>NC_051847.1:227542486-227557373 GCF_002237135.1 Teleopsis dalmanni | reverse complement strand
AATTTTGTTGAAAATTTGTATTTACCTTAACCACGAAATGGTAATATATAGGTGTATATAAAACATTATTTTGTAGGTTCTTGTTATGTAATTTATAAATTTTTTTCTAATATTAATGAAATTTCATTAAATTACTATTTTTCTAATGATTATTAGGCGACAAAATGTATGAATATATTATAAAAAGTTTTTGACATTGCTATTGACTAATATTAAAATAATAAATGAAAATATTTAATGAATTGTTTCAATTATATTTAATATCTATTTTATGATATAAATTATTAATTGTTATTAAATGCATTTTTAAGCAAATTTTTAAGTGTTTTGGGATCCACGTTGCTGTTGATGACTATAAGACTTTGTTTATTCGGGAACCAAATTCGGAACAACAAAAAATGAGGTCAGTCTAGAGATTCAACGAAGAATAACTCTTGCCAATAGATGTTACTTTGGGCTTAGTAGGCAATTGAAAAATAAAGTCTTCTCTCGGTAAACAAAAATCAAGTCTCTTAACAAGCCTATCCAATTTGTATGATGCAGTAGCTTGGACAATAAGCAATAATGGTACAAAGGTATTAGGAGTATTGAAGAGGAAAATTCTACAGAACTCCTATGATATCGTAAGCGCTAGTAACGAGTATTGAATTAAATGAAACGACAACCAGTATGAGGTATACAGCGATATTAATATAGAATACAGACGTCGAAGGCTTGATCATGTCGTACGAATGCAACACCTATCAATGCACTGGCAAGAAAAGTTTTTGTTTCGGTACCCACAGATGGAAAGCATAGAAAATAATATCCGCATATGCTGTGTAAGGACCAGGTGACCAACGAACTAAATTCACTACCAATTGACAGCAAGCAACTAATCGAACTGACTGGAGGAGGTTATTAGACGTATCCAAGTGCGACCCAAGACAGTGCTACTTCCTACTGCTTGTTGAGGGATTCTTATTTTAAAATACTCAAAATCAATGTGGCATTTTTGCAATCTAGTATTTTTTTGGGCGATGTAAAAGAAATACCCTACATCTTCGTTCCTCCGAAGAATTTGATTTGTTTAGGAATATTACTGTGCGTCGGTACTCAAATGAAAGATTAATGGTTACTAAAAACATATTTGGTTTAAATGGGATTGATTTAAGGAGTTTCTTTGACTTTTTGTCGAATATTGATATTTTCAGTTATCTATGTTAGCTTCTTTTACACAATAAATTTCGACTGGAAAAATATAGCAATGGTCTGGGTTAAAGACAAGCATTTTAAATGCAAAATTTTCTGAGAAAACCTTGTAAGGGGCTCTACTATTAAATCTTTCCAATTTTGGTGTAAATTTTAATTCGGTTTCAATAAGTTTTGAATCAAAATTTCTGAAGGGCATTCCTGTTTCGCTAAAGCCAAACCTTACCGGTGTTCTTGTTCTTGTCATATTCATACATTCAATGATACTAAAGTCAGATCACGTACATGTCGTAGACTAAGTTCTCGAGCATGTGAAATTTTATTGTTTTTTCTTAAGTATCTGTTGTTGCAAATTTATTATAAACAATTATAAAACATTTTTTATAGCAGTAATCAAAATAAAGTCGAAGCTGTAAAGGAACTGAGCTTCCCGGTGTAAATAATTTTATTTTGGGTTAATGCCTTTAATACTATAAATTGTATTCAGACTGTATTGTGCAACCTGTCAGCAAATTTCGAAAGTCTCTATGGATGATTTATTGACATGACTATATGAATGGGTTGAGGGATTGAAAGAGTTTGTTATCAAGGCGAAGTGAGGAATAATTGCAGCAACTGATTACGAAGGAAGTGCGTTTTAATTTCACATTTCAGTGGGCATTGCATGCTTACTTCACTTCACTTCAGTTTAGTTCAGTTCAGTACTTCTGATAATTTATGATAACTTTTTTTGTTATCTTCATAATTTTGTTGATAAAACATCTGATAAGATAGAAGACTAAATTTGTAGGTGCAGAGGTGTGTGTTGGTGGTCTTTTGGGTTGTTTGATTTGTTAGCGAACACCTTCAGCAAATGTTAATTAAATAAATAATAGAAAATGCATTTGTGTACACATTTAGAGAATCTCAGATAAGATAAGAAGGTTTTTTCTATTTATTTTATGTAATTTGTGTATTTAATTTATTTCTTTAATTTTATTTTTACTTTTAATCAACATATGCACAGTGATTGTGTGGTCAATTTCATCCAATGTTTTGCTCTTTGTGCAATATCAATCGATATTTTATTTTCGATTTAATATATGTCAAACTTGTTTAACTAATCCAAAGATCAAAGAATATAGATGAAATCAAAGTTAAAATATGAAAAAACATATGAAAAATATGACACTATAATCTTAAATATTAAACAATGATAATTCAGACAAATTACTTATGTTTTATTCCTTCCGTGTGATTTATATCAATCAAATGTTCAAACCACAAATACCGAATATATAAGCTATTAAGTTAGAGAATTCTTTAGAAAATTCAAAATTTTTCTAGAATATGAAGAAAAATGATTGTAAGATATTCTTGAGTTAGAATGATTTGCACAGAGATGATCGATTTTACTCATTCGAACAATCCAGTGATTACATGTGTAGTTGAAGAGAATAGATCATACGAGAAGAAAGTTGAACAATATGATAATTTTTGAAAAACTGAACGGCTATTAATAGCTTGTCTGAAAGTAGATGATATACTTGATAGGATTATATACATACTATCGGACTTTAAAGTTCTTGAGCTCAGTCCAGTTTACTTTTAGGATAGTCTTTAATTGCTACACATCTCTAAATGAGATGTCGACGCAGTTCAATATTTCTCTAATGTCTAGCCAGACGGGGTGCTTTAGGAAACCACTCGAAACACCTAAACAAACTAGGTATATCGTTGACATCATGCAAACTAGCACTGAGTTCTTCCTGTGCTGAACTTCGTAACAAAAGATGGGAAGACTCAACGATATGCAGACATCTGTATTTGTTTTGGCCATGCTCCGAAAAAATAAAATCAAACTCTCTTATTGGAATGCCCCATAGAGATATCAGTCATATAGTAGGCTTACTTACAGGTTATTGTATTTTAGGCAACCATGCTGGGAGACTAAATCTCCCTTTCGGGAGGGCGATAAAAGTGCTTCCCATCTGCTTTGTTTCTGCGGCGCCACCTTATTACTTCAGGGGCTTTCTTTTTTGAGGAACTTGGCGAACTGCAAGACCACTATCTTAATAGCATTATAAGCTGTGCAAAAAGTTGTAAGTGGTTCTTACCTTTGAGTTTTTAATTATACAGTAATACAATGGCCCTATAGTCCACAGTAGATCTCTTGGGATCGCCGGTATAACGTAACTTAACCTAAGTATAGTAATTATTTCATACACTATTTTTAACTCTAATACTAACTCTATGACGAGTCTTTCGACTTATATAAGTTCTCCTTTGATTTCGAAAAAAAGACACTTTTCTACATATATGTATTTTGATACTATAAACGATTCGAGGAAGTAGGCCTATTGTACGCAATCGCAATATATTGACTATAACTGACCTGCGCTGATCTTTTGTGCCTCTGCACCGAATCTTACAATCACCAATTATCGCTTGCCAAAGTAAGTTTGAGAAAAAGAATATAATTTGTTTTAGTAAACTTTTCTAAACTAGACACTCTCGAAATTTCACATTATTAAGAATAGCATTTTTTGGAATACTTTTGATAACTCCTAATCTATATAACAAACTTGATTATATATAGAAAATAAATAGGTTCTTAAATTTATACCGCGTTTTTTTTTGATGTTTTTCTCTCAGTGAAACATACTCAGAGTATAACAAAACTCTTCTAATTAGAAAAGATAGGAAGAAAACTTGTTTTATTCTGTGGGTCGCAAAAGTCGTAAATTCAAATTCCATGATTTAGCTGACTAAGTATTTTTACTTGGACCCACGTTATATTTGGTCATGCAAGCTTTTTGGATAGAAAAATTCTAGTTAGTGAAGATAGGAAGAAAACTTGTTTTACTCTGTGGATCGCAAAAGTCGTAAATTTAAATTGCATGACTTAGCTGACCAAGTCTTTTTACTTGGACCCACGTTATATTTGGTCATGCAAACTTTTTGGATAGAAAAATACAGTTAAAAGACAATTGATTTTAAATTGTCTACGAGGGCTCTCAAATTTCAAAAGTTGATTGATTCTTTTTTTCTTTTCTTTTGGAATATAATCTTTAAAATTACCATTAATCGATATAAATGTGTTCAAACTACAAAATTTAAATTAGATGGATTCAAATGTAAGTAATAAACCTGATTCCAAAGAATACGCAACATCAGATATAAGGTCTTCTAAGTCTTTTTCGACAACAAACATATTGTTTTGGAAGAAACAAAGTTCAAGTCACGAAATATTGATGAATGAATATGAGACTATCTGCACATATATAAATCTATATTGATTTCTCTACTTTCATAAAAAACGGAGTTGCTAATTTCAATTAAAACAAATTTTAAACCTGATATATTTAGCATGAATTTTTGTACATAATAATTAATAAAATTATTTTTCGTTTTGATTTCCAAAGAATACCAAAAATAACAATTTTTTTCCGAAGACACAACAAATGAAATGTGCCTCTCTTCAGGAGTACGTAAGGGGTGTTGCGTCTTTTGTGGTTTTCGATTTAATGTCATTGATTTTTTGCTTTATTATTTTTCACACAATTACCACGTGACTCATTATTAATATTAATTAAAATTTAATTAAAACAAGTGTTCAGTTTTTAGTAAATTTATTCTTAAGTATTTAATATTAAAATCTAAACTTGACTTTTAATTTTAGATATATTTTTAAAATTATATTTTCTACATGCTATAGACTAACTTATAAATATTTATGCCTTATAAAATACAAATAATACGAATACTCTTAAGGTATTACCACCCAGATTCGGGGACTTATTTGAATAATATACAGTTATATCAAAATTCGGTGACTATTGTAAAAACCTTCTTCGTATAGAAATGGACAATCAGTTGCTATCAAAGCAAATTCATCTAAGTACCAAAAAGGAGGATATGCAAATAGTATATTATTTAGTAGGAGACCTAAATCTACTAACAATTAATACATAAGGAATCTTATCTGACATCAACAACCAATGACAACTTTTTGTAACGCAAGATACCATCATTAACGCCCAGTCAATATTGTTTTCTGGTTATTGGATCTACAGAAATAGGTGACAGTCCACACGTAACTGAAAAAGTTATTATATTCAGTTAATGTTGTTACGAAAGAGAAAATCATAACCTAAAAATAGTTGTAACCTTAAAAGAAATTAGATGTTTAAACTTATACGCGGTGTTTCTTCTATACCACCTGTAAATTTCTGAGCTCATTCTTCGGTTTAAGAGCAAAATAATTGTGTGGGAGCTAATATTTCATATATCAAAATTGCATTTTTCAATAGAAATGCAAAACTTTCCCATTGCGTATGAGTAATTATTAATAAATTTCCTCATTTTTATAGACAAATCCAATAGATTACGGATAGATTATGGATTTAAGTACTGTTGTGAGACGATGAGACGTATAATATGTTAACTGTCATAGTTTGTCAGTCTCTGCAACTAATTGCATTTAGCTATGATAGTACTTTGTAGCATTTTTTTCCACAAAACCAGAACTGCATGAGCTACAATGAATCTGACCATTGCACAGAAAAGCAAGGTAAAGAAAATCCTAGGATGACGAATTCAGCAATATTCAAACGTAAAAACTTCTATAAATTCATATAATTTGAGCAGCTTTTCCAATTAGCTTTTCCAGTTAAGTGTTTCAGTTGAGTGTTCTAAAGTCCTCAAAGCTCTCAACAGCTCTGTCTCCTTCAAACAGAACCCAATACTGGAACTGTTTTGCGCCCTTTTGGGATATCAAAGATTATTTCATCCAATTGCTCATAGAACACAACTGATTCAATTGATCTTTTAACACAAGTTTTGCAACAAACCTCAAAATATATCTACAATATATCATTTAAATAAGTTTTCTCAGACTTTTTTACAAGTTTGAATAAAATAAAATAAATAAATATTTAATTTGATGTCTTCTGGTTCCCCATTTTAAGCATTTCCTTCCATATAATCCACAGTTAGCTTTATTATACAATTATCATTCTATTCTCATAAAATAAAATAAATAAAATTCTTGAAATATCTATTAGAGATTATAGGTTTTCTTGAGAAGGTCGATAATTTACTTTTCATTTAATTAGCAGTTAATAAAAAATGACACTTAAAATTGTTATTGAAGTTTGAAAATCCGTTGGTTATATAAAACACGAGTGAGTATAAACATTTTTACCAACACTTCAAATGTTGCACACTCATATGTTTTGATTTCTGCCACAGATTATAACTGATCTCTACTGTACAGTAGAGTAACAATTGTTAACACTAACACACGTACACATACATAATGTAAGCACACATACCTAATGTTGAAGCAAAAGCCGGCGTATTTGTTTTGTCTATTTGCGCCTTGCGTCTTCGTGCGCTTAAAGCTTATCAGACACGAAAATAAAACAGAACTGTAGCAACAACAACAACAACAACAGCAGCAACAACCAAAAGCAAAAACAATAACAAAAATGAGAGCAACAACAATAACATTATGCATCACTACTTTGCGTTTTGATTTGATTTTTTTTATTGTTGATTCACTGTAGCCCACCGCGTGTGCACGTTTGATCGTCAGCAGTGCCACTTCTATTTACTGCTTTTTTTTCTTTAGTGTTTTTTTTAACTTCTCAGTTTTTAAACCGTATCATTTTAAAGTTTTCTTTTTATTTTCTTTAATTTTTCTATTGAACTGCTTTTTATATTATTATTGTGGTTTTTTTCTTATTGTATACTATGGGTATTTTTAATGAAACGAAAAAGAACAAACGAAAGAAAAGATGTCTACGAACGAAACAGTTTAAATTCATATAACAAATTCACGTGTAGTTGTGTGTGCCTGTGTGCATGCTGTGTGGAGTATTGGGGACAGAGAAGAAGTAAACCAATTGTGGCTTTTAAGTGTTTTTGGTACACAAATTTTTTTTACGATTCTATTTCTTTTTGTTATAAACTACATACATACATACATATAAATAAATATGCACATACATATATAAAAATTAACTAAAATCTAATAACTCTAAAATATAATTTATAGTGTGTATTTTTTAGTGATCGAATAAATTTTTTGTTTTGTTTTTTGTTTTGTTTTTATATTTATTTCATTATTATATTACCAAACTCCAAATACAAGTATACGAGTACACAGCAATAACTTCGTCGGCGACGTCGCACAGTGGCTCAATTTGCCAAATATAGAGGTTAAAAAAGAGATGTGTTAAAAGCACCGTGGTGTTGAGCTATCACGACAGGTATCCTCAAAAAGGGGCAGACTCATATTATATTGGCCCACAACCATTCTGCGATCCTTCGTGGAGCTCTTACAAACTTAAAACTAATGAGTGGCTGCAAAGAGCAGCTCAGACTGATTGGAATAATACAATTGCCTGAAGACAAGCCAAAGAATCCAAGCAAATGCCAGAACTAGGGATCTACTTATGCTGAACAGAAGTGGTATGCGACTTGTCACAGGGTTTCTCACTGGGTACTGCGAAGTTAAAAAGTATCTATCGAATCTAGATATTACTAGAAACGATAGCTGCAGACTTTGTTGCGAAGAAGAGGAAACAGCAGAACACATTTTGTGGCAGTGGTACTTATCCACTGCCTATCCGCTTATAACGGAATTAGGCAACATCTCTTTAAAGGACATATTGGCATTCTTAACTGCTACTCGTCTATGGAACTGAAGTGGGTATGTCGCAATAATCCTTAAAGAATGCACTGACGCGGTGAAAAGTTTCCAACCTATATTAAAAATCTAATCTAATCCATCTAAAATTCTGGACCTTCTATACGTATGTATGTTACCACATACATAAAAGACAACTTTTAAACTTATTCTTCTTTAATTTCACTGTAAACCGATTCAGTCTCCTCTGCTCTCCTTCTTCATGAAGTTGTTTTTCCCTTCTAATCCCTTCTAGCCTCAGAAATAAAGAAAAGCTGCGATATCTTCATTAATATTAGATAGTACATATTTGATAGAAAATAAATCAGAGATGATGTTCATTTGACCCACTTTAGCATTTTAAAATAACATAAACAGTTTTAGCCCCAAATAGATATATTCTCATAAACTAATTTATTAAGCAACCGAAGAAAAAACTATTTTCTTAATACAAACTATTTTGGGTTAATTAGTTGATTAACACTGACGCTGAGCTTCCATTTTGACGGAATAAAAGTTCAACCCTTGGTACTTGTAGCCTTAAATTAATTAAGTCTAAGAAATTTTTCTACAAACACCATGGCGGATATTTGGCAAAACTCCAAAAAAAAAAAACAAAAAAAAAGATTTCATTATACAAATATAATTTTTTTAATAATGTATAAAATTAAAATTGTACACAAATAAATAACAATGTCAATAGTAACAATAACAAAAGCAATACCCAATAATTCATTAATAAGTTTTAAAGTGTTTTAAATTAGTTAATTATAATATATACCACAATACTAAGTTTTAGCTAAAGTTTTTCACTGTTTAATTAACGTATCAATGTGTAAATTAAAAATTGTTCTTATAAATAATAAGTTATAAAATCAGAGTGGCTTAAACAAAAAATGGTTTTTATATATTTTTTGATCTGGCTATAGGTCCCTTTTTGTTAAATAATTCAACGGTTAATATTTTTTTATTACATTGCAATATAGACGATAGAATAAAGAGAATGATGTAGATATAGTTTTAGTAAAATTAATTTATGTTAGATCGTAATGCTGATAATGAATCTCAAGGAAAGTCGAAATATAAAGTAGACGATAAAATAAAGAGGGTGAAGTGTATATAGTTTTAATAATATTCATTTATGTTAGAGCGTGATCCCAATGGTGACTCTCAAGGAGCGTCGAAATATAGAGTATAATAAAAACATTAAACGTTAATTTATGTAACAAAAAGGGACCTATAGCCTGATTGAAAAATATATAAGAACCATAAAAAAAAAATCAAATTTATAAATAAATAAACAAAAAATAATAATTTAAAAAAAACACAATGTACTGATCAAAACCCTCATTACTAATAAGTAAATTTAATTGGTGACCATGAAATAAATATATGATAATTTGTCGATGTTAAACCACTGTGCATCGTCGTCGGCAACGTTGTCGTCGTTGTTGATGTTGTTGGTGTCGTTGTCGTCAGCGTCATTAATGGTGTTTACCAAATGTACGAAAGACAGTCAGACAGAAAGAAAGAAAGCCTAAACGAATGCGCACTGCACTCGCAAGCAGCAGTCGTAGTTTTTGTCTTCATCGGTTAATGCAGCAGGAAAGCTTTAACAGCGCCAACAAACAGAGTAAATCAATTTGCAACGCACCCACATGAATAATCAGTAAACGTAAAGTAAATGCGAGGAAATTCGTATTTTCGTAAATATATTTTTTTATTTATTTATTTTCTAAATCGTACACAAACCGTTAAAATTTAAAAAGTGAAGGGCAACAAGAAAAAACAATTAAAATTAATTTAATTATTTTAAATTAATTAAAACGAAAGCAAACAAAAATATTTAAATATAAAGAAAACTTAATTAAATAAATTAACAAAGAAAAAAATATATAAAAATCAAATACAAAAATAGAGCATAAAAAAATATAAAAAAAAAAATTTAAATCGTTGAATTAACAATGAGCAACACTATGACCGCACATGAACCCATCAACTATTTGGACAGCATCCTTAATGAGGAGGAGAAACGCTGTGAATATAGTCATCAATGGCGTAATTTCACAATTTCACGGTCGGGACGCTTTAAGTCAAAAAATAAAAAACGCGACGCTGTCGTCGATGCTAAATTATTCGATTCAGCCGCACAAAAGTCCAACGATGAAAGTAACAATCGCAGCAACAATGCAACTGCAGCATACAACAAGGAACAGGATAAGGTGTGTATTTTATTTAATAAAAAAAAAAACAAAAACAAAAAAATTAAATAACAAAATCATATTTGATTATTGTAATTTATTATGTGAAGCTTAATTAATATGCAAAAAAAACAAAAAAAAAATATTAAGAAAAAATTATGTTGCTTAGTCATGCAATGAACGCAAAAGTTATTGTTTATAGTTTTTATGAAATCACAGCTCACCCGGAGATATGTAGGTTCAATACTTGCGAAATGTGCTTGACAATCGTTTATAAACTATTAATTATAGTTTTGCAGTGTATAAAAAATAGTATTGTCAAGAAAATGTTTACAATCTTATAATTAATAATATTTTTGCATTTATAAAAAATTATTATTAAATAAATTTTCAATTATTAATATTAATTAATTAATATTAATATTATTAATTTTATAATATTTATATTATTAATTTTATAATATTTATAATATTATTAATATTAATATTAATTAATTTTTAATAAAAAGATTTTTAAATAGTCGTGAAAGAAAACAACAAAATTTTACTATTTTTAATTAACTGAATTTTTGGCGGATCATATCAAAGACAAAAGGTCTTTTAGAAATATGTTATATATTATATTAATTATATAAAAATAATATTAATATAATATAATTGCCAATAGTTTTTTTAGTATGCAAGAACCATGAGTTGAACTCGTACCCTGCCAAATTTGAAACTCAGATTCAGTGTTAATAAACCAGCTGACTCCAAACTATACTGACTAGTATTGTTCTTACTTTTGTTAATTTGGAGTTTTGTTAATTTGCTAATTTGCTTTTGTTAATTTAACAAATTTACTTGCTGTGTTATATGAGAACGAAGTTATAGATAAGCTATCGTAGAATTGAATTAAATAATTGTAGTTATTTTTAATTGTTAATTTCAATACTATTATTTTCGTAGAGGAATTATTTATTGTGTGCGCTGTATTATTATTCTTTCTAGTGTATAGATCCTTATATGAGAACTTAATACAAAGAAGTTATGATAATGTTACGCTATAGCTTATTTTTTTTTTTCTAATATAAATATTAAAATTAAATGAAATTAAAATTAAATTTTTTACTGAGTGTAAATTGATAAGTAAGGTTAATTTTAAAGATGAATCTCTAACAGTCTCCACATATATGCATGTTTGTAACATATATGCAAACATGAGTGCTATTAGCTGACACTTTGGATATTTCTTTTTATGCTCTTGTTATTGGTGTTAATTTATTTTTCTTAATATTAATTTGTCAACAACATTTGAGAGTGAAGTGAAGCATAAGTGTTGACAGGAGAGGGTTTATGGTTGAAATCCTTACTAAAAAATTTTGAATAATTTTACACAAAATAATATGGATGTTTCTAAATAAATTTTTTCACTTGAACTTTGAATTACTTTTCAAAAGCCCTGCGTTCTCAATAACTACCTGTAGGTATATGCTACTGAAGTGAGTGGGCTGGCTTTGTAAAGGATTGTTTAATATTGTATTGCATTGAAACATAAAAATTTATGACGTTATAAGAAGGATATATTCAATTTCTAGTCTAATTAGTTTAGTTAATGATATAAATTTTTTTTTGTGTTGGTTGGTTGACTGACAGTAGGGCTGACCGACAGATATCCTTCCGCCACATATAGTATTTTCAATCATATTTTATAATTAGAATGTTCTGGAAAATTTTATTCACATTTGATTGGTGAATATAAATTCCAAATCTACTATGCCCACACCTGTCATTCGTCCATATTTTTCTATTTTCATTATTCTTCATAATAACAAATTCTTAAGAACTAAATTTAGATCTACTAGTTCTCAGGCTTTAAAACTTTCCATATAAATTGTATTATCTAAATATTTTTCTATACAAATTTCCAATTATTTCTGGTGTTTCTCTTACACTTTTCACCTTCATTGCATTACGAGTACTACCGACAGTTATGTATCTTATATAAACCCAATGTAAATAAATGTCGGAAATTAGAGTTACTTTGTTATATAAAATTTCTTTGGAATTATAGCGTTACGTGTAAAAACAGTCATTCCGTGAAGAATCGATTCGTTTAAGTTGTGATGATTTGCAAATGCATTGTCTCGTTTTTTTTTTTTTAATGGTAAAAAGTTGTCTCAAATAATTTCATTAAATATTCTTATCAGAAAAACTTATCTCTAATTTATTTCAAGAGAACTACTTTTTATTTTTATATTTTTTTCTTTTTTTTTTTTGTTGTTAATAATAGCGATTCATAAGTGTTCTATAAATAAAATTTTACGAATGAAAATTAATTCCATTATAAAGAAAAATAATTAATTTTTTTAAATGTATAACAGTGTGAATTTTTTTTAAAATAAAGTATAAATAAAATTGTAGATTTCATAAAGCTTTTTTTTTTTGAAATGTAATTATTATTGCTAATACAGATACTCTATTATTTCTATATAAAAATCCCTTTATATGGTGTAAATAATATAATGATAATTCATAACAATTATAGATGGGATAGTTTCCCCGTTATTTATACATGCGGCTTGGTTCCACTTACTTATAAACGTTGATAGGGAAAGAAACATTTGACCGAGGCCAAGTTGTTCTGCGATATAGATCAGCTCTTTTTGTAATACTATATCATCCTGCCCGAAAAAACCTCGCAGTTTCTATTTCTACAAGTTGAAGTATTAAAAAAAAATTTTTAATTATAACAGTAGCACCATTGACAGCTTCTACGTCAATATTTAACGTCATTTGTCATGTAGTTTATTACATAGACTTTAAATTTCAATAATTATTTGGAGAATTTTTTAGATTTTGAAGACTCGAGACTCCAAATTAATAAAATAGTATATGTGCCGAAGATATGTCTTCAGTATATAGGTGGTAGACTATACTCTACACTCTTATATTTACAGTTGGTAAAACACTTGAAGTATTGGGATACGAGTTCTAAGTGTTGAAATCTTTTATTTATTTTGGACTAATTGTAAATAAAGAAATACGCTAGCAGCTGTTTAAATCCAACAAAACCTATTAAAGTCAATCAAGGCTCTATAAATTTAGAAACCTTACCATAAGCATTCCTAGATACTGCTGTATAATACAATATTGCTATCAGTTTTCACATTAGAATCCAAAACTTGTGTTTAGCAAAACGCATTCTAACCTTTCAACCGCAATCTAAAGAAAAGTACTATAGAGCATTGTTGGCCCATATTTACGCAATAGCAACTTCGGAGATGCTTTAACCAATAACTATTCAATGTAGTTACTAAGATTTGAGTTCGACAGACTTTGGTAAGCGGGTCATGTAGCGCGTCATTATTTCTTCACAGAATGATGTGGGAATTTTGATTTGGGAACTTTGAGCCTCGGACTGTTGTTGAGATTTATTAAAAGAAGACAGAACTGGTTTTAGTGCCATTCACATTCACAATTCTATTATGTCGTTCAATAGTTATTGGAAGGAGCAGTATTATTTTGCGAAGCCATTTGTTAACACAAATATCCATATATTGTTCGCTACTCCTGTCGCGGACCTAATTAGCTTTTCTACAAAGTGGAGAATAATAATAACAACAACAGTCTTTTGTATGTTTAGTGTAGAGTATCAAGGATCAATAACAACATCGATCATATGTTAGAAAGATATTAAAACATTAGGAAGATAATGGATTGATTAAGTGATCAAATGCTCATCTCTATAAAGTATCGTTGGCGTATGGTCGCAACCCTAAAAATAGCGTCAGTCAAAAAGCAAAATAGTAGGGCTAGTTTTAATTATTAATCTTTCTAATGAACTTTTTCGAACATTAGTGAATTACAACAACAAAAAATCATTTTATATTATTCTAATTAATTGAATTTTTGAAATACCCATCATTAGTGGTCTTAGAAATAATTCTTGTATTTAATTATTCATAAATAATTTTTTGAGACTGCAAGTACCAGGAATTGAACTCGTGTCCTGCCAAATTTGAAGCTCAGAGTCAGCGCTTGTTCAACCAACTGGCCCGAAGCCGTACTTGACTTTTATGTTCCCACATTTTTCTGAAGTTCTGTTACTTTGCTGTGAAAGTTTTATACTTTCAGAGGTAAATAAATATGACCACTGCCGATATTAAACTACAGTACATGTTTTGATGATATTTTAATATTTTGGAATCAAACTTATATCGCATAGGAAAAATATGATTGCATCTGTCTGCGGTGAATCCAAGTACCTTATTTTATTATTAGAATAGCTTTTTTACGGTTTCTGTGTTTTGGCAGCCGGTTGGTTTAATTAGTAGATAGGTATGACGTTGGTAAAACAAATTTCAGGTTTTCGATTTTCTAAGACGATAACACAAAATCAATTTCACGTTTATCTGATATTTTTTTTAATTAATTGTTAATTTATATAATATATAGAGATATATACATATATATAAACCAATATTTTTTTTATCAATATCATTCAAATTTATATACATAAATCTTATAAAAATTTATTATTATATTTTATCAGAAAGTTTATTATAAGAGCTTCATATACATATATCATTCGATGTATGTTTTTTTTGTTACATGGTATGTATATTTTCATATATGTATGTTTTTTTTTAAATGAAGATTTAATTGTTTTAATCTGGCTTTGACTAGTTTTATGAAATTACCCTTTTCCTTCCCCATTTGGGTATCTCAATTGAGACTCACGACTTACTAAATATAATTAATTTGATAAGTAGTATAAACCACATAAATATATACATTAAAGATTTTTTAAATTTATTTATAATAAAAATATTTTTGTAAA
>NC_051847.1:227536900-227542386 GCF_002237135.1 Teleopsis dalmanni | reverse complement strand
ATTCCTTCCCCTATTAAAATAGCGCTTAAGTAACTCTGTTTTGTTGTAACCTCATAAAACTGCCATAAAGAACTTTTAACTTCCGCAATGAATAAAATAAATGAATACATAGGAAAAATGATGTCCGTCCAAGAAATTAATGAGTTCTTAATAAAGCTACAACTATGAAGTCACTTAACGTTAAAGGACACAAAATAATAATAACAACAACAACAACTACTTACTACTACTACTACTACTACTACTACTATTTCTACTACTACTCTTACTCCCTCTACTTCTGCCACTACTATTATTACTAATAGTGTTGCACTTACAAAGGAAAGACTGAACTAAAATAGCTTAAATTAGACACAGCAAAAACACAGCACAACACAACACAACAAAATCGGGCCAATCTCATATACACAATATATCAAAGGGAATCTATGGTTCTATGAGTTATTGTATTATTTTCCATTACTTCACTTCACTCTTGTTCCATGCCACATCTACAGCAAAACTTATCGTATTAAAGAACAAGAAGAACAAGCACAAGAACACCAAAAAAAAGTTACTATGAAAGAAAAAAGAACAAATTGCACAACTTTTTTGTTAACGAAATTTTCAAATAAACCCAAAATTTTACTCTTGTTGTTGTTGTTGTTGTTGTTGCTGTGATGCTGCTAATATGTATTTTGAATGGTGGTGGCAACCACTGGCATGAGTAATGCTTATGGGGTTCCAGAAGTAGCATTTGTATACGAGTACGTAGAAAAAGTTAACGACTAACATAATTTGTTAAAAGTTTTTGTCATATTCATCCAAGGCTAAGTAGCTTAGGGTATGGGTATGAGTATGGGTTCTCGAGTGGCAGAGGCAGAGGCAAAAAACTTCTTACGCAGCATTGAGCATTTATACTCGTATTGAAAAGTAGCACAAATATTCGAGTTAAAAAATCGATTGTTAATATGTGTTTGAATACTCCTATTTCGTCCATGAAAAGTTCGACTTTAAGCAAATATCTGAGATATTGAAAACTACTGACTGCTGCTTAACTGCACAAACTGAACTGAACAAAAAATTCTAAATAAATAAGGACTTTTTTTGACTATTATTGGAATTTTATAAAATGCCAACAAATTTCATATGATATTTATTATTAAAAAATTTCACTCTACTTACTTAAGAGTTAATATTTGCTTAAGTGCACAAAAATATTTTTGTTGGTAAATGTGAATTCTAAATATTTAATAAGCAAAATGACAAAGTTTCTAGCAAAAGGATTCATACCATACTCCTTGCATTATATAAAGTACATTTTTAGTTTTTTATTTTTAATTTTAGAATTATTAGTCAATGCCACTCTACTGCATTTTCTACTATATAAATATAAAGTATAAAGTGCAACTTGTTAAAGAATTTATTATCCAAATATCTTGGAGTTACACTTCAGTTAAGTAGATTGCTTGACTTAAAATTGTGATTATTGTAAGTACTTTATTATTATATGTAATTAATCCAGATATCAAAAAGATGGTAATAAAATTAAATATTTATTCTAATTATTATCAATGTACACTAAAGATGGTCTATCTCGAAGTAGTAGTATTTATAAAACTTAATATATCATAAAGAGTTTTTTCGAGCAATAGTAAAACTACAACAACAAAAATTCATTTTATATTATTTTTATTATTTGAATTTTTGGCTGACCATACAACTGTTTCGAGTATTGCCAAATGGCTGTCATCAGTGGTCTTACAAATATTTGTTTTATTTAATTATTCGTAAATCTTTAATTTTCTTTATGCGGTGGGAACAGGAAGTCCAGAGCCAGTTCTGAAACTTACTCAAACAATTAATAGTATATGTACATGATAATATTGAAACTATTAGCTAAATTTATCGGATTTCTTACATGAGAAGCGCAAACGATATTCCATCGCAGTTCTCAATCTTAGTCATTTAGTTCATATATATATCTATACTAACACATCTCTGATATTAGACTCTGATACGATCTTCCGCCGTTGTACTTAATCTTAATCATTCAGTTAACTGTGTATGTACATACTAACACTTATCAGATAAGCTGAATTTAAGCTTACTGTACTGAGTTTCACTACTTTTTCGAGCAGTAGTGAAACTACAACAACAAAAATTCATTTTATATTATTTTAATTACTTTAATTTTTGTCTGACCATACAACTGTTTCGAGTATTGCCAAATGGCTATCATCAGTGGTCTTACAAATAATTGTTTCATTTAATTATTCATAAATAATTTTTATAAAAATTAGTATACAATTAAATATTTAACACAAATTTATAAGTGTAATTTTAATTTAAAAAATATTTTTAATTTTTATTTGTTATAATAACGACCCAAACCAAGTAATAAATAACACATAATAATAATATATGTTAATATATGTTATTTCCTATACATGTTATTTTTATATCTATTATCACAGTATTGTATAATTTTTTCTTTATACATATATATAATTGATGTTTCCATGTTAATGTATTTTATAATTATTTCTTTGTGATATGTACTAAAATATTGTTACATTGTAATAAAATTTTATAGTACCTTGCTGATGACTATAGATTATAGTCGAAATATCGGTAAAAATTAAATCTTTAAACAAATAAATAGTTTTTAAAAAATTTATTATTTAACTATTGACCAATTAGACCGTAAAAAACTAAAATTATTTCTAAAAAAATTTTGGTCATGTAAACAATAAATTATTAAAAGAAAAAAAATAAAATAAAATAAAAATAACGTATAACAATTAATTAATTATTTTAATTATTTAAAAACATATTTCACTAACTGTTATAAATCAAATACTTTAAAAATCATTAAAAAAATGTCTATACTTAATTAACTTCTATTAAGCATTAAGTTATTAATGTAGAGCTATTAGCACTTTTATTATAAAATATTAAAACACTTTTTAATGCACGGATGTTAGTCGAGAGAGTCCTTAAATCCTAACAAAAAAAGTACAATGCTTAGATTTTGCATAAGCCAGTAACGGAAATTTGTTGTTGAATAATTAATCGCTTTCAAATGGAAAACTTTATTCATTCTCAAATCATTCTCAACTCGTTAAAAAGGTGAAAGGATAAAATATATTAAAAATCAGCGAAGCCTACGAAACTATCTTTGGATTGCTTAACAGTAAAAATGAAAAATAATTGAGATATTGTAAGACACAATTAAGCCATGCTAAGATATCAGTCTAGTGCTTATGAATTAATAAAAGTATAAAAAAATTTTGCACTTCAAATTAAAAATGCTGAGTGCCGGAAATTGATATATTTCACGAAAATACTTAACAAACTTTTTTTTTATTTTAAATAAATTTTTTTTCATTATACAACATACAAAAGGAATTTAGCATTAATTCTTCTTATATATTATTTTTTATAGAGTTCTTAATTTAAAGTAAAGAAAGCTATTAAATTTTCTTAAAATGGACTCACTAACAGTGTTATTAAAAATTTAAAACTGTCATATAACTATATCAAACATTGCCATAAGTTCAAAGAAAAAATATATAAAGATTAGAAATATTTAAATAGAAATGAAAAGACAACAATAAAAAGTTTATTTAATTTATTAAAATTTTATTGACCATACAACACTGTTTCGAGTATTGTCAAGTACTCATTAGTGGTCTTAGAATATATTGGAATCTTTTAATTAAAAATATATTTTATATAGCATTAAAAAAAAAAATACAAAGTTGTTTTGGTGATCCAACAGTTATAAGTAAATATCTAAAGTTTTCGAAAATTAGAATTCTATACATTAAAATCTTCACAATAATTAATTCCAAATAATGGAAAAGTTTTATATATACTGAAATTCGAATTTTAAATGAATGAGAATTGTAAGTTATTTTAACACCGAGAATAATTTATTTTAGCACCAAACTTGGATCTGGCCTAACATTATTACATTCAGTAGAAAATTTCTTGTATATTAGAAATAAAAATGAAGTTATATCATATTTAACTCATTGTTTGGTTTTTTTATTCAACTGTAGAATTAAAATTTGCTTTTCAATTCATGGCTATTTAAATGTATCATAAAAAATATATTTAAAATTGCCCTCTGGGAGGCAGTTGCAAAAAAAAAAAGAACCAAAAAATAACAACATCATACTATATTAAAATGTTTAAATCAGTTTTGTGTGGCAGAATTGCATAAACAATCGAATTGAAGTGAATGAGAATTGTAAGGTATTTGAGTATTCCATTTAATTAATGCACTAACATCAATTCTTGCTATTATTTTAGATTAGATTACACTATCAGATATATAAACATATATAGAATTGTAGGATATCATTTATAAAGAATTTGCTTATATTGAAATTTGAATACATCATTACCATAATTTTAACAATTTTATGAAAATTATTTAATATTTTTAGTCTGTTCTTAGTCTTATTTAATTTTATCATATCAAACTGTTAGATAAAGCTGATAAGCCGTCGTTTTAAGTATGTTTTGTTGATACGAGTTCATATTACAATTATTAGACTTTCCTTAAGCTAATTTTAATCTTTCAGTATGCAAAGATTGAGAGGTCTGCAAAGACCTTATAGGAATACAACATATTTTATATTAAATTCATATTGATGCTTCTAATTAAATACTCGTATACAGTATATATGTATATTTCAAACAAATAAAACAGTTAAAAAAAGTACATCAAACTGTTATTATTGTGCTTTATTTTATCACTAAAAACTGAATTTTAGAAAAAACTCAAACCACATTTTATTTTCCGCTTTTGTTACGTAAAAAATATCACCCTAAAGATATTCAATTTTGTCTAAACTAGCATTATAAAACTTAAAAATATTAAAAATGGTGTAGTTTGCTAAATATACACACATACCATACTTAGGGGAAATTAAATTATACTGGCGATCCTAAGGAAACTAAGATGTTAAAAAAATTACCTTGAACCGCTCTTTTGAGAGAGATTCTCAATATGGCCAAAATTCTCAAAGAACGGAACCCTAAAATAAAGAAGATGTCATGCATTTTATGACAATTTCAATCTTCTAGCATGGGTTCATAAGTGTCTGAGATCCATCAATAAATAACACGATAACACTAATGTTTTTACAGAACATCACAATGAAAGTGCTGTTTTTTTTTCTTTTTTTGATGTATACAAAACTTTTGAGTAAGTTTTGATTATATAGCAATTTTGCTTTTGAATACACCGAATATCTTTTGCAAAGTTAGAATATTCGGTGCTTGTAAGTACTTCAATTTAGTAACGCTTTATAGTAGCAACAGACACATATAGATTTTTATTTAATATAAAATTTATGTAAAATTTTTTATTTTATATAATAAAACTACTGTACCACATAAAAAAATATTAATCATAGAATAGAGAAAAAATTTAGAAGATTGTTCACTTAAATCAGAACGGACTACTAAAACAATGTCAATCTTTTGTGCTA
>NC_051847.1:227506008-227536800 GCF_002237135.1 Teleopsis dalmanni | reverse complement strand
AGACTAATAACATGAGAACAGTTTTGACATTTGCAATTGTGAACAGATGGAACAAAACTATTCTTCACGAAACGAATACAATTGATACCAGTAGCAAAATTAAGAGCGTATATAAATATTATAAGCTTGGTGAAATAATGTAACCTGCTATCAGCTTGAGCATGATATAGACAATGCTATGCAAACGAAATATGCGCTTTGCTATACACATTGAAACAAGCTGTAATTTGTTAAAATCTATTCAAAACAAACATTAAAAATTTGAAAATGCCGAAGTGAGTAAATTTTTAATAAATTTCTTTAATAATAGTTTGGTACATATTAATAACTAAAATATGATAAATTTTTAAAAGTATTTATTAAATTTATCAAATACGCGAAACCAAATACAACAAGAGAAACGTCAAAATTAATCTCCAATGTATAATGTAAACGGTGTAGATTAAAAATGCAGATTAACTTTACCTCGTTCAAAAGTGTTCAACATATTTTAAAAGTGCTGCCAATTTCGTTCAACCAGAGTTAATAGATCTTTTCGCTGGCTCGCAAATATGGTGCAATGCTGGCCTATATTCGTTACGGGAGACATTGGCCATCTGTCAAGTATTATGTTTTGGCAAATAGTAAAATACAAGCAAATTACATTTTGTATAAAAATAAATAATTGATATAAACTGAAAATTAAAATGAATACAGAATTTTCAAATTTATGAGATTTTTAAATTTTTGTTTACATATGATTTTTGGCATGTCATTGCAATATTTGTTGGAATTTACAATGAAGGTTCACAATAGTTCACTTATTGCGTTGGTAACGTTTTTTTTTACTGGCCGATGTGTTCGACCAGTATACCAAGGTAGTGCCAGTATAGGCCAGCAGCTTGCTGTTTGCCGTACTTGTGAGCTAGCAAAAAGGCCTAATGTTATTTTTTTCTTGCTCTGAATGAAATAATTACGGCTAATATATGCACTCATGCCCTTTTATTTACCAATTAAATATTTTAGCAAGATTTTGACGTGGTAAATTAAAAATGTGAAGCATTCTAATTGTTATCTCCTGATGTTAGCTTTCAGGAACGCAAAATTGGTGAAAACTAATAAAAACTTGTTGCAGTTTTATATTATAAGTATCGAAATAAAAATTAATGCAAAATAATACTATTTTTTGCATATGAGAAAATATTTTTTAAAAATACTTTGTATTCTTGAGAATAGGTTTATTTAGAACTCAGGTGGCAGCATTGCTGTGGACAGCTGGACAATACTTTTTAATGCGGATTTGCTTACTATACGTGATATATGAGTCTTTTATATCTATAAAAATTAAGTCATTTCTTTTAAATTTTTTTACTCTTCTATATTAATAAACTGTTAATTTGAGAAAATGGTAAGTGTAGAATAATTGCATTTCATATCTAACTAAAACTATATGTATATATTTACATGTCAACACAACTGGTTACTGCATATGGGCATTTTTCCAAATATATATGTATACACAATTTTCCAATTCTAGATGCTCTTCATGTTATTGTTTAGCCGACAAGGCAAATTAAGATTGCAGAAATGGTATGGTGCATATGCTGATAAAACGAAGAAAAAAATAACACGTGAATTGGTTACTACGATACTGGCCCGAAAGCCTAAAATGTGCTCATTTTTGGAGTGGAAAGATTGCAAAATTGTTTATAAACGGTAAATTCAATAAAATAGAAAATAGTTAAAATCACTTATTCAAATATTTAAATTTCAATAGTTATGCTAGTTTATATTTCTGTTGTGCGATTGAACAAAATGACAACGAATTATTAACGTTAGAAATTATACATCGTTACGTGGAATTGTTGGATAAATATTTTGGAAGCGTGAGTTGTATATTATATGTTAATGTATATTAATTTTTTTTAATGTAATGATTTACACTATTACTATTTTATCAACAATTGTTCTGAACTTTAATGTGGAATGTCTTAAAATAATTTATTTTCATAATTTAGGTTTGCGAATTGGACATTATTTTCAATTTTGAAAAAGCTTATTTTATATTAGATGAATTGTTAATCGGAGGTGAAATACAAGAAACTTCGAAGAAAAATGTTTTAAAAGCAATCGCTTCACAGGATTTATTACAAGAGGTCAGTACAGCTGAACAGTATGATTTGTAAAATACGTGTGTTTCCAAATGTAATGAAAACGCGTAAATATATTTGGTGTTTATTATTTTAATCACAGTTTAGTTTCGAAAAAGTAACCAAATAACAGAAAAATTCATATATATATATATGTATAGATATATATATATATATGTTTTATATATTATACATATGGATGTGTATTGTTTTTATTTATTTATGATTGATTGTAACGCGTATGCTGCATATTTTGTTAAATTGTTTTAAATATTAACTTTTATTTAATTTTATTTATTTTTTAATTATGCATACAAACGAATTAATTTCTACTACCACAAAACGACACAATTCAACTACTTTTATTTAACGCTACATACTACATACTACGACTACAACTACCAATACTAAAATTTGTCTAATGTTAACAGAAGGAAGAGTACTTTTATACTCTACAATAATTTGAACGTTTTATTTTTGTTTTATAATTGGTTAAGTGTAATTTTTTTATATGTAAAAATGCATGTATCCAGCGAAGCAGTGGTAACAATTTAGTTTATATTTAGGTTAATTCATGTTGCAATCAATCTTGCCACTAAAAATTTTACAGTATTCGACTTGCCATAAAAAACAAGCGCTGTTAAATTTATTTTGCTGTTATTGTATAATTTTTTAAATACGTAAACTCAAAGAATCTGTTAGCATTTGTAAGAACGCTTCTTGTTCACTTTGTATGTCTTATGTATAACCAGCGTCCGTCCTATGTAATTGTAATGTGTTTTCTTTTAACATTTTGTTGCTACTGCATTATTCCTATATGGTTAATTAGTTATTTATTATACTGTGCAATATAATTTTTTAGGGTATTTTTAAGTTTTGCATGATAATTTTTTGGAAACATTTAATTTGTATTATTTGCATGTAAAGCTAGTCTTATTGTATAGTACATATTTTTATTTTGATTCTAATCCTATATGTTTTATAATAATTATAACATTGTATAACCCTTTTCTTATATTAATGCTTACCCCACCCGTTTTGCAACGTTAACGCATCTACAAAAGGATTTTAATGAGTATCTAAATTAATTAGAATTTATTACTTAAATGATTGTTTATATTATATTTGTATTAATAGGCGTTCTTAGGTATTTATTTAAAACAGATACATTAACTAAAACAAAAATTATATATAAAATTATTAATTACTGTATATTTAAATATTTTTTTATAAATTAAATGACGTTTGTGTACATAATATAATATATATTGCTCAATTATGCAATAGCAGTAAGAGACTATGGTATTCATTTAATTTATACATACTTTATAAATAACTGAATGCAATAAAATTGTTTTATAAAATAATAGTAACTTTTTATATTTAGTTTAATAAGAGGTTAACTCTTTCTACTTTGAAATAAGAGTACATCCTATGGTCGATTTCATTAAGAAAGGTCACTGAGAGCAACAACAAATTGTATACTAAAAATATAGCTAAAACCAATGCTATTATGTATTTTGTTGTTTATTTCTGTTAATCCCTTTCTAAAGAAATCCACTATACTAACAGATGGATATTGTAGTTATGCTTATATGAGGTGTATTACGCTTCAGGTCGACTTATGCAGTTTTACTTAAATTAATACTAAATAGGTGAAGTTATACAAAATTTAATAAAACAGTTGAAATGATCTATGGTCTACACTGTTATTGCTTCCTATATTTCAATAATGATATTATTATTTAATAACATATATATTTGAAAAATTTCTCACTGACAAAAGATAAGAAAACAAAATAAATTCAACCTAACATATAAGTCACCATTTGTTTGTTTTGTTTGTATGTGAATTAGTACAATTTATTTATAACATATCTATATTATAGCTATATATATAATATGTTCATATTATTTGGCTTACAAAAATGTACAGCGCAGTCGTGAGCTTAGAAGCTGTATGTATGTAGCCTGATTCTTAAATCGATGTGACGCTTTAAAATAAAAGATATTTTATTTTGTTGTATATTTCAGAACATGTAAAATTCTTTGTAAAAATTAATTTATATCACATATTTCATTTAAACATGAACATTTAACTGAAGCATTTGTTTATTGTTTCATTTTGTTTCGTTGTGTATTTTTAAACTTTAACTGTCCAATGTTCTTCAATTGAGTTCTTCAAAGTTTTCTTTATGCACCCGCACAGCAGACATAACATTTATATTACTAACTTTCATATTTCTTACTAATATTAAAAAAAAAAAAGTAAAAAAATTTTTTTTTAAATTAAACAACTTTTTTAGCACAGCACTCACTTTGTTTTTTTGTACTCTAGGATGAAGCTGTTGAGGGCACTTTAAGAGATATTGGACTACTCTGAAAATTTCTTTTAATTGTGCTAAAAAGTATTCAGTAGAACACAAACTTCTATTCTCACACAAACACACAAATTGAACACTCGATGAAATGTGCGTTAAATATTAGTTAATATTTTTTTCAAAATTTTTATTTTTATTTAATTTTGATTTATTGGATATTCATTTGTTCATTTATATTTTATATTTCTTTAAATTAAGTTAACACAAACGTTTTCTATTCTTATATATATATATGTCAAATATTACTGCAATATTAATACCAATACATCTGCAATCTGCCACAATTTGTTACTAACAAAATTAAATTTACTATAATTAAAATTAATTCTTTCAAGTTAAAACTTATAAAAGTATTCAGTTGGAAAATGGAAATGGTATTAGGCACCGACTTATAATTCAGTTATAATTCCCAACCAATAACAATGGCAATTAAATGCATATATATTCTCTAAATTATAGACCAACAATAGTGCCCATTAAATTAAAGTTCTTAAGTATCATTATTTATTTAATAATGAATAAATTTTATTAAATTCTATTGTGTATTGTGTCCTGCTTTCTTCCTTAGAGCAATTGATTTTCAAAGAGTATGCTTAGGTATATCGCATAATTAAATAATTAAAATTATAGTATATTTCTGTAATTTAAGTGCATATATTCTCTTGTATACTTTTATATACTTATATACAAAGTTCTGGAACAAGTGATATAATTAAATCTTTAATTGTTTAAGTTTTAAACAATTTTTTAAATAATTGTTTGTAGATATATGCTCATTATTGTATTATTGTATAATTTCCTTCAACTTCCAAATTCAGATATATTTGTCTTGCCAATTATTATATAAAATGTCACTCATACGTCCTCAAGTCCAAGGCAATTATTCTTTATTGAATTTTATATATTATTTTCTATTTGCAGTACTTGTGGTACTGCATTATTTCTGTTTTTCTAGGGTCTTAACTTAACTTTAACAAATTTAAGTTAATATTAATTGATAATGATGCTTAAAAAATAATTTAAATTAGAGAATTGTGACAAGCTTTTAATGATTACGAAAAATAATTATAAATCTGTGTTTTGTTGAAATATTTATTAGAAATTGAAATACATATTATTATTATTATAAATTTAAATCATCCATAAATGGTCCAAGCTACCAATTTTTCCAAACTCCTAAATATTATATCTTTCCTTAATATTAAATATTTATTATGTTTATGTGTTATATATCTGATAATAAAAACAAATTATATTTTGTTGTACATAATGTATTGATCAACGCATCGACTTATTGTTTCATTTAAATTAAGTTTTTCTGCTTTGTAACGGTAAATGGCTTACAAACTGCAACTATGTTTTTAGCAAGTTTTGGTTAAATGTGTAAATTTCTTCTTACCTCTTCCGTCTTCCATCTGCAGTCTTTCAAGATCTTTCTTCTCTATATTAATGATATATTATGTCAAGAAATTTTCATGCAAAATTTATGTTACCCTATAGGCCAATACTAAATACCTATTGATTCCTTTATAAATTCTTGTCAATGCTGTCAATTTCATACTTTAATATGAAAAGTGTATAAGTTTATTCGATAATTTATTTTTTATATATATTTTTATTATCATATGATTTTGTTAAATATTTTTTTATTCTTCCTAAACACTATATAGTTTACACAAGTAAAACTGAAACTTCTCAATCATTCCTCCTGCAAACAATACTTTCTATAGCACACAAATTATGTAAAGCAATACAATTTTTATATATTATATACCGAAATTTACGAGTTATGAATAATTTGTCATGTACGAGATTGCAATATAAATTAAGCTTTAAAATTATAAATAATATAATATATATAAATATATTTAATTCTACACTTCTAGTATTAATAATTGTTTTTTATGTAAAATTTTCAAAATAAAAAAAAGAAAAAAATAAATAAATAAAAATAATAAAGTGAATGTTACAATTGAAAAGCCAACAAAATTATACTTTTATTTCTTGCTTTACTTGGAAGTCTTTAAAGATAATTGTGGGTAAAAAACTGTCCTTTACGCATCCCCAAAATATTATTTTTTTATATACCATAAATGATATGTCTTTATTTTTATTTTTATTTTTTGTTTTTCGTGAAGTGTCTTAATTGAAAGTGTTAAAGTGTTCTCTCCACTTTTCTACACTCTGCTTTTTCGGTGTTATTTTCAAGTATTTTGCAACCATTTCATTTGATCCAATAATATCGAAATGATTTAATGAATTAATGGTTTTGCTGTGATCTGTTCTTAGTTTACCAGATTTGCTTTTGTATAATTTGTTAAGAATAATCCAAAACTTTGTACTGTACTTAAACTTCTCTGCTCTCTATTTCTCTTTTAATACTCTATATTTCTCTTATTTGTTGTTTTTTATTTGGTCAACGTTTTTCACACACTGCTTATGCAAACTATACTTAATAAACTGCAACTTCTCGTTGTTACTGGTGTGGTGCACTGGAGCTTTTATGTGTCCTTTGTCTAAGGTATGTACTATTGGAGAATCTGACTTAATTAATCTGTAAATTAGTTGTTTGTAGTTTAATGTTTGTAATTTTATATAAGTTGTTTAATAAGAAATTCGTAATTAGTTTACGGTTGTGGTTTTTTTTTGAAGTAATTAATAAAAAATAAACAATTTAAAAATACTTAATTTACACTAATGTGGCTACATAGTACTTGATACTTTATGGATATCGTAATGCTTTAAACTATTAAAGAAAACAAGTAGATTTTTTTAATTTTTTCTTAATAGTTTTTTTTGAAACAATTTTTCAGTAACAATATTTGTAATAAATTTATTTACAGGATGAAACTCCACAAGGTTTCTTCGAGGACCATGGTCTTGGATAGATGAATACAAATCGAATATCACTGCCTAGTGATTAAAATAATACATAATAAAACATAATGATTTATTCATTGCTGTTGTCCTTATTATTAATATATATGTATACAAAATCAAATATTACCTATAAGAAGTAGTTTATCTTTTAAACGTTTATCAGTTTATTAGATTTAAAAATATCAGCATTTCTATAGATATGTATTTATATATGAACTTTGAAAATAAAAGACAATTGTTTAAAGTTAAAACGTTAAAAGATTGACAAATGCTAGAATTAAATGATTTTATTTTTCATCATACATTTATTTGAATTATAACACTTTTAAAGTACTTTTATATTATTCGAGAAATTTACATTTTCCATAAATATATATTATAGATATTTTCAAAGTCTTGTTTCATTTTTTTATAGTTTTTTTTTTTAAATCATTATATTCTTGTGTTTCTTATTAATCATATTAATTTGTTTAAATACTTTTCGAAAAATTTTTACCCTGGATAACTGAGTTGAGTGGGCCCTAAAAAAGTATACATACCATATGATTGTTTTTAATGTGGTATATCAATATTATTCTGATATTATAACGATTATAATCACCTTGCCATATTTCCAGACATGCCAAAATGTTGGAACAGTAAGAAATATAATACTCGGTTATTGTGTAATCTTAATTCTGATCTTTATTAAAAAATTCTAAACTAATTATATTAATATAGTATTTCATTTTAAACAATAGGAAATCATTAAAATTTTTCCAATGGCAAAAAGAGATGGTAGGGTTCATTATACTAGATAGTACGGTACAGAACAACTGCCTCGATGGCAATATTTCTGTTTCGCGGAAGTCTGCTTATCTATTATTTATTATTACATACAGTATGTTACTATGAAAAGAAAATAACTTCGAGTGAAAGCTAAATATGTTATGTTGGATTTAGGTAATAATACGATATCAAGTTTTTTTACATATATAAGTGAATTCTTGAAAACATCGAAAATGTATTTTTAATAGCTGTTATTTTTTCTTCTAAAAATAAAACGGTTTTAATCGTCACGCATTTAGAATTTGTGGCACAAATATATTGACCCATTATTTAAAGTCATTTGTATAATTATTAAATGATGCACCATATCGAAAATTGCTTACTACGAAAATGCAAATACTTACTTCATTATCTAAAGTCCGATTTTAGCGATTTCGATACAGTGGTATCTTATCATATTAATATCGTAGAAGTTAAATGTAGTATTTTGTTATATTTCTTAAAATTTCAATTTTTATTATACTTTAGTTAAGTATATCGCATTATCCATTTAAATGAGTTTTGCACATATAAACTCATGTAGTCCAGAACGCAATATCGTTATTCTTGTAGGTACAGTTATTGCCTTTTTTTGTACATAATTTTTGAATTTCTATTGTTACTTTTTGTTCTGTTAAGCTGTTCAATTCAACTGACTCTCAACTATTGAATCCTTACAAATAAAATACTATGTAATAAAATGATAAGAACAAATTATAGATATAATACCTACAAGATTTGCGATGGTTATAATATTGTTATACAAATCTCCTGTAAAAATATTTTTAATGTAAAAAAAATTAAGATCTCTTAACATTTGATTTAGAACAGAGATCAGCAATTCGATCTTTCAGTTGTTATGGTTGAGCTTGTTTTGTAAAAAAACACTGTGGATATACAGTAAAAATCTTTATACTTTTATACTATTCTATTCTTAACTTCTTCTTAACTTTTTTAGAATTTGTAGTGAATTGTTGTTGTAACAATAATTACATCGAAAAAACCTTGTTGATCTAATATGAATAATTAAATGTACGCTTATTTCTCGCTGTGTGTTTTCATAATACACAGATCCATGCGCATCAAAAATGTCTGTGTATATTTTTGCCGACCTCTGGTTTAGAATCACACAGTTGTGTAATATTATTATATTAATTTTGTAATAATTTATTATTATTGAAAAGAGATATATAAAGCAATAATGAAACAATTAAGTAGTAATACATTTCTTATGATAACAATTTCTCTGCTCACATAGGCTAGGATATTATCTGTTACGGAGTAATGTAGTAGTCGTTACACAAATATTGTGTGTGATACAGTAATTTTTTTTTATAGAATTAATGGCATATTTTGATAATATGAGAACTTTTTGAAATAGTCAGGCAGATCTAAAAATGTTTTAATTATTAACATAATTTTGTTGCACATATCGTTTCGCACTAGTTTCAATGATATGAAGTCTCATCATTGGGAGGCTCACAGACATAAGGCACATGCAACAAAAGTATAACGAAAAAAGCTTCAACGAAAGGAAAGGAATTTTTTGTTCGAAAATCGTTCGCTCTTTCCGAATTTCAACACGATTCTCCCCAATGGGCAGATGCGAAATATACTTAAGTTTTCAACAGACGAATTCTGCTCAACAGAACGCTCTCGTTCGTTCGCAACAACACACAAAATTCACACATAAAATATTTTTCTGCTGAATTTTTAACTAAAAATTAAGTAAAAAATAAACTAATTAATAACTTACTGAACAAAAATACGTTCACAAGTTGAAATAACATTAAATAGTGTATTAATACAATATTATAACGTGTTCGTTAATTAAGTAAAATCATAAATATGTGAAAACAAATGGAAAAAAGTGTGAAAATTGTGAACGAAGGAAGGAAAATTTTGTGCATGAAAAATTTTCGATATCTATATCAATGTGAAAAATTCTCATTTCCATGTACATAATATAGAAAAGAAGCAGATAAGATGAAAATTTTTGTGTGAAAATTGTGTGATTCGCGAATTAAAAAAATAGTACGTAAAAAAATTATTAATTTTTCACGCAAAACGACGTTAAAATATTTAAAAATGCCGATTAAAAATTAAATGTGAATTGCTTAATATTATTGGATATGTAATAAATAGAATAAAATGTAGGTATAATGTAGGTTTGTGTAAGTGTGAAGTGATAAACTTGTGAAAAAATTACTTATATCCGTACTTATATATCAACATATAAAATTAATTAAAAATATTTTTTTTTTAAGACAAAAATAAAAATATAGTAATTATAGGAAATCAAAATTAAAAAAAAAGAAGAAGAAAAGAAAAAATTGCTTAGGCTTTTTGAACATTTATATGGGAAAGTATTGAAATTTGCAACGGGAGCAGAAATGGTTGTAGTCAAAAATTTTTTCTCTATCTATTGCGATTTACGAGTACGAATGTGGTTAGTTTTTGTAATTGTTTTTGTTGTAATCGCTCTCAGTGGAGAGTAGCAGTGTTAGTGTTCTCTTTTATGTTAAAAAAGGATTTCACTTTCTTTTTGAAATAGCTTCCACAATAGCGATACATATATTTTTATAATATTATATTAAAAATAATTTTCATTGTTCTTCCTTTAATTATTAATACTCGTAATTGAAACATACATATATCACAAATACTGGAGACGATACAGCTTCACACAAACCACAGTTTGTTGCAATTTATATTTTTATTTCAAATTATATACTTACATTATGTATACTATAGATATAATTTATATATTTGAAACACATGAACATAAATACTCATGTATCAATATCAAACTATCAATTAGTAGAACCCATGCAAAATTATTTCCTTTTCATTACGTATTTTTAAATCGTATATCCTTAAATAAATACTTGAAATACATATTTGCATATGTAGTATAGGCATGAGTATTTGTGTTCTTAAAAAAACAAAGAAAAAAACAAAAACAAAAACAATAGTAATAACAACAAAAAAGCACACACACTTGCTCATATCCTAACTATGGGAATTATTAGCATTGCCAAGTGCTATGTGCCTTTTGGCTAATACGTATTCATACTACTTTTTAAACAACGAAGCTTTAACTCTGTTTTGCAAAAGTCAAATGACATTTTTCTCTATTGTGAGATGACGTCCTATAATAAATAGGATGCAACGAATTATAAAAGAAAGGATATTAATAAGAAAGGAACACCTAAACCAATGACTCTCGATGGAGTGTGAAATAGTTTTATGCAATTAATATTTATTATATATGTTATTATAGGAGTACTTATAAAATAATTATTTAAATTTTTCTTCTTATTTGTAAATCTATATTCATTTCGTCCTTTTTCACTGTGTTTTCAGTGATAAGTTTTTATTTTGTGAAAGAAGAATGAAGTTAGAAAATTTATCTTTTAAATCTAATGGTTTAGAAAAAATACGTATAAACCTCAACAACCTCTGCTCACTTCTTTGTGGATGAGAAAATTTTCATATGAAAGTAGAAAAAATAAAAATAATAGCAATGGTTCAGACTCTTTTCAAGTTTTCGTAAGATATTTTATTTTACTTCTATATATTACGTACTAAAATATTTATTTGAAACATTTATATATGTTATACTTTAATGGCTTTTAAGTTATTAACTTTGTTTGGTATTAAATATTTTATATATATTAAGCATCTTCCATTGACGGTTGGGTGTAAACTCGTTACTATTTACTTCATTTTTTGTTTTTTCTGTGAAATAGTAAGAGTCAATATTGATTTAAGATTTAAGTGAAATTTGCATCTCAGGATAGTTCCATTCAAATATACAATTATAATTTCATTAGATAGAAAACTTCACCATAAGGAAATACATAATCCTCGAGTATTATTGTGCATTCTGTGCATAAAATAATGTAAACTTTCAATAAAGAATTATAAATACTCTAAAAGAACATTATTATAAAATAAGGATATATACTTATATAGATATTTTAGCATTTGTAAACACATTCAACAAGAATTCAATGCATATACTCGCTGATAATATGCTTCTCTCTTCGAATTTTATAGTTAAACCTAAGTAAAAAACACAAAGTTCTGTATTTGTATATATATCTGTATATCTACATGTACATATATAGACATATGTATTCAGATAAATTATATTCCCAACAAAAAACTTCCCATATATAATAAGTTTTCGATAAATCTAAACGGGAAGTTTGTAAAGTGTTCTTTCTCTTTAGCCTGTGTACATTGCTCTCAGTGCGTGAAAGTATGGTGAAAAAATAAATGCGCAATGCTGTAAAAAATCGCACGTAAACTATTTTAAATAAAATATAATGAATTTTCTTAAATAAAATTCAAAATTACTCTATTAAACTTAAAGACCATAAATAAGTTCACACAACAAATAAGTTAAATACACAAAATATAAAAATATATTAATGAAATGCTATCTCATTCTATTAATCTATAATTAGTAATGAATTAGGAATAAGAACATTTATATTAAAATAAAGTTAACAAATAAAAATAAAAGAGAAATGTGTAGAAATAATAACTTAAATATATTTATATGTACATTTCATTAAAAGTTCACTCCTCTAATATTTTTGTGAAAGTATAAATGCTTTCCTGTCATTTTATTATCCTTAAATATTCACACTCTGTTGATATCAGTTTTTTTTTCGAACATAGGTATATTATAATTTGATTTTCTAAGTGGAAAAAGATTATTGGGAAATTTTTAAATATTCGATATTGAGAGCACACACTCATCGCGTATAAAGGGATAAAATACTCAGACTGGAACGTGCTATAATGCTCCGAAAGAATGAGTGGTAAGCTCTTTTCAAAATCGTTTTAATAGCAAAAGGCCGAAATGCACATATATTTACGCATCTATATATTTCTTTCTGTATATATTTATAAAGTTTCGTATGTATAAAACATAAGGAAAATTTTGCCACATTCTCACACGCATCGCGTACAACATTTTCGTAGTGTTCATGGAGTATTTATTATCTTTGTGTCGTTTATAAAATTTATTTTTGGGGGTGCGGCGTAGAGCCAACAGCAACAAATATTCTGGCTGAAATTATTTTACTTGTTTGATATCCCGTGCATGTGTTTTTGGATCGGAACGGTTTTCAGTAATAGTACCAAATTCTAAAAATAAGTTAAATAAAAAAATTGAAAATAGTGGTAGATTTTAATATCACAAATCCAACATGTGTTTGCTAAATAATTAAAAAGGCTCAGGGGAAGGAATGTGAAATTTACTTTATTCTTCCTTAATATTCCCTGCGAATAGACTGTGCGTATATATTTATATCCATTAACACAAAAAAAGACAAATGTCAATTTTAAGATTATATTTACAATCTGGCATCTATATAAATGGGATCTTCAAATAGTAAATATCTTGTAGAGTAATACGGTACTAATCAACTAAAGTCAATGGAACTTATAAAGAGAAATGTTTGACATATAAAGTGAAAGATTTAAAACGTTTCACTTTACATTCATATTGTTCTGAATGGTATAAATAACAGAAAATCTTGCCAACACAGAATATAAGAATTGAGTGTATGAGGTCACACTATTTAAATAGTTTTGAATAAGTGCAATAACAGAAGTTCTCTCGAACACAGAATATCAGAATTCATGAGTTAGAACCTTCTATGTCACTTCATTTATATAGCTCTGAATGAATGCAATAACAGAAGATATCGCTAACACAGAATCTCAAAATCATGAGTCATAGAATTTTATGTCACTCCATGTAAATAGTTCTGGATGATTGCAGTAACAAAACTATTGCGTACTCAAGCTAAAAAATATATTTGTCTATATTGTCCCTTGTCTATATTGTCTTTTTTCCATTTATTTTTATATAAAACTTATTTAAAATATATTAAACCTAGTCAATTACTACATTGTCTTGGAAATAATAGTTCTCTTTACGTTTGATAATAAACTATTCCAGATTTTTTTAAAGAAATAAATAATCTTCTTATGGTTATATGGTTATAATGCATTGTTTTATTAAGGATTAGTTAATTAATTAGGTAAATGCTTACTATTTCAAAAGATTAATTGTAAATAACAAAATTTTCTTAACATTATTCATTAAGATCATTAGGTCAGACTATAAAAATAAATGCAGTTCTCAATGAAACAATTCAAATGATCAAAATTTAAATATAAATACCTATTAAACCATTCATTTTAATTACATTTTAATTTTATTATTTTAGTTAAGTAATCAATTATTATTGGGTATTATTTGGTAAAACTACTTGGCGCATTTACTACTTTACTATATATTAATTTAATTTTTAATAAATTTTTAATTGAATAGTGAATAGTGAACTTTAGTGAACTTAAAATATATACATATATTCATATCTGTGCATAGACGCACCCATATATTATAACAACAACAATGAAGCAAAAGAGCTACCACAGAAAAGAAAAAGGGAGATAAAAAAAAAGTTTTTATTTGTTTTTAATAATTGTTTAAACATAAAATTATATTATTAAACAAATTAACTTTAAAAGTAGTCTATATATGTATGATATAAAAGAAAATTTATTTGTCATCAGTATATAATAAAAAAAAAAAATTTCTAAAAACACTCGAATTAATTATAATATAAAATTAATAAAAAGTTATTTAATATATTTTTTCACCAAGAAGAATCGTGAAACACAATAGTTTTTTTGAACAACAAATATTTTTATTAGTTCTTATATAATATATTTTAAATGAAATTTTGATAATTGCAGAAAAAATTTAATATTATAGCTGCAGAAATATTTTCTTAAGGAATAATCAATTGTGTACCTAATATATAATCTGTAAATTAATATTCTACCGATTTGAAACCCACACACCATTGAAAATATCCAAACTAAAACAAAACTACATCAAGAACAAATAATAAATATATAATACAAAAAACAAAAAAAAAAATACAGCTAATTGTAATTATTATTTAATCGTAATCGAATTCCTATTATATTTTAACGAAACGTAAACAAGTTAGTAATATAAAAGTTTATAACAAAACCAAGTAAACAACTATAATAATATACATCAAAATAAAAAAGTTAAAAATAAAAAATAAAAACGTCGAAAAACCGACAAAAATTGCAAAACATAGAAAAATAGAACGGAAAGAAAATAAAAAAACGCTTAACTCACTTTCCGGCCAAATGTCTGGATGTACAAATGGATGAAAATGCTGCAGTCGTCGTTGTCGTCGTCGCCATTTTGTCATCAATATTATCGAAATCAACAGCAGCAGCAGCAGCAGCAACAACAACAACAACAAAAGCAATTAGGACGAAAGCCGCAACAAATTCAAAAAACAAAATTGCAACCTCAACAACTTCAACAAAATCAGCAACAATTAAAACAGCAACGACAGTTATTCTTACTCTTATTGCAACTAAATTATTATCATATACTCAAACATCTAATAATAAAACAACAACCAAAACAACAACAATATCAACAAAAAAACCAACAAGACATAACAGAAGAACAACAATCACAACCGATATTGCAGAAATTGAAAAATTCACCAATAATCGAACAAGAAGAGCAATTGAAGCAACAACTACTACTAGTACAACAACAACAACAAGAGCAGCAGCATCCGCAACAACAACAACAAAAGCAACAACTAGAAATAACGTATATAAACTGTTCAGTACAATACATTCGTTCACTCCACCACCATCATTACTCCACCAACATTCGTTTCGCTTCAGCACAACCAATTTGATTTAGAAGTTATTCTTAAGCATTAAGCACCCACTTTAACTTTAACACATATTAAATAAAATATATCGAAACTTTTCACTATATAATCGTATACATTATAATATAAAAATTAAAAAACGAAAAAGAAAAAACAAATCGAAATCGTGGATCGACGTCCTATCGGTGCTCTAATCAACACGATCGGTCCAACGATATTCGAAAGTCGAAATTATAAAACACAAAATGGCGAATGGTGGACATACATTTGTGAAGAAGACATTTCATAAGCCAACGTATTGTCATCATTGCTCAGATTTACTTTGGGGTTTAATTGGACAAGGATACATATGTGAAGGTAAGTTTTTCAAACAAACTTAATTTTTACTTTATTTATAATATAGGTTTTACTATTTGTATTCGAACTGTATTCGAAATTAACTATTATTTGCATATATGTTACGCATAATTATAAGAAATTTTAATAATATTTTTTAGTTTTCTATATGTTTATGTATGTTTTCTTTGATAATATAATCATTAGTACTAGTTATTGTCAGAACTACATCAGTGTAGAATGTTTAATTATTAGAATATTATCATGATAATATATATTACCGTATCTCATGCAGGGCAAGAGCAGAAATGCTCATAAATTTTTCAATTTAAATAGATCTTAAATTGGATCAATATATCCCTGGATCAACACATGCTAGGTAAATGCCACTTTCCAAAGTTTGGATTAGAGGACACTGACAGTTGCAGATTCCGTGAAATGCAGAATAAAAGTTTAATTTCTTTTATTTACTCGTATTCTGGATTTTCAAGAAAATCAATGAATGAAGTAATGAAACATTAAAGAGTTTTAAATAAAAGGATATTGCTAAGTTTATTCATACGCTTTGTCTAGAGATATCACAATGGTTATCAAAGGTTAATAATACTAATATTATTATTTTTAAAAATAATTGTAGTTTATGCATTTTAGATTTTGTTTGCTTATATTAATTTAAATTAATAATAGAGAAGCTATTATAACTCGTATGTTGAATATATTATAGTTTTGAGAGTCGTGTTGCTTCTACTCCTAAAAATCTTTTGTTTTCACTGTTCATTAATGAAGGTTTCGAAGAATGTTTCCTTCGAAAACAATGTTTTTAAACACTTTCGAACACTTTTAAAGAATAAACTTTGAGGATATTTAACGGTTGAAACTAAATCCTCCATTTATTGAAAATTCATTTAATTTAAATTTGTGGATAGAAAATATCTTGTATACATATATATATGTAAATATGTGAGTATGTATATGAACCTACTTATATGTTAATGTTAACTGCATTTATAATGTTGTAAAACCAGCCAGATTAGTTTAATATATATTGATTAAAAGTGATAAATAATAATATATAAGATTAGTTAAATTTTATTAAGAGTTTTATGCAATATTAAGATTTTAATTTATATTTATTTATAAAGAAGTTCATTTTTTATATGCATATTTACATTGTGGCCAAAAATATCATGTGAGTTAATTAAACTTTCTGCCCTCTTGAGACAGGCAAGTCATTTTTATATCTTTTTTTTTTTTTGAAAACAACAGAAATTATGTGTTATAAATACAATTACGTTTGAGGTGTTATGTATCTAAAAATAAAATATATTTTTAAAATAATAGAAAAACGAAAAGCACGAGAACCCAAAATTAAAACAGCAAACTTAAAAAGTCAGCGGATCAGTGGATATGCAATAATATAAAAGTGCTGTAATTGCAAGAAAAACATGCATTCGAATTTTAGCCGCCAATGTCTGATTTGAAACTGTTCTCGCATATCAAAATATTTAAGTGTAACTAAGTAAACTAAACGAATTATGTGTTTTTTATGTGCTTTATTCTTAAAATGTATTTTGTTAATAGATTTTAAAAACAAACTTAAAATCAGTTTGCTGCATACCTCACTTATCTGATTAAAATATACATCAAATACTTCCCATTAAGCAAGTGCAGGGTTGTTAGTGGGATGTGTCCATGTGTGTAGTAGAAAGAAAGCATTGATTTTCAGTAAATGTACTCAAGCTACAGTCGCAAAAGGCTTTATTCGCTTAAGCACTTGAAAGCGAAAGAGCAATATCACGGCTATTTCCAATTCTTCTTAAATAAACACAACAAAACTAAGAGTATAATTAGAAAAATAAAAATAAAAATAAACAAAATGATTCCCTCCACTAAAAAAAAATGTATATTTAACATAAATATTTTTTTAGTTTCATTTTATTGATTTCAATGTACAAATTTTCAAAAATCGACAACACTTCCTGTACTGTACCCCTACATTTTAATCGTTGGTACATGCACATCTGTGCACGACCGATTGTGCGCGTATTCCAAAATTACGCGGATATTTTGATGACGTCGATGGATATAAAATTTAAAAAGTTCAAATGTACAATTTTAAAATTTTTTATTTTTTATTTTTTATTTTTCATTTTTTATTAAATTTGTTGCAAACAAGAAAAACTTGCTTTTGATACATCGTTTGGGTTAAGGGGCGTATACTTAATTTTTTGATATTATATTGAAAAGTTTGGGAGGATTAAATATAATTCATATATATATATATATATATCGCGACAAAAATGTTTAAGCGATCTTAAAATTTATAATTGATTTAATAATATGTTAATTGAAGGCATTTGTGATTTCTAAATTGGCATTTTGTGCGCCATAAGTTTCATGACCGACTATATAGTAAGGTTAGACGATTTTGGTATGGAAGTATTGAAATCGTAGCAATAAAAAGATAAAGTTTAAGCTTAAAACATTTGAAAAAATTATATTATATGAGTTAATTGATGAAAGGTACATATATAATGAATTATACATATATATAATTTGTGTACGTATAGAGTAAAAATAAAACATAAATTATAAATTTTATATTCAGAAAATATTAATAGTACAATAAATTGCCTACAATTTTTGCTGTAGAAATATATAGTATATATATAGTATAATATATGGAAAGTAATATATACTGAATTTATATAATTATTTTTCGAAACCAGGCAACAAAAAAAAAACAAATTATAAGCATATTGTGTTCCGAAATCATTTGTCGTCAAAGATGACGTTATATCGTTCAAAATGAAAGCTCCAAGAAAATTCTTGTCTCAAAGAAAATGGTGAAATGACATAGACTATAGCAACAGCGAATCATGAGCCAACGATGATGATATGTGTGTTTCCATATTAGCTTCCATAATTGAATAGTAGATATGTATCAAAGTAGTTGGTATAATAACTTATTTTAAATTCAATATTTATACTGTATATACTGTATACTGTATATAATATCTATACTGTTTATAATTTGTTAAGTTTTGTACATTAATAGAATACATAGGGCAAAATAATTAAAAGTAGAAAACTATAATATAGTATATATGTACTAATTGTATTAATTGAGTACCATCTTAGCATATAATTTTACTATATTCCTCCAAGCCTTACAATTATATAATTTAATTTAAAAATAAGGATGATCGTTCTGAAATTCATCTTACTAATCAAGATATATTTAATACACAGACACTCGTTCATTTTAGGTATACAGACACTCCTTTCAGGTATTGTCTTTGACTTCTATATAATTCATAAAATAGCAAATTTATTAATATTAAATTGATGATTTTTATAATAAATCAGGTTTTTGTTAGTTAAAAAATTTTTATCTCGTTCAATTAGAATAAATATATTTTAATTTTCTTTTTTGATAACATAATTATGACAAAATATTTGGTAATATAATACATAATTCCACATTGTATTTGAATACGCAAAGACTTCTGTTTTAAACATAAATATTTCATAACTTTTATTGGTTTGGAATAACTATTAAATTATATCAGCAACTAAAGCTCAGTTTATGGTGTAGAAAATCGATTTCAACCTTTCAAAATCTTATCACTTTGCTATTTCGACTAAATTAAACATTTGAGTTCTCTGCCATTTCTCTCAAATCTAGTTGATTCAATATAAAAGTATAAAACTGAAATAACATAACTTCTTTTTTTTCTTCATAAACAAAGAAAATATATTATAGAATTTTCTCACTGAATTATTTTTATATGGTGAACTCCTTCTACCTTTTAGATCCATGCCTTGCAACATTGCAAATTTGCAAATATTTAAATGGCCTTAATTGAATATAAATAAAATTTGCTGCATACTCCACCGGCAAGATTTTTTAATTTCAAGCCACTAATTCAGTTTAAAATTTAATTTAATAATAGTGGAAAATCCGCACGACTTTCCAACGTCTTGCGCCGCGCTAAACGCATAAACGTAATACGTAAGGGATGACGTTGATGCAGAAGGTGACAAAGTGCAACAAAAATATACGAGAAACAAAAAATGAATAATAAAAAATTTTTATTGTAGGCATGCAATAATGTTAACGTTATTCGAATCACATCAAGTGAAATTCTCGAAAAAAAAGGAAAAAATTGATGAAAAGTGATGAGAACAACATTAAGTGAAGGAAATAATAGCAGAAAGTAGGTCAAAGGTAGAATATTCAGTGAAATGACACACGAATATATACGATTACTTAATACATGTTGCACGATATATTGATTCAAACGTACTATACACTATGGCATACACTATATTCGTGTTACTGATCTCTTTTATTATGCATTCATTGTCAGATATGGTCTAAGTAAACCCAAAGATACATTTTTTCAAGCGTTTAATAAGCATTAATAATATAAGCATATGCTAATATGTGACGTATTAACATTGTCAATTGCAACATAGACAACCCACAACTTTCAAATGAAAAAAATTGTTTTTATTTTTAATATCTATTGTTTTTTTAATATCTATTTTTATTAATTAATAGGTAAGCAGAGTTTATTTAACGTAAATGTTAGCGTAAGCAAAACGTAAACGTCTGCAACCTTTAAATAAAACTAAAACTAAAACAAAAACCCATAAAAAACAATTTAACAATAAGCAAAAGAGCAACAGCAGAACATTAAGCAAAACGTGAAACATTTAATGAAACAGTTACGTATGCAGCAAGTACAGTACGAAGGGCTTAAAGTGCGTCACTAGTGGCCGTAATATTATTCGTAGTGTACGTCGTTCTTGTCGTTTTTGTCGTTTTTGTGTATGAATCGGCAATAAAATTGTTTAATTTTGTGTATAATGCATCGATTATGAATGGCGCGAAATTTAATGGCATAAGTATAAGTAAAATACAGAATACAGAAAATTAACGGAATGAAAAGAAAAACAATATAAACGATTAGCAAATTTTTACTATTAATATTTACCCTTGCATTGATAATTTGGCAGCACTGTTTCCTCTTCTTGTGTTCGCATTCGCATTCGCATTCGTATTGTGTATTTTTTGTGTACGACTCTTGTCTATAGTTTCGTTTGTTTACGCTTGTGCTTTTGTTTGGATCGGTTTTGATCATTTTACACATATCAACAGCCGTCATGGCTGCCAAAGACGTATTTTATATCCTTGATTGTTATATTTTATTTAGGCGCGCATAAGTGTTGTACATTTGAAAGTGTATTTATTTACATATGGGTATTTTCACAACTAATACATACTCATGCCATATACAGACACATTTAATAATTTTATACATCAGCAATTGTTTAATTGTTTTTGTTTTGATACAAAATAAAATCAAACATTGCTTTTCCATTTAATTTTGTTTATTTTATATTAACAGTTGAGTTTCCAATAAATAAAAAGTTTATTTCGTTTATTTACATTATTTTATAGTTTTTGAATTGTGCTAAAAATAATTTATACAATTTTCGTTTTCATATAAATAAATTTAAATGCTGAGCTGAGCTGAGCCGAACAACGTATCTGTTGATATGAAAAATTAAACATTTTGCGTGTGCTAGAATAATACGTAATAATTGTCCTCGAAGGTATTTGATACGAAATATAAAATGGAATTAATTTTAAATTTAAACAAAAAAACTGGGGGTATTTGGTTTGATTATTTTTATTTATTTTTTATAATTATTAAACTACTGCACACGATTATTTCTGCTACAAATGGACAACAGTGCGTATGATGAACATTATAAATATAAAGAAAATTTATTTTGAATTTCTTAATATAATTTTGAAATATGCATAAAAGGATACACATAATAAATTTAAATAACACTTTAAGTTTTTACGTATCTTAAATAAACACACAAAATATAATAATATTTCAAAATGTTTATATATGTATGTACACAATATATAAATACTAGATAGATAGATAAATAGATAGATAGATAGATAGATGGATAGATAGATACTTCTTTATTATTCAATTTCAAAATTTTTTCACATAAATATTATGCCTTAAATCTAAAAACATTGGATAGATTTACTTAAAAATATATTGAAAAATAAAGAATACGAAACTTACTGCCGGAGGAATTGGATTTGTTTAAATTTGCCTTCTAACTTAAAATTATTCACAATTCAAAAATGAAAATATAAAGAATTCAAATTAAAAGCTTATGTTTTGAATTTTAATTAAAAAGTATCAAATTCGTTTATAATTAGTTTTCTGTATATCAAAGCACTACTAATATAGTTAATCAATCTTTTCCAATCAGGATCACCCCCATTAGGCACAGTCATTACTTTCTCTTCCACTAAAGATTCTCTTTCAAAACAAATTCGTTTAAAAGGCCCTAATATAGGACAATGGCCTAAGAACTGTATATAAATACTTTTTATTATTAAATATTCTTTGCTATACCTGTGCATATTTACTACGTCATACATATGATTTGTATTATTCTATGTGCTTTGCTAAACCTTAAATAAAAAATTTGGTATTTTTTATTAAATTTAAAATATCAGACAGTGGAAAAGGTGTACTCTGAAAATAGACATAAAAACAATGTCTGCAAATGTGCAATACATGTAGTTCTAAATTAATTATTAACTATTTGATATTATTATTTGAACTAATTTCTAACGTTTCTTTTTTTGCATTACTTCGAGGAGTGCCTCTTTTATGTGGGTTTTTGAAGTCTTGTGATTTTTGATCTGTATCCAGACCTCCACTTCTCCATCGTATTTTCTTGGTATCGGCACTATTTATTATTCTAGTTTCTGGTTCTCCTTTCTATGTCTTATTTCTTCCTTTTGAGGACCAATTTCCAATGGTTCTTTTTGTAATTTCAATGTATGTGTTTTGATATGATAATATTTTTTATCACTTTGTAATTATTTATTTATATATTGTTTCGAAATGATAATATTTTATATAAATGTACATTCTTATTTATTTTACAAAATTTGAAAATTTATAAACGAGTGAACCAAAGAAACAAATGCGTGCGTCTTCGCCAACGATCAACCGGTAAGAGAGAGTTGCAAATTTTGATACAAAGCATAAAAGGCAAAAAAGCAAGAACAAAGATTTAATAAAGCAAAAATGAAATGCAAATCACCTTTCAAACAAACAGTGTTGCAGTGTAAAACAATGTTAAAAATAATTATTACTACTCTAAACATCCTCCCCCGGTTGAAAGGCTCAGACTTTAAACATATTTATCGTCTATTGGAAGAACTGCCACCTTCCTTACTGCACGTTTGATAATTCCTATATTCGTGCGTATTTCCGCCACTCGAGCCACATTGTCAGATCCGCATATTATGCTGGTGATGCGGCCTAAATGCCATTTAAGAGGTGGAACATTGTCTTCATGTATTAGTACTATATCTCCAACACGAACATTTGCTGCAGGTGAGCGCCATTTGCTACGCTCTTGCAATAGGGTGAGGTAGTTGACACTCCACCTTTTCCAAAATATTTGTAGCATATAATTAACTCGTTGCCATCTGTCTAAGCGAGAGAAGTCAGACGTGGTAAGGTTGGGCTCAGATATTGATATTAGCGGACCACCCACCAAAAAATGAGCTGGTGTGAGGACTTCTAAATCGTCTGGATTTTCTGAAATAGAACAAAGAGGGCGAGAATTAAGCACTGCCGATAACTGGCATGCGAGTGTGCGTAATTCTTCAAATGATAAGATTGAAAGTCCAACAGTGCTGTAAAACAAACGCTTTGCAGATTTTATGGCAGCCTCCCAGAGACCACCAAAGTGTGGAGATCTAGGTGGTATAAATTTCCATTCTATGCCATCGCTTAGACAATGCTGATGAATATTTTTAAGATGTTGGCTACTTTCGAACAATTGTTTTACTTCAGCCAACTCGTTCCTTGCACCAACGAAATTCGTGGCATTGTCAGACCAAATTATTTTGGGATTTCCACGAATACAAGTAAAACGTTTCAAAGCAGCTAAGAACGATGATGTAGTTAGATCTTTTACCACTTCTAAATGTACAGCCTTCGTCGAAAAACAAACGAATAAACAGATGTAGCATTTTACTGGAGGTCTGGTTCGCACTTCAGATTTATAATAGAAGGGACCGCAGAAGTCGATACCAGTAGTGTGGAATACTCTATTTGGTTGCACTCTGTCGCGCGGTAGATCTCCCATTATATATTCGACATGTTTTTGCTTAAGTCGAAAACAACGAACACATTTGTTGATAACGCGTGTTATAGTTTTTCGACCACCAATTGGCCAATATTGCAAACGAATTGTGGCGAGCAGACTTTGTGGCCCAGCGTGCAAATTCTTCTGATGAAAATAGGTTATCATTGCGTTTGTGATAACATGAGCTTTTGGAAGTATCATTGGATGGCGAGCCTCGAAACTTAGTAATGAATGTTTTAGTCGACCACCTACACGAATTACTCCAAATGAATCAATAAAAGGATTGAGGGAGTAAAGTTTACTTGAACTATTAACATTTTCTCCTTTTTTTAATATTTTGTATTCAGCAGCGAAATGAGTTTGTTGTATGTTTAAAATCATTAATTTTGTACCCCTTTCAATATCCTGAGGATCAAGTTGGCCAGTTTTCCTTATGGTCTCTTTATGTTTGAGTGACACGAATCGATAAATATATGCGAAAACTATCTGCATTTTATTAAATGAGTTAGCGAATTTACAGGATAGCGTTAAATCTTGCTGACATGTAGTTATTAAAACTCTCCTGCGTCGTTCAGGTAATTCTGCTACGAAAACAGTATTTTGGGGCCAATGTAAATGCGATGTTCTTAAAAACTCAGGTCCTTGTGTCCAAAGTGTTGAGGCTAAAAGTTCATCTGGCGCTGCTCCTCTTGATAAGATATCTGCAGGATTCATAGAAGTTGGTACATGATGCCAATTCATGCCACAGGTAAGAGTTTGAATTTTGCTAATTCTATTAGAGACAAAAACGTTAAAATTGGACGGTTGTTCACGTATCCAAGATAATACCACCATTGAGTCTGACCAGCAATGAAAATCGCATGTAAAATTTATAGTTTTGACGACCATATCAATGAGTTCCGATAAAAGTAGAGCAGCTGAAAGTTCTAGCTTGGGAACTGTAAGTGTCTTTAGTGGTGCAACCTTTGATTTGGAGCATAGTAGATGCGAATCAAATGCACCCGAGCGCTCACACCTGATATATATACATGCACCATAAGCACTCAGACTGGCATCACAGAAACCATGTATCTGCACTTTAGAATTAGGCATTAAAACATAACGAGGGAATTTAAAACTGCTGATAATTGTAAGTTGAGAGCGAAGTTCAATCCATGCTGAGTATAATGCTTGTGGTAGACTCTCATCCCAATGCAATTTGTGTTTCCATAAGGTTTGCATGAAAATTTTAGCCTTGGTGATGATAGGTCCAATTAATCCGATTGGATCATAAAAACGGGCTATAGTTGAGAGAACAGTACGTTTGTTGATTTGCTGGCTACCTACCACTGGAGTAAATGAAAATAAAAAATTGTCGTGGTTTGGATCCCATACTAAACCTAATGCTTTAGTAATATCAGAACCATCTTTAAATTTCAATAATTGTACACGTTCGGATTCAGCGATACCACACAATACTCTTGGATTATTGGAACACCATTTTCTGATCTGGAAACCACCCTTTTTTAATAATTCAGTAGTTTGCCTTCTAATGTTGATTACTTCATCCACGGTGTCGCCGCCTGACATTAAATCATCTACATAAAAATCTCTGAGAACGATTTTAGAACCCAATGGGTATGATTTCTCTTCATCGCGAGCCAGCTGATGCATTGCTCGAATAGCTAAAAATGCAGCTGGCCTTGTTCCATATGTCACAGTGTCCAATTTGAATACCTTTACGTCATCATCGAGATTACTTCTCCACAAAATGCACTGAAGATATTCATCGGGATGTGTAACACGCACGCATCGATACATTTTACAGATATCTCCACAAAGAGCAATTTTAAAATATCGGAATCGAATAATTAATTCAAAGAGTGTGGATTGAATTGTAGGTCCAGACATCAGCAGATCATTAAGAGAAAATCCGGTGGATGTTTTAGCTGACCCATCGAAAACCACACGCAATTTTGTAGTTGTACTTTCATTTTTTAGCACACAATGATGAGGTAAAAAACACGTTGGAACACCTGATGGTAATTGTGCTGGTGACATGTGCTTTAAATTTATATACTCATTAATAAAATCAACATATTGAGTTTTTAAATCAGCATTACGTTGCAACTTTCTTTCTAAACTGTGAAATCGTTGAAGTGCATGATTATAAGAATCTCCGAGTGAGTCGATATTACGCTGCTTAGGAAGTAAAACAGAATATTTACCAGAATCTAACCGAGTAAAATTTTGTTTGAAATGGGTTTCGCAATATGCGTCTTCGTCTGTTAGCGAAGAGTGCGCGTCAAAACAATTTTCTATTTCCCAAAACCTTTTTACAATTTCATTTAACGATTTTTCATTTTCAAATTCCAATTCAGTGGTTGATTTCTTAGCTATAGCTAACGAAAATGAGTGATTGTATTTTGGAATAATACCGCCACCTGATGCTATCCAACCCAGCCTTGTCTTCTGTAACATAAAATTATTTTCCAGACGAATTTGTCCAATACACAATAAGTTAAAAAATAAGCCGCCACCTAGTAACACATCGATTCTCTGTGATTTGAAAAACATCGGATCAGCTAAGGTGATGTTGTTTGGAATTGACCAATCTGAAATGTTTACGTTAAAGTTTGGTTGAGGATCTGTGATAGTTGTTGTAACGATCGCAGTGCATGAAGTTGAATAATCGCCTGAGTGCGATTTTGTAAATAGCTCAACAACCTTGTTTGTTTCAAGTGTAGAATCCCCTATGCCTGATATGGTTGTGTATGTTGTTTTCGTATTTAACTGCAGCAAGTTGACTAAACGAGAAGTTATAAAATTGAGTTGAGACGCAGAATCGAGAATTGCTCTACATGGAACGAAAGTTCCTGAGGAATTTTTGATGAGAATGATTGCAGTAGCTAGTAGCACACTATTTTCAGATAGAAATTCTGGGGCTTTAGGAATAGACGTTACAGAGGACAGTGAGAGCAGCGACGTATTTTTTGAAGTTGATGGCTCTTCCGACCGATTTGCTATATGTATTTCAGGTGCAACGCCTTTCGAATTAATTGGAGATACAGATTGCATATGAAGCAATGAATGATGCTTTGAAGCACAATGACGACAATGTCCAGACTTGCATTTATTCAATGCGTGACCCTTGCGTAAACAATTTAAACATAACAGCAACTTCTTTGCTTCTTTATATCGAAGCGTTGGGGAAAGATTTATAAACAGTGTGCACTTTGTAATATAGTGATCCTTTGAGTCGCAAAATACGCAAGAGATAGTACCCATATTTGCTGCCAAATAACTATATTTTTTAGTAATTTTCTTTCCTACCTGGTGGCTAGGTGTTAGGGAGACCATAGCACCGTCCATATTCTCCAATACACGACACCTTTTTTCTAAGAAGTCAGTCATCATTTCCCACGTTGGCAAATCATGGACGGACAACTCTTCTTCCCATTTAGCCTTTGATTTAGAATCGAGCTTGGCACTGATGATTTGGATCAAGAAATTGTCTGCGATTTGTTCTTTGGTGCCCAATGTTTGTAAAGCACGCATGTGCAAATTGATTCGATCACTAAGCTCTCTTAACTTTGTCGATGATTCATTCGATATATCCCTTGCCCACAAAATTTCCTTGACGTGTGCCTGTAAAATTAAAGGTTTATTATCAAATCTCTTTTTAAGTAATTCTAAAGCCTTAGCATAGTTTGCATCACTTAAACTCAACGATCTAATGATGTCAAATGCTGCGCCCTTTACGCTTGAAAATAAATGTTGTAGTTTTTCTGTTTCAGATAGTTCTTGGTTATTGTGAACTAAGTTTTCAAATATGGCATGAAAACTAGGCCACTCAGTATAATTTCCATCAAACTTTGGTATTTGTAATTCTGGAAGCCTAATTGTATTCGCCATTGACCTGATGTCTTGCTGATTCTCACCTGACGATTTATGTATTGTTGTAGAGCAACTTGGATTGAATGTACGTCTGACTTGAAGCTCATGTTGAAGTTTTGATCGAACTTTCAAGTACAACATATCGAAATCAAACCGGACCATTCCATCAAATTCGGATATGTCCAATTCCTCAAGAGTAGATTGAGTATTTTCAAATTTATTGGCCAGACGCTCCACATGCTCCAGCCGAACAGAAATATCGGAATCACACAAACTGCTTAAATATTCAGGAGTCAGAGTCTCATTGAATGTTGTTAATTGAAACTTTATTGAAGTGGATCTTGATTTTAAGAGAATTTGTGAAGGCTCACTTGAGTGCTCTGTTGCCCCATTTACTTCAACTTCGTCTATCATGATCAATAATTTAACTCGTGTAAATTTCAAATGTAGCGTGTTCGTATTATGAATTAGTTGCACAATTGCACCGAAAATTGCGTTTTGTATTTGCCCGAATTGACAAATATAAATCTTAAACACGACACTTACTAAAATTTATTTTATGACACGATAGCGTAAAATAATATTTGTTCATATACCGATCCAAAATAAAGAAATGCACGATAGCACAAATTGTTTATATATGTCCGATCTGCCGAACTTTAAACTGAAATTAATTGAATATATTTTATGACACGATAGCATAAAATAAAGTTTGCACATAAATGCAGCGAAAATAAAAATAGAAAGAATGCACAATAGCAATCAAAATGTATGTTAAACTTGTCCGAGTTGACAAACTTCATCGAAAAATGTTTCCAAAATTAAAATGCATGTGCATTATAAAATGTTTTGTACGAAATTAAATCCGAGTATATTTTTTCAATCCGATCACGTCGGGGTCACCAATGATTTGATATGATAATATTTTTTATCACTTTGTAATTATTTATTTATATATTGTTTCGAAATGATAATATTTTATATAAATGTACATTCTTATTTATTTTACAAAATTTGAAAATTTATAAACGAGTGAACCAAAGAAACAAATGCGTGCGTCTTCGCCAACGATCAACCGGTAAGAGAGAGTTGCAAATTTTGATACAAAGCATAAAAGGCAAAAAAGCAAGAACAAAGATTTAATAAAGCAAAAATGAAATGCAAATCACCTTTCAAACAAACAGTGTTGCAGTGTAAAACAATGTTAAAAATAATTATTACTACTCTAAACAGTATGCTAATACAAAAAATTGTATACACTTCACCAAAGATTAATATTACTATTTTAACTGATGGTTTGATTATAAATAAATGTTTGGTAATTTAAATTTTATGTTTAACTCAACATGATTTGTCACTTAAATACTTTATGCGCAGTGCTTTTTCTGGTGTTTCATTTGCTGTCAACTAATCATTGAGAGTTAGTATACTAGATACATTGTTTTGGCATTTATTGATTACGTTTGTTTGCGTTTGGGAAATGTTCGCAATTTCGCAACGTTAATTACGTTGTTCTTCATTGTCATTCTTTCGAGTACACATTCAATGAATGCTTTTCGAAGTTAAATTTTCTTAATAATCACATGTCAATTCTTCAAAATATCGTTGAAATGAATTTTTGGCTGATCATACAGCTGTTACGGTTATTACCAGATGCCCATATTTAGTGGTCTTTCCAAATATTTTATATTTTTATAAAATTTTTAAAGTGCAAGTACCAAGAAGAAAATATACTCAAAATGAAAATAAATTTAATAGACTAAATGTTACTAAACATATTTTTTGGATCAAGAAATTAGCGCTTTAATTTGCGGGACTTTCTTACAAAATACACTCTATAATTTTTTTAGTTTGTAATAAAGGTTGTTTGAAGAAAATTTAAAAGTGAAAAAATTATATGAATATGAATTTTACATATGTTTTTTAAATTAAAATAAAAATATTTGCTTTAATTCAATGTATTCTTATTATGTATTGAACTTGTGATAAAGCTAATTCTTAACATTCATTAAAAATGACACAAAAATTATATTCACCACACTTGCTTATTCAGCAGATGAAGACATTATTAAAATTATAAATACGTATTTCTTACATATACGAGTACATACAAGTATCTATATATATGTATATATGTATATATAGGTATAACTTTATAAATAAAAAAAGAGAAAAGTGACATAAAATGTTGACATGCGTACAACAATAGCAAAAACAACAACAACAACAACGACAACGAAATGTATTTTGTTGAATATAACAACAACGAAAAAATATCCTTTGTTCAATATTTCCAAAGGATATTTTCAGAGTATAATATTTTTTTGTTTATTAATTACATAAAATGATTGGAAGACGAAGTTTTATTTGTTATTACTTTTAGTGTATAAATGTTATATT
>NC_051847.1:227074642-227505908 GCF_002237135.1 Teleopsis dalmanni | reverse complement strand
TAGTAAAAAGGATGACCATCGCGATTTTGAATTTAAATTTGAAAATCCTGTTTTTATTCCCACAGTTTTTTTTATAGATCGACACACTGTTGTACATTTATTTATAATTGAGCATGTGTACGTCCGTGTATGCATGTTTTTTGTGTCTGAAATAAAAGGATGACATCCAACACTTCTTTCCTATTCAATGCTCTAAAGCCTTCGTTCTCGGGTAAGTGTTCTAAGTATAACCCAACTTAGATATTGCAGATACTATGACAAAAAAGGAGTATTGAAATAAAGTTTTTATCATTATTTTTTCTTCGAGCAATTATCTTAGTTTATGAGGCACGTCAGCAGAGAAGTTGATCATTATTTTCAACGCTAAGACTTGTCTGCATTTGATTTGAGTTCTGCATAGTGCCACACTGCGCGCAGGAACTCAAGGGTAAAAGCGACAAATAAATGGACATTGTCCATAGAGTTTGCATTTTGGATATACACTTACGATTATAATAATTATACACATGATCTCAGTGAGCAGATCTCTTTTATAGACAATTTAAGTTATTAGTTCAAACATTTGGGTAAGTAGTTTTTACTACTCAGAGAACGGAAAAAAATAGTTCGTAATTTTTAAAAAAGCTATTTAAATGGTAACAGGTCCTTTAATAGCCCATCTTGATATACATAAAAGTAGATTAAAAATCACTATTATTATTACGAAACGCATTGCACGAAGCGGGGCGTAGTAGGCGTAGTCAAGTGGTTCACATAAGGCTATGGTCAGTCTATAAAAATAAGTCCAAAGAGAAATATTTCATAACAAAAAGAGCCTACTAAGAAGTGATATTTCGATCAGTTTAGTTTATTTGGACTAAAAAAATACAATACAGTCATTTCGGATTTCGTTAAGAGATTTATCTTTCATCATCGTATTTGTTATTAAATTCGCTGCGAATATTATTCTGTAAAAATCTAAAAGCATTTTTAATGAAATGCTAACTACCTACAAGATGAATCTATTATAAGACGAATCATCGAAGGTTAAACATCAGTAAAAGCAATACGTATAAAAACCGAAAACTTAACATGATTTACAATCAATGGGCATCATCATATCGTAGACACTGAGAGCTTTACTTATTTAGGAAGTTTTCTATAGGTGGATGGCGGTGCGAAAAAGGACATCAATAGTTGTATTCAAAAAGCGCGACTATCATTTGCTTGGTTGCGCAACATATGGCGGGTACACAACATACGTACCAACACAAGGTAAAAATTTTTAACGCATGCGTCAAATCGGTATGCCTATATGTATCGAAAACCTGGCTTGCTAACTCCGAAATCGAAAGAAGATTGCAATCATTTATCAATCGATGCCTGAGCAACATATTAGGGATATGGTGGCCTAGAACATTTCAACGAGATAAAAGAAGCCTTATGAAGATATCGCGCATGCTACACTAACTTGGAAGCCCAAGGGACTAGACACAGAGGCAGACCAGCAATGACCTGGAGAAGAACAGTTCAGCAACGAGTTGAGTGCAATATCACAAAATAGAAACCTGTGTAAAACTTTTGTAGACTCCTTAAGCTCCTAATAGAGTATGGATATATAATAATTTATAAGCTTTAAACTCAAGCAGATTTCATACATATTCCTGATATTAATGTATCATTTACAAAATATTAAATTGCGGTTGTAAAATGCAATTCTTCCATTTTGTCGTTAAATTAAAATTTAATTAAAATACTAAATGGGCTAACTTATCTTTTTCTTAAATATTTTTTGATATTTTGGCTATAATTTTTTGTTTAAAATAGAATAAATTAAACTAATGATAACAATTATTAGTACTTCCTTATGTGTATGAATGGTCGTGTATGCAGTAGTTGGAGAGTAATTTTGTTTTACATTCAAAGATTTGTGTACTTAAAAAACCACTGGAAGACAATAATAAATCGATGCCTTCAGCAAGATGGTTGGCCATCGTGTGCTTGTACCTTTAGAATCTAATTTTTTTGTTTTTTTTTTTTGGATCTTCATACAAAACAATATTGTTTACCTAAAATCTTAAATTCAAACAAAATTAAATGAATAAATTGCAAAGCATAAAAACTAACAAAAACATTTGCATTTTTAATGCAAAACTAAACATAAAATTCAATTTTTTATTACATTTTTTCTTGCTTCATTTTTTACAGCGTTTTTTAAGGTCCTTTTTTGTTTCGCGAGTACAAAGATGCGCTATTGCCTTATGTGGTGTCATATTCTATAGCCACTGATTGTCATCAAAGCTGACCAACGTTATCAGAAAAAACTATGGGCGTACATTATTACGAGGACTGCAATGTATAAAAAATATATCTATTTATTTATACTGTAAGGACGAGCGCAGCACACAAAAAGAAAGGAAGCAGTTTTAATAAGAAAAGCACACAGAGATATCCTTTGTGTGATATATGAGTAAGTTGTACCTGAAACTGAAGGATGTTGCGTTGTCTTACTTAATGCACGTTTTTTATAATCAAAAATATTTTTTTCGTATTAGCTTTATAAGAATTGTTTTTATATATTTTTTGCATCAAAATTTCTGTTTGTTCCACTTTAGCTGAGTTCTTTTATACATAGAGACATGAAAGCTGAGCGCGATTAATGCACTGATCTTGCATTTAAAGGATATTCATATTATATGAAAAATACGGTCTGTGTGCGCATGTGCGCATGTACGATTATATGAAAATAATGAAATGACCACACGAATGTGATTGAAATTCCGTTGGTGACTGTGATGTTGTTGCCGTAGTATCTGTTGTTGTTGCTGCTTTTGATTATGATGAGCGAGCAGAGTACATCAGCTACAGGGTAAGGGTCTTAAAGATCGCATATTTTGGTGTAAGGCTTTGTACATAAAAATGGACACCCTAATGCACCCTTTCGATGGGTGTTACTATATCTTTTGTTTTGCTTGTTGTTGTTTATCCTATATCTGTTAATATTTGATATTGCTGATGATGCTGCCGCTGGTGGGAAAATTTATCTAAATCATCAATGGTGCTACAATATGCAAGAATTTTGCGTTGAATTGAATATTTTTTTAATATATATTCTCTTTTTTATAACTGCCTTTATTATATGAAATCATATAAAAAAAAAATGTTTGTCATATTGTGGAATGTTTTGTCGTCACTTTTTTTATGAAGGCAAAAGACAACTAAAGTCCATAAATTACCAGTGCAAAAGAAAATAGTGCCACACAGAGAACAATAAAGAAATTGGATGAAGGTGTTAAAATATAAAAGGATTCTGTACTACTTTATCAAAGGATTCGTTTTTTTTCTTCTTTTTTTACATTTTATCGGCACACATATATATATAAACATTTATACGTTTATACTTTTTTTACATACATATATAATATATTTGAAAATAACGGCTACAGTTGACATTTTCTCTTAAAATTATTTCATCAGCTAGCAACTAGAATTTTTTAGTAAGAATGGGCATTACATTTTATCACATTTACTAATTTCACATTTTAAACATTCTTACAAGGAATATAGAGCCACCATTAATACTTTCCATCGAAATCTATTTGTCAGCTTTGTTTTGATTTATTTTTTACACTTATTGCGTCGAGTCCCGGGTGTGCTGCCTTGGGGATTATAATTTAATAATTATATTATTGAACTTTTCTGCTGACTTGCGTAAAATATAACACTTGCATTTCCGGTTGCTACGTTTTTTATTACTGGGGAAAGACTGTGGTCAGCAAAGCCCTGCAGAATTTGGTCGCTTTCAGCGATTATGTCGTCCTCAAAGTTGTCAAATAACGATTTATACTATCAAACATATTCAATGCATGACAAAAGAATAAATGTGATTCAGCCTGATTTTGTTTTTAATGTTGGTTCTTTTTAATTATTATAATTAAAATTATTGAAATCGCCCCACAGCCGGTACTGCGGCCAAAAGAGTCCTATTGTACCAATATGTTGGTTCTTGATCTCACGTGTATTGGGCGGCATTGTGCTTTTGCATCATATTGTATAGCTCATCGGCTTTGGTTCTTCATATTCTTTGGAGTGAAGCGCCCATTCTTAATTATAATGAATGCGTCTTGAACTCGCAGTTAATATAGTTTGTGATCAAATTCTTCCATGAACATCATTAAGATGCTATTTTTGATGATGTGACAGTGTGAGTGGATTAGCAAACTTTTTCACGAGTTTGTTGTCTTCTGTTGGTATTGTTGTCCTTGTGTTTGATTTTAAATCTTAAGTCGCCTATATAAACGTAAAGGCCACTGGCCTTACATTAATATCACAAAATGCGTGTATTCAGATTTTGTTGAGGACGATATAAGCAATTTGATTCTGCGATATGTAGTCAAAAATATCAATATTTAAACTGCATATGTTTTTGTTTGTCGCCTATTATAAGTTTACAGAGTCACAAAATGCTTCCCCTATTGTCTACAATAGTTGATTTTTGGCATTGAATGATTTTTTAAATAATATTACGAAGAAAGTATTGGGAATGACTTAAATCTCGGATCTGTTGTGGTAACATGGAGATGTCTGGTGTCAGTAAAAAACCCTAACCATTCATATCTAGTCTTGTCAAAGTCTTGTTTAGTTATCACTTTGTTCAGAAAGAGACGCGATCTCTATTTTTTTAATATTCCAGTTATCAAATATTCTTACTCATGTATAAAATGTAAAAACAAATAAATTGTAAATAAAGTTGCCGATCTAACAATATCTTTCACGCATTTTTTTATAACAAAAATTACTTATTATATAAAAATTCTATTTGCAATAATTTTCATAAGATTCTTACCAAACTATCTAATAAATCCTGCAATCCAATTACTGTTATTACATTATTCAAATACCCGTGATTTATAGAGAAGGACTTCTAATAAACAACTATGCTTTTTTTTTTGATTTACGACCTTTTACACTCCACTTTACAACACATAAATTTACTAAGAAGTGTGCATATATATTATGTTTTTGCGATTTTAAGTCGTTGTTAGGTCAACGTCCTGTAAAAACACAAACTTCCTTTTGTTTTATGCAACGAAGGATGGCAGACAGAATGAACAAATTAGGTGAGTGAATTAATTTAAAGTTTTATGAAAAAATATTAACAAGGAAATGTTATAGTTCTAAGAAAACATAAATTTTATCGTGATTTAGGGTATTTTGAAATACAAATTTCACATGTAAATGACGTGACAAGAAAATTTATGGCAACCACGCCTTTTTCCTAGAAGTGATTATCATTCAAGATATTCTATAATTGCATTTTGTAACTATTTACTAAAATCTTTTCTTTTTCTTTTATAGAAAAAACTATTGAATTGGATCGGTGAAGTTTTTGTCCATGATATTAAAGAATTATTCATTTATATAAATATATATAAAATTAAGAATGTCAATTAGTCATTTTTGTTATTTGACCAGAACCATATTTTATTACGTTCCGAATAATTGTACAGATCTTTTCAATGGAAATTTCTATATGTTTTGAAAAAATTATTCGTAGAAAGAAACTAACACATACGCACAAACTCCATCTATGATTCATTCAAGTGTGTTTGGTTATAAATTTATAGAGAATTCTCGGAAATATTGTAATTGATCTTTTATAAATATAAATAAGTGTTGCCACTTACATGTTTTATTCAATCAATCAGTAAGTATAATATATTGACGTTATTTAGCTTGCTGAATTCTATTTTATATCAGTGATATTTTTTTATGATAATCATATGATAAAAACAAGAAGAGGTGTAAGTGTTTCACTGTGCATTTTAAAAAACTATGTATATATAAGCCTTCTTTGATTGAATATTACAAAAGTTGATCATTTACAGAAGTATGTTTAGTTAAGTCCAGTAATTATTTTAAATTATTAGTTTATTATTGACCGGTATAGCTTCATTTATACATAATATTTTCAAGTGTTGATAAATTGATTTCTCAGAAATGTTTGTTATCGGCGAGTCACTTATGAAGAGATGAGTATCACTTTAGAATGAATTAACTGTCAGCTAGTAAATTTATCTTCTATTATAACTCGCGTAATTATATATATTGTGGGATGTTAGGATGGCGCACCGTCCAGTAAGTTATCCCACTGAAGTGAAGAATTAGCCGTAGACCACGAAACGACTCGTTCTTTACTTCTCGGATGTCGTTATTGAGTTAAAACTAGAGAGGATTTAATTCACCTAAGTACATCTCTTGTTACTGCAAACAGCGAGTCATCACCAACCCAATAGTGTCCCAAGACAGTCATCCTCCTGCTTGCCAGCGCTGGACATTGGCACAATATATGCACCGCTGTCTCCTTTTCTTCTAGACATAGTCTGCAAGTGTCTTCCTCAACAAGAGTTATCTTTTTGAGATGATACTTAAAGTTTCCATGTCCAGTAATCTATGAGATCAGCCAGCTTAGGATGCCCCGCGGATAACTAAGCACTATTATCGCTTCCCTGGCTAACGGTTTTGGCATTATGAGTTTAGTCTGTCTCCAAGTGCTTATCTCTTTCCATTTATTAAGATGAAGTGAATTTATCCACTTATCGACATAAGCTGAAATCATGTTGTAGCCCAAAGGCATTCTGTGCTCTGGCCTGCGGAAGTTAGGGCTTGATACTTGCTTTGCAAGTTCACAAAATTAATATGTCCATAATGCCTAATCTCGATGAGACATAAAACACTCAGGTGAAGTGAGAAATAATATTCAAACTAAACCTTTTGAGTATACTCAAATATGAAAATATCTTAAGTAATATTTATGTAAACTTGCAGCAATTCATTTAAGTTTAACAATTGCACTGAAAATTAAGTTGTTTCAGAACTTATTTAAAATATCATTTTTTTAATATCTGCACAAATACAGACTATTGACATTGACCAATGTAGTGTACGGTACTCATAATAATCTGTACTGATAGAGTAATTGCAATTACAAGCTTAAACGAAAATTAACTTGAAATACGAATAGTACCCGTACTACAACTATTAAAAACACATTATTGAATACAACTTTAGATAATGCCTTTTCTTACTAATAAACTGAATTCGTTGATTTTTCAAATATTAAGGTTTAGTGTGTTTATTTATTAGACGTTATGAGTTTTATAAATCTTATGGCGATTTCTCGTTCTCTTCTTCTCTCTTTTTAATTTATTTATATGAGTATTTAATACTGTTTGAGATATTGCTTTAGTAGAACTCTCCCACTGCCCTACTGAACTATTAACCAAAATATTTAAATCTCTTAAGCTCCCTTGATCATTTTAAATAGTTTTAAACACCTTTTCAGTTGATTTTCAGTTGAATAAGTAATCAATTTTAAAATCGAAAACGTAATGCATGAAGAAAAATAAAATTAAAAAATGTGCATCAATGTATCAAGACTTTAAATCAATTTTAACTTGGCCTACTTTAGATATTTAAAACAAAGGAGTACAGTAACCCCTATGCAACGAATGCACTAAATACACAGAAGTAGACCAAACATGTACGAGTACTTATATATTATATACAATAAATAATCCGATATTCTTTTCACTTTAATATTCGTTGCCGATCTTACAGATCAAGATAGTATCTGATGTAGTAAGCAGTAAAAACGAAATGCAAAAAAGTGCATATGGCAATGTGTTCTGTTTGAAAAATCATTTTTTTTAAGCATTAACTAAAATGCAATGCTTTAGGTATTGAACTTTAACAAAACGAAAAAAACCAACCAAAAACCTATTGAAGCGTTACGAAGGGGAAACTGATATTTAATGAAAAATGAAGTAAATGTATATGCGGGCAAAAAACTGCTACTACTACATGCTATTTATATATACAACATGCAAAAAACAAAAGAACATACATTGAATTTGCCCTAAAAAATGTATGCCAAAGTGGACCTACATCAACATGGAACTTTCAGTTACACAACAAAAAAAATTTCAACAAGAACAAAAACCTCATAAGAACTTGATCGTTGCAGTAACACGGTGACCTCGGTTACTGCTGCTACATTATTTTCAACCATTTGCGAATGACACATAAGCCAACAGATACGACACGAAACACCGGCCGGCTTTACCCACAAATAGTGCAGTAGTTAACTGCAGTAACAGCATGCACCATCTACACAGTCCACACATAACCACGTACTGCTCGGGCTGCAGATAAATGCAGCAACTTAGCTTTTACGGATTAAAGTTGGCAACATCTTTCTGCAGTTCCCGCTTGGTTTACTTAACGGCAAAGGTTGTTTTCCATGTAACTGCTGAACAACAGCTGTGCTGTATTAATATGCAAAAAAGCTATACTACTGAACTACTAAGCACAAGGAGCACCCATTTAGCAAGAACTGTACGTTCTTTGATCTTCAGACGTGAGTACTTCTTTATCTTAGCTGCAACTAGATATTTTTGTCATGTCATTTAAACAAGTAGAGAACAGAGAAGTCCTTGAATTTATTTAATTAAAAAGTTAATTTTTTTCTACATATGCACATCAAATATGGTAGTATCTGCATTCTGTGTATCTGTGCTTATACTCTCAGATATGTAATTGTTTACTAATTAAAATAGTTAAATAGGAAAATAGTGTTTTAAAATTAAAATAATAAATGTTTTCTTTTATTAAACTATATTTTTCGAACCATTACTAGTATCTAATGGTCTAATCTAATTTTTAAAGCATAAAATTTGATTTATGAAACAAATTTGTGTTAAACCAACAAAGCCACTTAAATTTATCCGTAAGAATTAAGTTAATCTATTTTATAAAAAAGAAATTATACTCATAAAGTCTCAGGTAATATTAACAAAAACACATCCAACATCTTTAGAAATTACTAAAATTTCACTTCTAATGGTGGAAAATTTAGTGAAAAACGATGTAATTAAAAAAATATTTAAGTATAATTATTAGGTAAATTTTTTATTTTTTTAATTGTGGAATCAATAATATCATTATATATTATATATTTAATAATATTATATTATTTTATTAAATATATATATATTATACATTATATTATATAATATTATTGTATTATATATTATTATATATACTATGTTTTTAGAGGGGTTAGATCACATAAATGTAATATATTTTTATTCGTTTATAATTTAATTGCATTAACAACAAAAAGTGATTAAATAATTTAAATAATTTTTCTGTATTTTAAATTTTTTTAAATTTTCATAAATTTTTCTGGAATACGTGGTTGTATATGAATATCAATAAAAATATTGTAGCAAAAATGATTTCTCGCCAGCTAGGCAACAAGAGCTACCTGAAACGCCAAATCCACACCAATGGATTTCAGGCATGGACCGACCTAAGAAAACATTCTCAAGGTTGAAGAAGGTATCGTTACCAAGTGATTGCACTAGGTCGCTTGGGCGTCGAACGATGTGGCTGTGAGTGTCATTTATAATTTGTTGCGTTCGCATGGTCATCTTTTGCCAAAAGGCAAACAGCCGGTAGCAGTTGAAATTGGCAAGCAAAAAGAAACACTTAACTTTGCGTTTTTGTATTGTATGAATACTGTGGTGTTGATTAAAAAATAAATAAATATATGGGTCTTTATTCATTCAAATGTGACAATAATTCTGATGCCTTGCCAAACATTACTTAATAAAAAGAGATGTGGCTTAGAGTGCCGTTGTAATGAAGAAAATGCATTCTTACTGTTTATTCTTAATGACCCTGTATATATTTAAAACAAATATTTATGTAGAAGTCATAACGGTACACTGTGAAATTCATGCTAAGCTCCTACAACTTTTAAATTATATAATCTACAAATACTATCGGTAGATAGACTATAGACCTCAAAAGAAGAATTGATGAAACTTATTAAAGACTCAAGAACTCCTTGAGTCTTTCAGAAAGAAATCCTAACATAACTAATGGGAGAGCAAATTATTTGAAGCAAATCTAAGGTATTTCGTACTGTGATGTGATAATCTTAATTAGATAGTGGTAGTTGGTTTTTAAAAGCGAATAATTTCTCTAAAATGACTCTAGAGAATTTTATATATTCAGTTGAACTTAAATCTGAAGTCTATATCAAAGTGGTATGAGAATAAGTAAAGTGTAAGGTGTATCGCAATCAGCTATAAATAATGTTTAGTAGAATTTAAGAAATATCATATTTCCTATATTTCTAATGAAAGATGTAATATGACCTAAGATATTTTTGTTTTGTTTTTATGTATTGTTTTACTTGGTAACAAATATTAAATATGCCCGTTTAAATTTTATTATAAATAAGTGGTGCAAAAAATAAGTCGGAAATATAATTCTAAGAATATATAAAAAATATTTCAACTTAAATACATAAATTTTGTATACCGCCTGGTATTTAAGTTGAGTCTATTGACAATAATGTCAAAATAATATCGTTATCTATATGAACCTTGCTGTAGTTGTTGTTGTTAAAAAAACTCAGTACCCAATCGCGGATCTGTGCTTATTGTTTAATCGTAGTAACTTGAAATATAACACCGGCTTTAGTAAGTGCTGAGCTTGTTAGGCCTGCAAATATTAATTAAGCTTGATTAAATTGTGTAGTCTTTAAGTTACTTGAATAATACAAAAAACTTTTAATGATTTTGTTAAAAGCATTTAACACTTCGGTGCTCTTACAATCTTTCAATTTGTGTCTGTTTGGTGTAATAAGAAAATCGATATTCGCACAGAAAGAAGGTTTCAGCAATAACAACAATAAAAACAGCCAACACCTTCTTAGACAGTATTGAATGTAATTAAAAGAGTTAAATTACAAAAGGATCCCTACAACTTCAATGCAATGCGCAACTGCTTTCTTTTTATTATCCTGCATATACTCGGCGCACATACACACCACCACACACACACTCACACAAACTGCCATTGACACATGCATAAGCAGACGCACACAAGCAACTGCACACTGAAAAATTTCCTACAAAGTCTTCTCAAGCCAAACTCATATTCACTTCAAATGCACTTTTAATGGCGGTTTCCGGTTACATGAAAACACACACACAAACGTTCGCAAAACATATCATATTGGAGTGTAGTCAACAGCAACAAGGCGCAAGGAGCAAAAAGTAAAGTACCAGGAACAGCATTGCACCGCTTGGTACATACTGTACCTTATCTTAGCGCATTAACGAGGTTAGTGTGTGCTTACATGCCTGTATGCATAATAACGTACTTTTATGTTTATTTTGTTTTTGTTTTATAGCTGCTCTTGCTGTTGCTGTTGCTAATATTGTTGTTGTTGTTGTTGTTAAAATTTACCTTATTATTATTATTATTTAAAATTAATGTGATTTATTGACGGTTGCACGCTGCTCCTTAATATAATTACCATGCAAGTTGATGATTAAGTGAAGCTTCTTCACTCACCCTTCAGGTAAGTGCATTTAAGAAAATATTTTCATTTAAATATTCATAAAAGGATAGTAAACACGACATAGGTTCCTTGCTTGCGTATGAAGTGTAATTAAAAGATAAATAAATAAAACAAGAACACGATAAGTTTTAATCGGGACGCAATAACTCCTTCTCATAATGACTTCACTTTAAAGAAGTTTGGTCGATAAGATTTATTAATGTGGATATGTATATGAGAATTTATTGATCTTAAAATTATATGTATTAGTATTTTTATAAATTTTTAAATTTGTCTCGAAAAACTACTCGTTTTAGAATATGTATAAATAATTTCGTCAACATAGCTTATATTTCTTCTATTAACATAATGTCAGATTGAGTTAGTTAAGCTGACTGTTAACCGATATCGAAACATTTGGGTTATTCTAACATTTGTACTTTCTTCTCTTAATTTATAGATATATTTCTAAGATGGATTCGAATAGCAAAGAAAAGACAAAGACAAAAATTTTATTTAATTTATTGAAATTTGGCTGACCATACAATGCTGTTTCGAGTATTGCCAAGTATTCATTGTCAGTGGTCTTAGGAAATATTGGAATTTCGTAATTAATTAATCGCTTACAGCAAGAATAAATTAACATATATATTTCTGTTATATATACTAAAAGATTCGCACTACATGTGTAAGTCTAGCTGATAGATTTAATTCAAAATTGTACATTGATATATGCAAAGTCTAATAATATATAGAAAAACTCATAAAAGATACTATTTACTATTAATTATATTGATATTAAGAGAAAAAACTATGCATTTATGAATTTTTTAATCAGCCTTTTTTTATGTCATTGTCTTATATGCATTTTGGTGATGGTAACAGTTGTTTGTAAAACCTTTAATTATCGTAATCAGATATTAAAAAAACTATTCACACTTAAACTAAAGTTTCCACACTGACACCTTTTAGTATTAGTATTTTATAAAAATATTAATGTGTAAATATAGTTGAACATAAGCAAATATATATAAAAAAGTATATTGATGTAGTAACAGCAAACCCTACCGAATATAATTTTTATGGGAATAGGTCAGTTTTTTGTGCAATATTATAAGCAAGCGTGCATATTAAATTTCAAGTACGTTATGCACATACTTCAAAAAACTCTTGGTTTTTGTTTTTATTGGAATTAAACCCTTCCCGTTAAAATAATTTATTATTATTATTATTTTGGGTTCATTGACAGTGTGGAAGGCCATTTGTCGTCAAAACCTAACAGCTTTCGCAACTGCACTCGAAGGAGCACACTTGCAACAGTTGAGGACAACAATAAATTTTCCATGAGTGTGTATGCAGTCAGCAACTGCAGCCTGCAGCCAGCAGTCAGCAGCCAGCAGCACGTCATTTGAATTGCATTTTATATCGCTCTTATTTTAAATATTTGTTTTATTGTACTCCTGCCTAAGTGCAGTTTAAACCATATCATTCTTCCATATCAATCATATATAAAAGTTCATTCACCAGCATACGCACTACTCACAACAATTGAAGGATATTACGCATGAAGTTCTTTCTACCCTCAAAAGCTATTGATTGTAATAACACATTTAGCATTTCAACAGTTTGCCATTTATTATTTTTTTAAATCACAATTTTTAATTTGTTTTCTTGGAATTTCGAATTTCAGCCTTAATAGATATGAAAGTACAATTAAAATGCTGTGTTGCCCTATCGGGCAGTATTCTATCGGAGCAGCTGTAGCTGTATCGGGAAGTTGAGTAACATTAACCCCTTTGACTTAATGCCTTACCTTACGAAACTTCAATTTAACATCAGAAGCAAGAAGCATTTACGAACGTTACACGTTTACTTGCCTGACTGACTTACTGTCTTATTCAATGATTATTCCTATGCTTTTTTTCTTTCGCAGTTCCTGCCCAACTTCTGATTACTGCCATTCTGCCATACTGCATTAACATCATCCCTTATCGTTCGTTGCAATCACAATTGAACTGCAATAAAACAATGGCGAAAAATGCATTTCATTACACGCTTATGTGTGACCAGTTCCAGCAAAACTAATGCACCGCAGCTCAACAAAACTGCACACACGCATACTTTCTATTCTTCCCCACCGTTGCTGCAGTTGATTGATATGCATTTCTGTTTCGAGTTCTTTTAGAGCTTTAACAATGAGAAAAAAGTATTGCCTAGAAATATGCGTTTTTGTGCCTGAAATGCTTTAGTTATTTTCATCTCTTTTAGACGCTGGATGCTTACTGCATTCTTCCTTTCTGTATTTAACCCATTTATTTTAGCCATACTATTGATTTCAGCAAATTAAGCATGTAATGTTTGTGCACTTTTGTTCAAGTAAATGATTTTTTATTATTTCAAGTGTGCCCGGGACTTATCAAAAACAAAATAAGTTCATAAAGCAGAAATAACAGCATTCACATATAAAATATATTTAAAAACGATACCCTTTACTCCTTTATTACTCCTTTGTGACCACTAAAAAATCACATAAATACCATAGATAATATATTTACAACACTTTAGACCTAACAAAAGAACCAAATTTTCTGCAAAATGGTCTTGATGATCCAAACATCAATATGACACTGAATATATACAATTCAAACTTGAAAGATGCTGTGATTAGACATTATCGAGACTTAATTCAAGTATTCGAGACTTATTTGCAGATTTACACAAACTACAATATAAAAGAAGCATGTACTTTCCTATATGCTTCCAAACAAATAGTTGGTTGAAAATTGGGCATCCAATAGAAACTAAGCCCAATTTCATCATGTGGCTCAGTGGTTCGATAGAAAGCTTTGGATAAGGCACAGTATCAACAAACTTGATAGTATGCGATTTGCAACATATATGGGAGCAGTCGGAGCTAAACTTATGCATAACAGAAACGACTACTATAACTCCATTAAGGTTAAGAGAAGCAGGTCGCTGGAAAGAAAAAAAATGTGTCAATAATTTACTGCGGTTCTAAAATTGAATGAGTGGAAAATGAAATTTTTGTTTAACGGTTTTAACACAGCAATCTTTATGGATAGCTTAAAAATGAACTGCGGTGTCTAGCAGTTCTACATCTCAAAGGATTAAATATTGAAAAGTGCGCGTTACGAATTCGTCTGGTGTATTCAATTGGGAACGCATATTGAATGCTTATCGTAGACTACATATTTAACAATAACATTGTAATTGAGGCTTTGAATTCAGCCAGTGCAACCTTTTATTAAGTGCCATTAAGCAAAAAATGAAATAGCCAGTAAACTAGAGAGAAAAGAGTCTGCCATGCAATCAACTCACACACACCATTTGAAGTGATAATTCGAGTCATTAATACCAAATATTTCTAAATAACAGATAGATCGAAACATCTTGCAACATGTAAGACTAGCAGAATATTATGGACGCGTTACAATCTCAAACAAACGCTATAGCTTTTAAACAAAAAAAGGATGGATCTCCCGAGACAAATGGCAGATAGCTAGAATGTGAAACCCTCCCAATATTTACTATAACATCTATCACCAGACAGGGAAAAAATAAACTATTTCCCATTTACTATGTGCATGCCATGCTCTATGAAGGCAGAAAATATTTACCCTAGGCGAGTCGTTTTTGAATAATTTTAGGAAGCTAACAGCAATTAATATGAACAAACTTCAAAGGGTCCTATATCATACAGACGGAATCTAACCGTGCTGTCTAGACAAGCAACCGGACAATTTGTCGGTAACGAAGATATGACAAAACTATTTGTCTAATATCAATAATTAAATTCATTGAGATTTACCACTTTAACCAACCAACCAACCAGCCAACCCCATAACTAAACAAGAAATGATTGAAGTAGTAGCCAAACTTTTCAATTTATAGGTTATATAGGTTATATATTCATTTACAATACTGTTCTATCATCCATATTTGCTTATATTTGTTAGACATTATCATTTGAGAAAACATGAAATATATATATTATAAGAATAGTAGATGAAAATATTGAGAAGATGTGAGAATATAATGCACATATAAATATTTTTTAAGATCTTAGGTGGACTAGACAAGCAGCGAGATTCTCTGAAGACACTCGTATAATACTTTAAAAGCTGCTTACCTAAAACAGTTTGAAAAGATTTGTTGTTCGTCCGAATTAGAGAAAGAACCTTAGAACGCTGTTATATAATATATAGTTTCACTTACATATATTTACAAAATAGCAAAAAAAAAGTATTTTGTAGTTTTATATATTTTTTCAAAATCTAATAGAGAAGTTGCTAAGTTCTTGTGACTTTTGCTGACATAACTCACCATTAAATTCAGTTTATTTTAATTCTGTCTTATTAAAAGAAATGGTTTTTATAATTTTAAGAATTGCAGTGACCAAAAAATATTTAAGTTTTTTAATGGTAATGGTTCGATAACCTTTAAAAGAAATCGTTATGAGAGCCCTTCATAATATACAATTTATTATTCTGCTTGACGCACCTCAACAATCCGTCTTGCAAATCAAATGCAATTATTGCAAGTAAGAAAAAGACGAGCAGCAGAAGTTAAGTCAGGCAGGTTTAAAAAAAACTTCAATTTAGAGACGAAAACTTTTATAACGAAAATTGCAAACAATTTCCATATCAAAAATATATAAGAACTTAAAAAAACAATAAATAACGTACTCTTCTTATACCAAACTAGAGGGGTTCATTACTATAGAGTCCGCGTGCACTTTTGTATAATCGTGTATTCAGGACTAAATGCGAGTACAATGCAAATCCTTTCTTTTATTTGGTCAAATATTTATGGAAGTTTCAGAATAATTTTGAATGCATTTCGAAAAGAAAAAAAATTGTATAAAAATAAAAAAAATCATTTATAAAAAAATGCATAAAAATATCGTACAAGAAATAATAATTTTGGATAGAGAAAAGAAAAAAGTTATATTTAAATGAATTGAAGAACAGGAAATGGATAGGCTGTGCATGAAATTAATACGCAGAAAAAATCTGCAATTGAAGGACTAAGGACTTCTACTGCTCGCATATCGAAGATAAAATTGAGATGAGATGCAGTTTTGTGTTTATAATTGCAAACTCGTTATGATGCTTTTATTCATTTTAGTATACAAAGAAAGGATGTGTTTTGCAATGAATTGATAGGAGGCCGTACCAAATAAAATATTACGAATATGAATTTACGAAATTACATTATCCATTCAGAATTATAATAATAATGCACTTTTTATCGCACGAGGAAAAAATTATGTTTTTGTTTCTTTAATAAAGTGAGATAAAAAATTTCATGCCGTTTTTAAAATTTTTTTGGATTCTACAAATTATACTGACTTAAATCCTATAAATGTTATTTATGCAAACTTATAAAGTTTATTCAGTGAGAAAAAGTCTAGAACTCATAATTTTGATAAATTTTTGTAATATATTTCATATTTAAATATCATTTACTGAAAATTAAGGAGTCTTTGTTTTGAGGTTAGTAATTTGTTTAACACAAGTAATAAAACGAAAACCTCTATAGACATTTTCTTAAAATTTACGGGCTCGATCATAAGCATCTTTGAATGCTGGATATATAAAGTTTGGAAAACAGAAGCAATATAACCAAACACAAGAAACTATTGTATACCTTAATGATATGGATATTTCGAGTATTAAAAATGGACAAAAAATTTAGCTAAGAACATATTTACAGAATTTTAAGGTTTTATCATTGTACGACTGACTGAGGTGGTTTTTATAATTCTCTATTAAGGACAGTAAAAAAATATTATAAATATAATATTGTCATATATATTGCTCTAGAGCGATAACGTTGAAAAACTGATTTCATAGTCGGCTTTTTATAGTTTTCGGATAGGCTTTTATAGAAACGTCCCTTTTAAATAAAACCAATATTACAAATTGGGGAGTTTCTACGAATGAAAGACCCTGCAATTCATATCTCCGTGTGCGCAGATCGACCAGTCTCTAAAAACATGGAAATTTTGCAACTTGGAATAAGATTAAAACGCAAGCTATCAGAGGATAGCGGTGGCAATAAATATGTGCTATATGACAGTCTGGAATCATCCAAAAAGAAAAACAAATTGCAAAAAGGCGTTGGATGTTTGGGTACTATATGATTTAATACATAGAAACCTGATTGACAGAATTTTCCAGCAGTGAAAGGCAACGAAATGGAACCATTCGCATTTTTGATGCGAATCATTACGACCAATGAAAAATGGATTATGATGAACTGGTGCAGTTTGGTTATTACGGTTATTTCCGTCCTCTACTGCACATATCTTAATCACTAGAATGAAACAATTAAAGAAAAACGACCAGAAATAGCTAATAGAAAATAAGTTGACAATGCTAGACCACACTCATATTTGATGGCTCGGTACTTGATTGAGTAGTTTTGAAACATCCACCGTATTACTCGGACCTAGCAGGCTACTCAGAGACGCTGGAGGTTTGGATATTACATAAATTAACGCACAAAGAGATTTGATTACGCGATTTACCTTCAGTGAAACCCAATTGAAACACGAAGAAATTCGAAGTGAATCTCTACAGAAGATGATCCCTTAAATAAATAATTTAAGCCTATTTAAATTTTATATCAACTATAACAAAATATTTCAAATTTACTATATTAATTACAGATGCAATGTAAAAGTTAGATATGCTGAGAGGGTAATGGCTCTGAAGTATGTGAAAAAACAGCTAAAAAACCAAATACAGACTCAACATTAAAATGTATCTGAAAATGTAGCTAAAAGCCATCATTTAAAAATTGTGTGCTCGGAATATAGGCAAGACTCAGGCGGTACAGACAGAAATTAAAACACATATCCGTACATGTGAAAAAAAAGAATTTGAGCAACAAAAAAAAAAAATTCAGCAAACAAAAATAAAAGTGAAAACAATGGCAGTCGCGAGCAGCGAAAGAACAACGTACGTACGACTGACTAGCAAACTTTTCGGATGTTAAATACATTAAAACAAAAACAACAAAAACAACAACAACAAGGAAAAGAACAACAAGACAGCGAAACAACACAACAGTACTCAGCAATAATAACAAAAAAGAAGAAAAAAAGCAATACAGCAGTAGAAACTATAAATGTTGGGGATACACAAGAGCAGGCGCGGCGAGTTGCAGGTAAGGACAGACAAACCAAAACATAAGCAGGATTTGAAATGGAATTAGGAATATTTTGGAGAATTTTGAGAAATATCACAAAATGTGCACTAAAAATTTAAAAAAAAAATTTTAAAATGAAAAACAAAGTTCGTCTAAATGCATCCATCCGATCTGTCTATCAGTGCTTTCCCTTCAAGTCCGCGCATACAAAGCTTGGCTATCCAAAAACTCAACAATAAAACAAAATGCAGAAGCAACCAAATGTAGCGACAACAACAACATTAAGTGGTGGCGGCAACAACAGCAAAATCCAGAGCCTAAAATAATTTTTTTTTTTGGTTTGGTTTGCCAAAGGTGAATGACCCAACTCTTCATTATCAACATAAGCTAACGTCATCATCCTCATTTAGCGTGCTTTGGTTATAATTATTGTTGTTGCTTTTGTTCTTGCACATGTGGTTGTTGTTGTTGTTATTGTTGTTGTTGTACTTCAAATCGCACAATACAAATTTCATGATATTCGCATTTGTGGGATATTTCAATTTATTCTTTTTTTTGTTTGTTTTGTTGTTTAATTCATTCTCTCTTTTATTTTATGTTTTTGTTTTTGTTTTTGTACTTTTTTTGCTTTGTACATTGCACTTGGTTGCCAAATCACCACCAACCCGCGATTATACCGCAATCATGACAAAATCTTACATTTGCATACATTAGCAATGGGGCAAATGCGGTAATTAGATGAAAAGTGAAAAAATCATTCTCTGTAAGTAAATTACAAACTCTACCAGAATTGCAACGGTAGAAGCAATTTTTTCCGTCCTCCCACATTGGCTTCCTTCCTGTATAATTACCACAAATAGTGAAGTTGAATAGATGATGCTTAACTAAAACTAATTATCTCCACATAAACAAAATTGAAATAGTAGGAAACCTGGATTCTGTGACACATTCTTTTATAGAAATCACCATTAGAAGGGTTCCGTATTTTTTTCGGTTAAAATCTCTTGTAGGATCTATATACTTCTACTTCCACTTCGACTTTTAATAGGAATGAAGATAAATAAAAAAAACAGCTTCAATTCATACACAATTCCACAGTAACGAAAACTGTATCCATAAAGTATGTTTTCCGGCAATAAGCATATCCGAATTACCAAGACATATGTAACTATATATGGGGACCAATTAGTTAGACATTATCTGCCCCTATTGAAATCTATAAGTATGAATGAATTTGTTTAGCAAATACTTCACAGAGTTTGAGATTCAATTTGTCATCGCCCGGGAACGCAAATTAGAACTCCAAGTAGAACGATTAATGTATGATTGAGAGAAGCAAATTATATCTGGAGCGACAGTTGCTGAGAAGCAGAGTTGGATTCACTTTCTGTACTTAAATTCGTGCCTAATAATAATTATTACGATAATCAGTGAATTGTTATCTTTATTATATTCTACATACACACAATATAGAGTCGCTCGTCAGATATTCAATCTGTATTTGCAACCTTTCTGAGTCGGAATTTTTAAAAACTATTTTCGATAAACTCTCGTATACTAATCATTATCATTATCGACACCAGCAAGTTTTACATTTTTCGCAGCTATCAATGTTATTTGTAATTAAGTAAACAAATCGTATATTAAAAATGCAATATTCATATAAAGTTTCGTATATAATTGAAGTACAAACAATTGCAAAGCAAACCTATTGACTCCACTCCATGTAAGCACTCAATATTCAAGTTAATTCATTATAGGGTTATTCATTTTATGGTTTCGAAAGTAAAGGTATATAAAATATTCATGTGATTGAGATTTCGATCAAAATACAATAACATGATGAGTGATTGTTCAGATTTTATTAGGTGAAAAAGACAACATGATATTTTACAATAAGGAAGGTATGTATTTAAAGTAATTAATGATGACTTATTGGAATATAACTAGCAGCAGCTCAGCGAAAATGATAAAGTTATAAAAATTATAAAGAACGTTCGCATAAACACGATTATTAGGTTCGGATCCATAGGTCAGTATTTCGTTATTTACAAAAAAGTTCGAGTGTATCAAACTGCTAGACCAAATCCTAATAAATCTTTGTGTTTGCAATGAACTTCCGGCAATGGTGAGACTTAACCACTGATTAAAAATACATCTTATCATTAAAGATAATTCGATATTATATTTCATGCCTTTGATAACAGTTTTCTTTGTTCTTACACTCTTATTTATGCCAAGAAAAACTCTACTCTATTTCTGATGTTTGGATGAAGACGATATGCGTGTAGGACTTTAAAAAAACGTAAGGACTATTTAGCCTATAAAAAATAAACAACACGATATAACGTTCAACATCATCTCTTTTTTTGGTCAAACTTTTTGTCTATGCAAATGTTTTTATTCAAAGCGGAGTGGTTATCGATAGTTTTGATCGTTTTGAAAAACTATGGCCACCACTATTAATCTCTATAACGCTTCTAATAACAGAATTACAGATTTTTTTGGATATATTTAAAATTAGCACTAAATTAAAATTGTTTGCACTTACCGGAGCGGTATGGTTTCTTGCCTATAAATATTAAAAGAAATTAATTAGTATGTATTTAAACCATTTTTATAATTACGATTAAATTATGTACAGCATAACTATATTTATATACATATACTATTTACATATACATATACATATATTTACCTATATATATATCACAGATCGTGAGGATTAGTATTAAATTAGTTTTTGTGGAAGTATTTTACAATAAAAGATGATCCATAGTTATAAAATAATCATCAAAAAGTAAATTTATAATGTATTCATATTCAATGATTTTTTTAGTCAAAAATTAATCATGTATAGTAGCAATAGCCACAAGTAGAACCCTAAAATAGCATTCTTCTTCTTGTCGTATGCAGCCGTAGAACTTGGTTTGCAAGCTATATACATTTCCATATATATTATATATACTCTCGTATATGTAGAAGTCAAATCAAAGTTAAAAAAACTTCGAAGTCATAGTGACAAAGTAACAAAATGACAACAATGTAGAAAAGTCTAAGTCCTATTCTCTGTTCTGTCACTTAACTATAACACTGGTTAAGGTTTTATTTGTTACTCTTTATTGTGTACAGGATACTAAATGAACTAATTTCTGTAAAATATTTTTATTGTGTTTTAATAATAATAATTCACATTGAACACTAATATAATAACTTACAGCAGTATTAACAATAAAAAGTCCCTTAAAAAAACATTTTTTCATTTGGCCAGATGTCATGCCCATACGGTCACTACATGCTCCTTGCATATTCAATTTGTGGAGGTTTACCTTAAAGTCGTCCCCGGTCTTATTTACAAAAATGCAAGTGTTTTTAATTCAAGGGTGAATTTGAGTTTCTCTTGTCGCAGAGAATAGTTGCAAAAATCAACAAAAATACGAATACAGAATTGACCTAATTGGTTGGAGATGTGTTGAAAATAAGTCGTTCACGTGAATATTAGGGTCCTACGACCTACGACAATACAAACATATACACAACGTCTGCAAGTAAAGGACTCAACATGAAAACATATGCGCTAAAACTTAATAAAGTGCAAAGAATTGCTAAAAATACTTTTTTGATGAGGAGTATACACGTTACTTCTATTTAACTATACACATATATGTTAGGTGGATGCGACGAAAAGCAAACTATAATGTACAAAATATATAATCTTATTAAATCGGAAAGCTGGAAAATTACGAGACCTCCTCAACATTTCAATTTTTCTTAAAAAATTTAAAACATAAAACAGATATTCCAGATAATATAATAAGGTAGTTCGTTATATTCCCAGATACTTGCCAAAATCCACTAGATAATGTCAGTCAATCTCTTTTATAAGAAAAATGCAAATCGTAGCAAACAATAAAGAGCGGAACAATAAAGTTGTAATCAGGATAAAGTAAAGAATGATAAATACATTTCTTACCTATTCTCTGAAAAAATAAATCAACTGTTCTTACTAAAGAAAGCTAAGAATGAATATGTCAATGATTTCAATCTGTATCTCCTAAAGATTTTTTTGTACAGTAAGCGATTTTATATAATATAAAAATTGATAGCTTATGATTGTTCCACGGAGTGAAATGGAAGAACTAGAATATTCATAATAAACACATTTTTTGAAAATCCAAAAAGCAACTGCATGTTAAAGTACAAAGTAACTAAAAATATATTAAAAAAGCAAGTATATTTTTTGCTGACACGAATAGTTAATACCATATTCTGAATTATCATAGATAAGAAGGACTAAGAGTGTTCATAAATATTATTAGAACTGAAAAGTATATGTTTCTCTAGCAAAAAAAGGGACCATTCATTTTCCTATCACTATTACTATGTTATGATTTAACTTCATTTTAAAACGCAGATTCATTTATTTTAAATGAAGATATAAATTACGCAAATTCTGAATGCAACTCTGCGCAAAATGAATTTTCAATAAGAATTAAGATAAGAATACGAGGAAATAATGTTTGTTTTAAAAAGGAAATTACCTTAATTAGACAAATATAAAGTGAAGAAATTTGAAATTGTAGTGAGAACAGTTTCGAAATATCTTAATTTATTTCATGTATTAATGAACATAAATGTATATGAACACAACATACGAGTTCGAGGTACTCCAATAAAATAAAAATCGCATAACTACAGTACAAATTTTAAAAATATTAAAATGCAGCTGGTTAGCACAAACTTTAAGAAATAATCGCCACTTCGCCACCAAACCGCTGACGTTACAATTCTCCTTGTTTATGCAATTATCATCCACAACCTGGAAACGTTTTGGCAAGCAACTCGGCGGCTTTTGCTGATTTACGGCAAAGGACGTTGTTATTTCAGAAGATTGACATTTGAGATAGCGCCAGGAAGTGGTGTTGCCTGTTAACTGTTAAGTGATGCGATTGCCTTTAGTGAACAAAATCAAACACAAAAAAAGAAACAAAATTTTGACAAAAATTGTTGCCAAAATATTGTTGACCCAGTTGTGGCTTTACACATCGGTTGATTGGTGTTGTTAGTAATTATTTACAGCCAAAATAAAAACGTAACGGGAAAAGTATAACAAAAGCGTTATGGTGCAGTTGGAAAAGTACATTCTGACGTGATTTGTGATTAACAGTCTTGCATGCTTTTAAATTAAACTTGTAATAAAACAGTATGCTTTTTGACGTTTTGCCAAGTCAGTATTTGCCAAAGTTCTATTGTATACCAAAGACTGTTAACTATTTGAACCTAAAATATTGTCATGCTAAAATGCATATATTAGTAAGTGAATAATTTGTAATTTACCGAGTGACCAATACAAATGCATTTACATATTAAAGAAATTTGCAATTCAAAAACTGTGATTGGCTGAAGACAACTGCATGAAATGAAGCTGTTAAATCTTAAATGACACACAGAAATGCTAAAACAGAGTTGTTAAACTACATTTTATATTCACCAGAATCACCACAAACGAATTAAGCCGCAACTGATCCTAATTATATGACATCAATGAAATTTAATTTAATGCAAACCTGTTAATTTATTACATAAAAAGTTTTTCTAAATGAAAACAAAAAAGTTAGTTATATCAAAATATTTTAAAGATGAGTAATGCAACAAGTGGCAATATATAGTGGCCGCATTGAGCAAATATGTTAAAAACTCAGTTCCATACAATTTATTCTTTGAAAATTATGGTTAATTATTTTTAATGTTTATGCCATAATTATATTTATTTATTTTGTTATTTCAATTTGATTTTATGTACAATTTTGAAGTGTTGTTTCACTGTCCACATGCATTCCACAAATAAGCAAATAAATCCAATCAATGCTTTGTTTGTTTCATTTTCATGTCGTTTCACTATTTCATTTCTTCGTTTGGGCGTAGCCACAAGTGTATTGTAAATTAGTAATTTGTGCTGTTGGTGCATCTCATTTTGTTTTAATTAAATAATTTTAATTTTATTATTTAAGTTATTATATTCTTGACAAAGGTGCAAATAAAAGCGCACCTTACTTGTGTGTTATAAAATGTATCCGACTACGATAATCGGACGTAGCTATTTTCTATTTCTTTCACTGCTAATTGTGGGTGTGCTCGCTCAATATGAATGGCAAGCGCGAGATCCTTTTGATGAAATAAAAGTTAAATTTGACAAAGTAAATGGTGACAATTGTCTCATTCAACATGACAACGATTTATATATGCCCGAAGACACTGTGTCGCATAAACCGGACATTAAGGAAATAAACATAAACCCAATTTTCCCAAATCGTACCGCGCTGCTTCACCTGCATAACATGGCATTAAGTCGCAGCTTCTTTTGGAGTTACATATTGCAGTCACGTTTTATACGCCCAGCCATAAACGATACCTATGATCCCGGCATGATGTACTATATGCTATCGACTGTTGCAGATGTGTCAGCTAATCCACATATAAATGCTTCAGCTATATATTTTGCACCCAACAGTTCATATTCACCAACTTATCGCGGTTTCTTCAACAAAACCTTCCCACGCTTTGCACCGCGCACATTCCGTTTAGATGATTTTAATGATCCAATACATTTGCAAAAAATTTCGACTTGGAACACTTTCGATGTGCGTGACTTGGGTGCTTTTCCGCCAGAATCTATGTCGAAAGATTACACCAGTGATTTGTATAAGATAAATGAGTGGTATGGCCTGTGGTTACCTGATGACGTGGAAGGGCGACATGACACAAAAACTACTTATCAAGTCGAAATACGTTATGCAAATAACACAAATGAAACTTATACATTTCATGGTCCGCCGGGAGCTGATGAAATTCCCGGACCAGTTAATTGGACAAAACCATATTTTGATTGTGGACGTTCAAATAAATGGATGGTCGCTGCTGTAGTTCCTATTGCTGATATATATCCGCGTCATACACAATTCAGGCATATCGAATATCCAAAGTAAGTACCAATATATATAAAAATATATAAGATAAAAAGATGAATAATGTTTTGTTTTGATTTAAAGATATACTGCCGTGGCTGTGTTAGAGATGGACTTTGAGCGTTTAGACATAAATCAGTGTCCGAAGGGAGAAGGTAATAAAGGGCCGAATCATTTTGCCGATACCGCTCGATGTAAGAAGGAAACTACAGAGTGTGAACCGTTACAGGGTTGGGGCTTTCGACGTGGCGGTTATCAGTGCAGATGTAAGCCTGGGTATCGACTGCCTAACGTCGTAAGGCGTCCCTACCTAGGCGAGATAGTAGAAAGAGCTCCAGCTGAGCAATACTACAATGAATATGATTGTCTTAAAATTGGATGTAAGAAACAACATTTAAAACATTTGAAAGCTAAGGGACTTCTGTTTCGTATAACTAATATTTCTTTCTACAGGGGTACAGAAAGTGCCGATACAATGGGAACGTGCTCCATATCATGTGCGAGAAAAATACTTAGATCTGCATCCAGAGTACCGTAACTACACAACAGGATCACGATCCTTGCACTCTGAAAACATTAATATTGACCAAGTGTTGAAGTTCATACACGGTGTCAACTATCGCACTTGTAAAAAGTAAATGAGTTACATTTACCTATTTTAATTGACAATATTACTATTAATATTATAATTATAATTATAGTTTCCATCCACAAGATTTGATATTGCGTGGCGATGTCAGCTTTGGTGCTGCAGAACAATTTGAAAACGAAGCGAAAATGGCTGTGCGTCTTGCTAATTTCATTAGTGGTTTCCTTCAGGTAAATCTTTAGGAGAATTTACAAAGATTGCTGCATCATTTAACAACACTAATTGAACATTATTAAGTACTAACAAATTCCATAAAAAAAAACTTCCAAAGTAGAAGCTCTTGAAGTGTAAATTATAATTTTTCACGCGTTTTCAAGATACTCAAATTTCTTGCAAAATCACTTCAAGTTTATCTATTTGCTCATTGTGGTACTTCATAAAAATTATGTATGCAGTGTCAAAGCGTTTCAAAATGCTAAATTCATTTATTTAAGGACTTGAAAAACAAGTCACAAACAGTTTATTTGCACAAGTTACTAATATGAATAATAAATGATATGTACGTAAAACCTGCATTTATATAATAAGAATCCTAGAAATCAGCATTTTATGCAAATAAAACAGAAATTAGAACGTTGAATCCTGTAGAACAAGTTTCATTTAACATAATAGACGAATGAAACAAACCACTATTCTTTAGAAACTTTTTGACACATGCACATGTTTGAAATACAAATCTCCACGCGATTCCTCTTACTTTATCTATGATGAAAAGTATTTGTTGTAATAAGTAATGTACAAATTGTCTCTTTTGTCTCTTGCAGATTTCTGATCCGAATGAGGTATATTCAGGCAAACGTGTGGCCGACAAACCTCTGACCGAAGATCAAATGATTGGCGAAACGCTCGCTATTGTTATTGGCGATTCCAAAGTATGGTCTGCTGCTACCTTTTGGGAACGTAATAAATTCACGAACCGTACATACTTTGCACCCTATGCTTACAAAACTGATTTAAATACGCGTAAATTTAAAGTGGAAGATTTAGCACGTCTAAATAAGACACATGAAATCTACACCGAAAAAAAATATTTCAAGTTTTTGAAACAACGGTGGTCGACAAATTTCGATGATTTAGAAACTTTCTACCTAAAAATGAGAATACGTCACAATGAAACAGGTGAATACCTGCAGAAATATGAGCACTTCCCGAATTCGTATCGTGCGGCAAGCATAAAACACGGATACTGGACTCAGCCGCAATTTGACTGCGATGGTTATGTCAAAAAGTGGCTAATAACATATGCTGTACCCTTCTTTGGTTGGGATAGTCTTAAAGTAAAACTGGAATTCAAGTAAGTAACAAAAATGAAATGAAAAGAATGAAATAGGGTTAGAAGGGATGCATTATAGAGAGTTATAGACAGAGGAGGTTATTATAATTTGTACAATTAAAAAATGTTTATTGTTATACTGATCTTATTAAGTATGGAAATTTTGGGATATCCAAAAGTCAATCAGTCACCCCTAAAAAATAAAATATCATAATAAGTTTTTTGGCAAGGGTGCATAATAGATTTGTGAAGTAATATGTAAAGAACGGGAACGGGAACGAGAACGACATCGGACACATTAAGTGGCTGTCAACAATTATATTTTAGGGGTTTTGTGTTTAATTATTTTGGGTAATTTTCAAGTGTTGACATTTAGTTTATTCATGCCAAAAAATGTTTGTTATGTTAATATGTTTATTAATTTGTCTACGTATTTCCTCCCTTTAGAGGTGTAGTCGCTGTATCAATGGACATGCTACAGTTGGACATAAATCAATGCCCAGATTGGTATTATGAGCCGAATGCTTTTAAAAATACACACAAATGCGATGAGAAAACATCTTATGTAAGTATATTATATTAGTAGCAGATAAGTGGTTAATTATAAAAAAGGGTTAAATGTAATAAAATGCTCTTATATTTTTAGTGCGTACCTATAATGGGACGAGGCTATGAAACTGGTGGTTACAAATGTGAATGCTTGCAGGGTTATGAATATCCATTTGAAGATTTAATTACATATTATGATGGTCAATTGGTAGAGGCTGAATACCAAAATATTGTAACGGACACAGAAACACGTTATGATATGTTTAAATGCCGTTTGGCGGGCGCAGCTGGTCTGCAAGGAGCGGTGTCACTTGTAATATCATTAGTTGGTTTAATACTAGTATTAATTTATAAATTTAGATAAAAATCTAACATATTGTTTTTAAACAATCCGTCCAAATATGTAATATGTTCCAAGGAATGGGCAGTTAGGACAAAGATCTAACATAAAAATTAATAACAAAAAATCTGTCCAAAAATATTAAGCATTCCAAGGAATTCAAAAAGATAAAAAATCTCCACTTCAAAACAAATTAACCAACCTTAAATAGATAAGTAGAAAGCAGCAAGAAGCAGCAAATAAACATTTAATATCATTTATTATAACAAATCCGTCCAAAAATATTATTAAGTAACATTCCAAGGAATTAATAATTAAAGATAAAGAATCCTAATTACAGAATAAATGAAATAACTACAGATAGTTACCTGTATTATAGAAACGACACAGAAAAAAAAACATTTCAATTGATTTATTAAAAATCCGTCCAAAAACAATATTAAACATTCCATGGAATGAAATATGTTTTAAAATGTAAAGAATATTGAATTCAGAATAAATCAAACAATTTCAGATGGAGAGGTATATTATAGAAACAACTTTAAGCATTACAGAAGTAACAAAGAAAACAAAAACAAATTTATTATAACAAATATAAAATAAAAAGATATTAAACATTCCAAGTAATTTAAAACAACAACGAACAACTTCATATATATAAGTGTTTGGAAACCCATTATAACATAAATCAATTGGATGAAACAATAGCCGGCGAAATGTCAAAAAACTTTTTTCAACAGATTTGCAATACAGTACAAAAAATTCAAGTTCCAAAAATAGAAAACAGCTCTCATAAACTCAAGAATAAATAAATAAACCGATGAAGATCGGAGTAAGAAAATCTAGAACTATTCTTTGCAGTATTTAAAGATCCTAGATATATGAATAATTAAGGAGTATATCTAGAACTATATGAAACACTCTTGTCTGACATACTAAGTAAATGTTAGAAAATTTGATTTGCTCAATTTTCACCCGCACTCCACTTTTTTTACACCAATAAAAATGCTAACTAACAAGGAATCGTATATATATTAATTATGTGACAACAAAAAAAGCAGCAACAGCAAAGAATCATCATTATTGATATATATCTCTCCCCGAACAATGCCGTCTTTTATGCAAGGCGATTAAGTTGTAGACACAATCTATTACAAAGCATCTAGTTATTTGTCAGTTTTTCATTCAGAATGGAATAAAAAATGTTAAAATCAAGAAAAGCGCAAGTAAAGAAATATGAAAAATGAAAAATGAAAAATGATGCCACAGCACCACCTCAAACATAGACTCAAGTTACTCATTCATGCTCTCCTCAACAACAATAATTGGCAAAACGGCGCAAAGCGCAAAACGGAAATTCCTATGTCAACAAAAAATGAAAACAATTTTTTCCTATATTTCCTATATTTGATATGTGAATCGTGTATTGTGTATATCTTGTATCTCAAAACTACAAAGATTCATGTTAATAGGCATGAAAGATAACAGCTGTAGCTCTGCAAGCGACAGCTCACGAAACACACTGACCGACACTGAGCGACAAATTCAATTCAACAGATTTAACAGATTCAACAGGCAACAGGCAGAGCAGAGGCAGGAAGGATGAAAAACCTGTTAATATCTAAAAGTGAAAAAATAATAATAATTGCATAGCTACAGCTAAGCCTTGGCGATATTGTGGCTGTTTAGATTGTTAAGGGTGCGCTTGAGCACAGCCGCTTTTTTACTGTCCAAATTAATAAACTACTAAAAAGTCTAATGCGACACGTCCGTCCAACACATCAAAACTGGAGACAGGGTTGAAAAGTGTGTAGCTTCTTATTACAAATTTTTGCACACATTTTTTCTTAAAGGCGAATACTGCAGATACAAAAAAGCAGCACCCGTAATGCAAAGCCGTTGCCAAACCAAGTAAAAAAGGAGAATCTCGAGGAACGGCTGCAAAAAATTATACTTTAATATTTATACGTCGGTCGAATTGCATGAATTAATTTTTTTTTTTTGGTTTTTGTTTTTTTGAGGATATAAAGGATATATAGTTGATCATCATTAATGGACACATGAAAACGGCGTAATTTTACTTTATTATCTGTACCCTGAGAACTTTTTGTCACAATATATACAATTTTTTATTTTAAATTCTAATGGCGATGATGATTTAATATAAAAAAAATTAAAAAATTGCAAACCAGTTCGCCACTTGGTGCGTAAGGACATCATTGCTAGGAGAAATAAAAAACAAAAAATCTTGCAAGCAGTAGCTGTAGCTGAGTGTGTCGATAGTTGCATTAGCGAAATATCGCGTCTGTTGTTTTTAAATATTTTCACACATTTTTCATAGTCATAGTCAATAAACGGTCACAATAGTTGATCGGCAAATCGGAAAGCGGCTATTGAAAAGCAGTAGAACGAGTACCTCCTCCTGAACGGGTCTGAATATTTTTTCTCATTCATTTCCACAAACTTGTTACTTAAATACTATCTTGAAGTATCTAATTTTGTATTATCTTTAATCTGTAATGCTTTGTATTGTAAATATTTGTACTGAATAATTGGTGTTCTTTGATCTTGAATTGTTTTACTAAACTATAAACTTTAAATACTAACGACTAATGTCCGTCCAATTTTAAAATTATAGTCTCAACTCGAATAATCAACGTTTAGGAAATATATTGTGCCTTTTTATATTTTTAAAATACAAATTTTATTATACATGCAAATATATATATATTATATTATATTATATTATATTATATTATATTAAAAAATTTTTATATACGCTATGTTGTAGTAAGAAAATTAAGTATGTTTTTAGATTAAGAAAGATTTGTTCGCAAATACAATTTATAGAAAATTTATATTTCTAATAAAGACAAATTAAAATTATATTATAGTTAGTAATTCTTAATTTATATTTGTATTCGTTTATGGTATAACTATATAATTGTAAATTGTTATAACGTAAATAGTTCTGTGATAGTTAACTATGTTCAAACCTTTTGACTTTGTTATGTATTTATTTGTATTTGTTATGATTCTTCTTCAATATAAATTACTAAAAATTGAGAATATTTGACAATTTAGAAAAGACAATATTAGGCAGTTAGCTGATTCAAATAGAAATTAGAGTAAGAAAGTGATGATGCAGTGCCAAAATGTATAATATCGAAGGATGTTATCATTTCTTAATAACAAAAATACATATCATATATGTTTAAATAATATATAAATATAATATATATATATATACATAATATAATATATATATTTAAATAATTAAATATATTATTGAACGACCTTAAGTTTATTCCAACAGATGTGATTTTTCGTTAGAGTCCCTAATGTAAACAAAAACTGCAATAAAAAAGCTTGTTTATAGTGAGACTTTGTTATTAGTTATTATCAATATAGTGCTCCCCCGCTAAAGTGATATCTGGCTAACATCAACACAGTGGACACTTAATACTGCAATTAAATGTCAATAAATTTTCAAAGAATAGTAAAAATGTTGAGCTTAATTATTTCACATTTTTAACTAAACACTAATAACCTATCCTAATCCTAATTAATTTATATCCTAACTAATTACCTCAGCAATTGTAGTGGCTCATATAATTAATGTTGATGTGTTAGCATAGCTAATTCAGATCTATAAATCAATACGCTTAATTTTAGATTTGGTGCCAAAAATCGACGAGTTCTAACGTTTTAATCTTCTCGAAACCAAATAGTCTAAATAGAAGTTGATAACAACAACAACGACAACTGTCATAGACTCTACTAGCGATCGGGGCTATTCAGACATATAAGTGCCGTACACTATCTCCAACTCTGGTTACAACAAAAACTACATAATATTTTTAAACTAGACTTCTAATTTTTGAAGAAAAAATTTGAACTATCAAATTATGTCAAATAATGACAGATTTTGATTTCCTAAATTTTTTCATTTTTTTTTTTACTTTTTGTATCGTTTTTGTTTGCGTTATATGTAAGTCCCCATTTCACAATGATTAAAGCAGTCCCTAAGTGAATGCTTAGCCTTTCCGTAATGAAGTCTTTATTGTCGACGGAACAAAATATTAAGCTATATATTAGCTTTAACAACGAACGGTGCAAGTGGGAATGAGAGGGTAGTTAAAAGGGCTACAAATTTATTTTAGCAATTATTATATAATATATTACATGATTATTATATAATTCATTATATAATTAATATGTATGTTATGTAGTCCTTACATATATAATTATGTATTATTTATATTTTTAATTAAATAAAAACTAAAGCGAAAATTGGTGTACTTACCATACTTGGTAACATAGGTCTTGCGATAGTAGAATTCCTCCGGCGAATACATCTTCGTTCTTGCGTCTACAATATAATTTGAAACAGTATTGAAACAATGCGCATGTGTATATTCAGAACGGTTAAAGGGACGCCACGAAAGACAAAAGTTTCTGAACACTTCTAACGTCTCAGTCTGGCCGCAATATAATCAATTTTCAATAATTTATAAAAAATTTTACCTTTTTTTTGTTTTAGGTTTTAATTTTGTAGAATTTTGATTTTTGATGCTATCTGCTTGAAATTTTGTTTGAAAATGATTTTCTATAGTTCAACTTATGAACATAGATTTTTTAAAAATATTTTCGCCTACTCTTTTTTTTTCTCTATACAGGAAGTAAGAAAGTAATAGATTAGTGATTGTTAGCATGGATTGAACAAAGAATTTTTATTTATTTTTGGGGTTGATTTGAAACAAAATAGATGCATTTAGGTGAAATATGATATTCAATAGTCATGGATTTCAAAAGTCACAGATCCTTTCTTAATCACTCCCAAAATTAAAGTAAATCTAATTTTGCAATGATAAAGTAAGAGATGAAACGTGCAGAAGCAACCATATAAATAGTTGTACTAGATTTTCAGTACCGAATACTTGAGTCTACGAAATGCACATAGCACCTCATATGAAGTTATGCGATTCTACTTACTTTTTCAATTATCACTACTTCTTGACTTTTGACTTCAAACGTTTCTTCCACCGCCAAAGTAAATATACTCAGTGGACTCGCTGATAATTTATTAAATTTTCACTTTTCGTAAATGAAAATATAACTGAAAATTTAAATTAAAATTTAAACTGTCAAATTTAATTATCAATGTTTACTAAAAAAAATAACAAATTTTTGCTTGTTACTGAAATTTTTCCGAATTCTTAAAAAAAATGTGATGTAATGTTAATGAAGCTGTGAGTCACAAAACGTACTCGGATGAAAATAAGGATCCGAGTATTGTACAGTAGCTTCTTTGTTAAGAACAATTGAAAATCTGGAACTATATTACGAATTGGTACAAGATTTTTAGAAAGTGGCCCCATTTTCACAAGAGTGGAATTTTAAGTAATGAATGCACCATAAGAATATATGTGTTTCATAAGAATATATTTTCTGATAGAAATATGGGCGTTTTGTCATTTCGTAAGAAACGTTCAGTATATTTCATTGTTTATATTCATATAATATATAGATGTATGTTTTTTTTGTAGCGACTGGGTGCACCTTTTGAAATACTTTGCTCTCGTTGCTCAAGTGTTATCCTTCACTTCCGTGTGGGAAGAAAACAAATCAAGTAAGAAACTAGTACTAAAACTACATTGGCTGCAACAAACATATATAATGTGGTTCTATGATTTTATATTGACTTAAAAAACGTTAATAAACGTGTGTATATATTTATAATGGGCTACTTACGAAGATACTTTCATGTGTTACATATAACACATGTATGTATGCATTCCAATTAAGTTTAATTGTGGTTACACAACTGTTGACAAGGAGAATTGGAGATTATTCCTGAAAGAGATTATTGAAAGAATGAGAGACTGAATATATTCTCCAAGAGCTCTAGAGACAATATAACAGAAGGTAATTCAATAAATTATTCAAGAGAATTCAATTTGAATTCTTCATAACATATTCCTCATTCAAAGACCTAAGCAAACATTATGCAGTATTTATGTTGTGTTGTGTTAGCGATATCACTAAAATTTTGAAATGGATCTCAATTAACTACAATATTTTTCTTTAATTTACTATTACAATGTATAGTATATACATCATTATTAGTACTATAGTTATATTTCAGTCAAACCATTTATTTTTACATTGAATATTATATATGCACACTTCTTTGTTAGTAACCCACAATTTGTAATTAAGTTTTTAAACTATTTAACTTACTTACTACTTACTTCCAATGTTACTATAATAAGTAATTGTAAATCAAGGGACCTTTACTCAATTAAAACTGGACAAGAAAAGGAATAGAAGTAGATATTCTCTATGAATATGCGGTCAAAGTATTATATATATGCAAGAGAGAACAAGGACAAAGTACTCACAGTAAAAGTAAAATAAAATATAAGACAGGATAAGGTCTAATAATAATAGTAAATAATAATTCAATGTTAGTGTGGTTTTGATTAATGGCGAAACAGTTTAGACGTTTCTAGTCGTAAAAACTAGCTTTCTAGCTAAAGGGGGTTTAACATGTGTTTCAGTTTTTTAACTTATTTTTGTCTGAGTTTTACAAATTTCAGACTTAGGGAAAATGTTTCGCTCTTGGCAATAAAACAAATTATTATTGTACTTACTGATTTTATTATTAGTTTGACTTCAATCAAATGATTTTCTGCAATCTTCCCAGTTTTTTGTAGATTCCTTTTACTTTTCAGGTACTTACCTCATTTTGGTGACTAATCACCTATCAACTAAGTTATTAGATTCTCTCTTGTTAAGGTTCTAAGGTTCAAAAATTAAAGAAATTGTCAAATATTTATAAGGAAATTAAAAAAGATAAATTTATTTATTTATAAAATATATAAAATAATTATGTTAACTATATAAATATATAAATATGTACATATAATAATTAGAACAGTTTTAAAAATAAATTTTTTTTCCTTCCTATTAAATACAAAAACTGACAATTTTTATACAGTTAAAGTGGAATAATTAATCGTTTTAATTAACATAGTATAATTAGTTAAATATTTATAATGTAATATTTTTCAATAAATGAGTAGAAATCCGGGGCAATAGATATTTTTATTGCCTTGCATTGTGCCAAGATGAAATTGGGCACTGGTGCTTTTATATTTATCGCTGTAAGAATGTGACTTAAATATTTCTAATGATTTAAATAATAATTCGAATAGCTTTTAATTATTAAATAATTACAAATTAAATTTTATGCAGTGATAATTTGCTTCGTTTATATATAGTTGCTATATATAAACAAAGATAATTGTTATCATAATTTAATTTGTTTCAATTTGAGAATTGTTATAAATATAAATATATATAAATACTGTTTAATTACATTAAGTGAAACTTATCTCACAATACGATAAATATTTACTTAATATAATTGAACGCGCAAATCAATTACTTTCTAACAATATTGTCGCGGATTCAGGACTATTTTAGCGTAACCTAGGCCGACCTTATTTATTGAATATCTTTTAACATTTTTATTTTGTTATATTATTTTACAATTTTATTATAATAATTTTTATTTTATTGAATTTTGTTTATTGCGATTATTATTATATATTTTACAAAAAAATTATTTTCAGTCAAACTACACTACAACAGCTTTCCTTCCTTAGCATTAGGATTTCTAATATTGAGAGGATAATTAAGTGTATTGTATATATATTTATATTTTATGTCCTAGCTAATTATATTGAATGACTATTTTACTAATGATAAATATTGACTCAATATAATATAATGTGTTTACACGTATTATCCATAGCTAGTATGTATGAAAGTGTTACAATACACCTGAAAGGTGTAGATATTGCAAGACTCATACCGTACCTTCACTGAAGTTAATACATTATATCTAGACTACTTTCTAAATGTCAATCATCCAGATATAATATATTAAGCCAGCTGTAATATTAATGTATAGAAAAGATATAAATGTTTATTATATATGTTTGCTTTATACCAACAGTTATTTGAGCTTAGAAATGCGTTTTAAGTGTTATTATATTTTAATGTCAATTGTTAAAGTTTTAGACTTTTAATCTTATAATCTATACATTTAGAAAATTTGACAAATGTTTACAATTACAAAACATCTAGTTACAACACGTACACTTAACTACTTACATTAATTACTAAATACTTAATACTAGTTTACTTTTTAATGGTTGATTAATAATTTATCACTTTTTTAACTTAAATTAAATTGAACTAGCATCTAAATCGATTGATGTGCGTGTGAACACATGGGTTCCATTTAATCAATCGGTAGCTGCATAGTAAACGACAGTCGACTTACGCCGAAAACCTAAATTAAAGAATGAAGTTTCTGACTTTTTACGTTCCCGTTCGTATTCATTGCCGAAATAGGAGAAGAGTCGTCCGCCACCACTGCCTACAGGCGGAGCACGTATGCTGCTGCTATAACTGCTCGTAGGTTGCCCTGAGGAAGTTGAATAATTTGAATGCTGTTGGTGATGGGAGGTATGTTGATTAGCGTTGCTATATAAAAAGCCAGTGGGTGAAAGATCAGTCATCTCACACGGCCCGAGGGTGAGCGCAGATGGGATTTTATATAGCCCGTCCTGTAGTCTATAATGGTTGGATGATGACCCGCTAGCGAGCCGCTGCGAGGTCCGCGACCCCATCTGAATTTGACGATTCATTATTTCGTTAAGCGTTCATGGTTTTTTGTTAAGTTTTCGATAAAAAAATTATATAAAAATAAATATTAGTATATTTTTTTAAGAATTAGTAAAAATGTGTAAAGGAATAAATAAGAAAAATGTTCTAATGAAAATTGTATTGAAGCCTCTTGTGTCGTTTTGAACGTATGTGCCTTAATATAATCAAAAATTTGTCATTTTTTTAAAACAAACTGGAATTGTTTCTAATTTTTGTAATGTGACATTATAGATACTACTATATATATTACTTTATAATAATAGTAAAAGTCATTCGTTTTTACTCTGCTTTGGACAGGAACATAGTGTGTCTTTGATGATTTTGATTCTTCTATAATGATATTAGCCAAGTCCATGGGTATAAGTAAAGTTATTATGAGATCAACAAAGACTGACGTCTTGAGCAATAAAATAACAAATAATGGATTATTTTATAAAGCTAAACTTTAGGAGTTATAATTTTAGTTGAAGTTCTTAACAGTTAATGAATGGTTTGTTGAATATCGTTTTTAAAGCAGTGATGACACATGTCTACAATATATGGGAATATCTTGAGTTTGGTTATTGAGTTTATTACCTAAGAGATCACACATATCTACAATATATGGCAATATCTTAATGGAATTGATTTCAGATTTAAACGCAGCATTGAACATTGTTGGACATAATCGTTAGAATATGATTATGAAAATGATGGAATATATTAATGATTTATATCGTAAAATGTATTTGCAAACAATATATTTAAAAATACGTGATAAGCTCTTTCTTTTCTTATATCTCTCAAATTTATAATTAAATACACTTTAAATGGAATTGCCTATAATATATTTCTTTCCAATTCACTTATTCAGTTATAGCAGAAGACACATTTGTTCTAGTTTTGGACACTATCGTCCAGTACTATTATTATATTATGTTGCGGCTAGTTGAGTCAGTGCACCCGAGCACTTTTACTCTCTATTAACTGCGAGGTTTCTTCAAAACCCCTCTTTGCGCCTTGACTGGATTATTGTTTATCACTTCATCAGACTAAGCAATAATTGACCTCGGATCTGCATATCTCCCCGAGGAGCCTGTAACCATTCTGAGATTTGATAACGCGTTATTAGTAAGTCTGTCAGATTTCGCAAATAATTTCAGGGCTCTATCCTTTATGTATTTTTTGATGGAATCAATCTTGAGGTCTCTGAGGATGTCATTCGTCCTAATGTACCAAGAAACATCGTCCAGTACTATTGACTCTATTACGTACTATATATGCTAAGCTATGATTAATTATATCATTAGTTTCTTAATATATTCTAATTTGCTAGAGATATTTACTATTCAGTAAAATTTATAAATTTGATTGTAGGTAAACTCTAAATGATTAAAATATTCCATTTACCTATTTTTCTGTTTTTTGCCATATATTTTCAATGGTATGATGAGTTATATCAGAGTTAAAAAACCCTAAAGTTATATCATTGAAATTTATCTCCTATTTTGACATTATCAACTATTGTGTGGTTATGTTGTATGTTATATTAACTCGTACGTTGTCTCTCAGTATAAACTTTATTAAAATTTAACTTTTCATCAGATATGCTCTAGTTAAGAACTGAAATAATTATTTAAGAGAGCGGTGTGAACGCGTTAATTGTAAATCACTTAGATCACTGCCCTTTCTGTTTAGGGCAGTAACGCAAAACCGAGAAATCAAAAATTCACTTGGTAGGGCTGGTCTATTGCACTTACTGATCGGTCATATGACACTTTATAGGTAACTGTTATTTTAGAACGGAACCTTTAATAGAACAATAATCTTGGCATCTATTGGGGAATATAGACCATATTTGATGGTGGTGAAAATTTCAAAGAATCATGGTTTAAATAAGTTAAAGCGTCACACAAATGTATAAAAAAATGACAAATTTTGACTTTTGACATCTAAGCCGCCTACTTTATATAATTTTATTATTCTATTAATCAATTATTTTCTTAATCCTATTGTGTTATTATAAAGTAAAAATGTGTTCCATAAAATTTATATTTTACAGAATTTTTACTGATTTACTGATAAAAACAATTTAATAAAAAATTAATTAATTGAAACTTAAAGAGTAGAAAAATGAATTTATAAGAAATCGAAAAGCGTTATAATCGTACGAGAATTGAAAAAAAAATTACAGTGCAGAAGCCCGAAAGGATAATTAGAGTAGAGAAGCTGTAAAATATAATAGAGTATTTCATATAAAATAGGCAATTCATTAATATAAGCTACTGGTTGTTATATACAAATTAACTGTACAATACTCGATACAATTTATGCACAAACAAAAAACCAAGTCCAAAAAATCTGTGATACATATTTTTACGTATTACCATGCACTGCAATTGGATTTCTACAAAAATACTGAAAGTTAAGAAAGTAGTTAGGAAAGTGTAAGGAGTAGAGAGTAGTGATAAAGCCGGTGATTAGAAGTATCTGAGCAATATATTAGAGAACTACTAATAGTACTAATAGCATGGTAAGAAACGCTCCGAAAAGCGTTATCGCGCTATATTGGTGGGTGTATGTACAATATGGTAGGCAGTAGGCAGCGTATTTACATAGCGGCACAGCGGGTGAGCTAGTAGAACGACAGTGTTAAGGACTAAATATAGTAAGTCCTAGGCATTCGCTAGTTAAATATTTACATTTTTTGGAACCTTCTTCTGCTCACCAGTTTAATAGTAGTGGGAGCTAATTTATTGAGTTTTACATATGTTGTTGACATACTTATATAATCGTTTCGGTTTTCGATTTTTATATATTTTTTTACAATAAATTAACTAAAAACTTTTTGTATTGACGGCGCTATAGATATGCTTACGATCTGTTTTAAAATCTGTCGCGTATATTTGCTGAGATCTGCAAATTAAAAAAGGGGTTTGCTTAACACTATACATACGTACACAAAAATACAATCAAATGAATTGGAAGAAATTAATTAATTAATTAATTAAATAAAAATTGAAGTCTTTATTGTAGTTTTTGTTTTTCTTCATTTAATCAAATAAAAAATTTTTCTATAAACAAAAAAAATAAAGAAAATATAACTCCATAAGAGCTTGAATGGCTTATAACTGCTTCTTCATTTTCAACATATATGTTATGTACATTCATATAACAAAAAATGACGTCACACGTATATATACTTACCGGAAATAGTGCTTAATTTAGTGGGTTTTTGTGCGCCTGAATGTTTTTTTTTGCAAATTGAATTTGTTAAAAATTTTTCATATATGTTTTTGTTTTTTTTTTTTTGGTATCAAAATTAGCTTTGCATTTAAAAAATTGTGTCCTCTAAATAATTGGCTTAAGGGTGTTGCAAGTGCTGGTGCATGCCGCCTACCGTGTTGTGGGCGGCGAGGCGACCACAACATCTCGTCTACAAAATGCCGGCCGACTGCAGAATTATTTTTTGATTTTGTTTTTTTTTGTTTTTATAAAATTTTAATTATAATTTTATTATTAAAATTATTTAATTATTTGACGTTTAGTAAATATGGTCATTTTTTTTAATAAATTTTATGCATCGTATTTTTTTTTGTTTTTTTTTTTGGTTATTTTTGGAAAAGAAAGTGAGAGAGAAATTTTAGTAATAATAGCTAGATTAATGTGGTAAATGTTAGTTAGGTATAAGTTTTCATAATAGTATATATGTAGGTATTAATAATATATGTGATTATATTGTGTAATGAGTATTTTAGAAATTTAATCAAAATATAATGTTAATTTGATTTAAGTCAAAAACATTAAGAATTCAACAAATTACAGTTTATCTTGTGCTCTTCAAACAACGGTTAAAATATAAACATTAAAAGTTGAATTTATATTTATTTATTTGATAGATAATAAAGTTAAAATATAAATAACAGAAACACAGCAGAAACAGAAGAAAAAGTCGAAAAAATTAATAATAGTTAAAGGCAAGTTAGGCATTTGAAATCAAAATAGAGCGCCATTGGATTTTTTGTTAAAAAAAGCGGCTTGGCAATGTTTAAATATATGTGTATGTATGTGTGTGTAGATGTAGATACAAGAGGGAAATGTTTATGCCTCTCTCAATTATTAAATATTCAACTAGCAAATTACACAAAGTCCATCTTCGAGGACACGAAAAAACGATCAGAAACTGACATCGAAAGTCATGAAACCGACATGCCATGGAGCCCTTATCGTTTTTTGATAACTTATCTTGGTTCTCGAAGATGATTCTTTTTTACATTACTTTGGTTAAAGTTATGCAAATAACTGTAGAACCAGGAATACAAGTATCTTTTTAATCCTCACTAGGTAGAATATTAAATTGTGAGAAGGACGGAAATCTCATAATAAGAACCCTATGGAAACATGACATGAGAACCCTATGGAAACATTCATCATGAATATGATGACTGAAAATAAGCATATAAATCATATAATTATATCGAGGTATAAATTTAAATACAATTTGATAAGTTTAAGTTTTTAGTAATAGATTTCAAAGAAGAAAGATTGAAGATGTCAGAGAGCAACCCGTACTACATTATATATATGTTATATACTGTTTTGATTATTTGTATTAATTTTCGTATTCTTTAACTTATAAAAACTATTTCTAAAACTAACGACTGATTCTGCAAGTTAATAAGTTCTCAGAGAGCAGAAGTTCTCTAGAAGTTCTCAGGGTTGTCAGAGAGCAGCCCGTACCACATTATAAATATGTATATATATTGTTTTGATTTTTATTCCTTTTTATATTTATAAAATGTTCCACGTTTAACGTATTCTAGTCGTATTCTTTAACTTATGAAAACTGTTTCTAAAACTAACGACTGTTTCTTCAAGGTAATAAGTTCTCAGGAGCAGAAGTTCTCTAGAAGTTCTCAGGGTTGTCAGAGAGCAGTCCGTACTACATTATATATATGTATATATACTGTTTTGATTTTTTATTCATTTTTAATTTATTAAACGTATGACGTTTAACGTATTCTTTAAGTTAACAATTTTTTTTCTAAAACTTACGACTGATTCTGCAAGTTAATAAGTTCTCAGTTTTGATAAGTGAATTCTCTGAATGTCTGAGCTGTCATTAGAAGCTGTCTAATGTGTACTCTGAATATAATATTTTATTATAGAAGTATTTTTTGTAAATACTTTTGTCTTTTTATCATTTATTAAGTAAAATAAGATTTGGTTCTTCATAAGATTTGCCATTGTTAATATCTCAGCTTCTAGAAGTGATACGTGTTTTGCTTAATTCGTATAAATTAATTATTATTTGACTTACATAAATTAAAAATTATTTTGGTACTTATCTTAACAGAAACTCAAATAAAATTAATTAATTTTAATCAATTTTAATCAAATGAAAGTTTGAGAAGCAAAAGCTGCTAAGCAAGTAATAAATGAAAAAATGCAATTTAATTACAGATTAAAGTTCAAGATAAGCTGATATATTGTATTGAAATATATGTTAATATATCCGCAGTATGGTCTGTATTTATTCGGGATAAGTCACTTTTACTTATATTTCTATATATTTTCAATATGTTAACATATACACACATACACACAGTATTTACATACCAAACAATATTTTATGCATAAATCGAGAAAGTATTTAAAATATTTTTCAATAAAACAATACAAAAACAATAATTTATTTATTATAATCAAATATGTAAAAAATAAATTTAAGTTTTAGTTTCAGTTTCAGTTTTAAAATAACAGTAATGGCACTCAAGTAAGGAAACTTCAAATTAATCAAATTAATTAATAAAATTAATCAAAAAAAGGACACATTGCAATTCAGCAAAGGATAATGCAGTTGTAGGCGTAATTGAGTTCGTAGTACTTTTTTTTTGTAGTTTTCTTAGTTTTTTTTAAATAAAGTATTGGAGTATGGATATTTTAATATCTTAACCAAAACTTAAGCAATTCATTTGTAGTGTCTTCTTGGAGAATAATGCATTATACATTAGTATTAATATTCATTAAATGTAAGGAATATTTCTTTAATTATTAAGGAACAGAATTTTTCTATTCTAAACTTGTTTCTATAACTCCGTGATCTGCTTCCTGAATTCATTATCCATTTTTAATAATAGTTCGTTTTTGTGAGACTGCGCTAAAGATTGTTTTATGTGGAGAAACCTCAAATTTTGGGTGCTTTAGAAATGAACATCCATGTTATCAATATGTTGCCACCAGTTATGTGCTCTCAAGCCATCATAAATTATCCCAAATGATCTAGTACTGAAAAATACCCCTGGGGAACGATCAAATATTGTTTCATGTCTTAACTAACAAATAATTTTAAAATACAAAATTAATTGAAATCTCAATCTAAATGCGTTGATGACTATTGGAACTACGAAATGGTATATATTACTTTCTATTATTTCATAAACATAGGTATATATTATTATTATTAAAAGAAAGGATCGTGCACTGCGACCTAAAAGTTATATTATGTCCCTTAGTCGGATAACAGTGTTTCTCCGATTTCTTTAATGAAAGATAGTATAGAGCCTAACTTTCCTAGACTTGAATCCTTATGATCCATGAAATACTCTCTTAAGTGTTTCTTCCGTTGTGCATTAGTGCCGGGCACTCCCCAACCATATGGCATGCAGTTTTTCTTTCTTCTCTACAGTATCTGCAGTCTGAGTTGGATTGAATTCCTAAATTCGATAGGTTATTATTCAATCTATAGTGACTGGTCAGTAATCCGGTCACTGTGATAATTCTTAGGTTATTTTTTGATTGTGCTATGCAATCTTTAAAGCGTTTAAGGTTGTAAGCCACTAAAAGCATTTTAGATTGTGAAAGTCTTGCTAGCCTTACTTTTTCCTCTGCATCGTTCATAAGAATAGATACAGTTTCTTTGGCTAGACCACAGAATGGTTATGGGCCTATCATTTTTAAGGCCGCGTCTCTTTTTACAAGTTTATCTGCCATTTTATTGCCTTGGATAAATATAGTGTCAGATAATATTGCAAAAATTCTTATAAAATAATAATAACAGATTAAGCAGGTTTCAGTAATAACTTGTTAATCCATCTCCGAAGAGGTGATTATGGTAAATCTAATCTTAAGTACTAAAAAATTCTGTTCCCCAGCTTCAAATCTGTAATTTTGGACATTTCTTCAAAGCAATACAATAGCATTATTTTCTTAAATACACTGTAAATAATAAATTTTAATAGACAGTCTTTTGAAAAGGTTTTAAACTAAAGTTAAGGTTTAAAATATATATTTAAAGAAAAAAGAAGAAAAACATGTACAAGTATTAACCTACTAATTCAAAAAAAAGTAGAAAAAAATTCAAACAAGAAATTGAAACTTCCAAAACAAAAAATTTGCAGTTTTTGGTGTAAAACAATATTTATTATTATTATTGTTATTATTATTATTAGTAAATTGTTAATTGTTAATAATTTTAAAACTAAACATAAATAGAATTAAAAATATTATAAATAGAAAATAAAGTAGAGTTTTGCTAAACGCGATAGAAACGCCGAAACTCACCTCGCGTTGTGACCCAATAAGATGATATTTCTGCAAATATAATGAAATATCGATACCGTTTTTATATGAGGAACAATCAAAAATAATCCAAGTAATAAATAATAAAGATAGCTTGTAGTTATGTATACATAATTATGTATATAAATAGCAATTTTAAACAATTAATTACGAATATACAAAATTAAATAATTAATAAGCCAATTTCGATAGTTTTAAATCATGCATAAAAATATGGTTTTGAGTTCTTTTACGATTTTATTTCACTATATTATTTATTTATATATATTGTATATGGTTTTTATTACAAGTATTATATTTAATCTGAGCTCTTATAAAGTGGAATTGTTATACTGTGAGTTGATAAATTGTCATATTTGCAAATAATGAGGAGTAGAACTAAATATTCGCAAGTATGTTTAAGAATTAAGGACGCTTTATTTTTTTAAATCAGGATACAAAGATATATCCCATCGATTTTTTATGGCATGACCGGAATATTACATCATTCTTTCTCTACTACTAGTTCTTTAAGTCATGGAGAGTCATGGAGTTTATATACAATTATGCATATGATTATAACAAAATTACTATTAATATATGATTTACTCATCTAATGAAATACTCAGATTTTCTGTATGAAAAATTGAAAAGAGAGATAAGGAAGGAAATAAATTAGAAATAGGATGACTTAAGCAAAGGTTCAATTGTTTTAAAAGGGAATATATGTAATTGATAAAAGGTTATATTGATATATGTTTTAACACGTCGTCTTTCAAATAATTCAAACAAATCAAATTGATAAATTGTAGTATTTTCTTCAGTAATTGTCACTACATATTTGTTCAGTATAGCCATAACAGTGTTTATACCAGATTAAGGCACGCTACGGTATATCGTAATACGGTAACCTCTTCAGTTCTTGATGTTGTTCTGAACTAAAATTCTTTATTTAAAAAACCTTACCATAGCAAAGCCATACAGTTAAGAATATATTTAATTGAAACGTAACACCTTTTAGTTCCTCGCTGAACACGGATTTTAGTAGACATAATTCCTAGAAATTTAATAAGAAATTTTGTACTATACTGTAATTATGACTTAATGCGAAACTATTACCAGTGATATATTGCGAAATACTTTTCTTTTTTTTTTACGGAACGTCACAATTTTCTGAAGGCGTGTTTTGAATCATAGGTCAATAATTTATGTGGGAATTATATCTCTACATAAATTAATCAATTGTTTGTAATAATAAAATGATTAATTCAAAATAATAATAAGAAATAATAAGCAAGAGTCTGTAATGGTGTTCTCTTTTACAATATATTGTAAATAGCTTCTGCAGTCATATATTTGGAGATCATTTCTTTGAAAATATATACCGAAAGGTAAAAAATATAGAAGCCCAATTCATTCACTACTTTCATGGCCTTTTATAATATTAAGCATGTTGACTCTTGGCCAATTTAGTCATGGCCCATAGCCCAACAAAAATTTTTACTGATCATTGTTCGTTAGAAACAATGAATTTTTTTTTTTAACTGAAGATTGTTTTAAATCTATTTTAAAAGTATCATAAATTATATTCTAAATTACTCGATATGAATATAGAATGAGTAAGTGTAAATTAACAGATATGAAGTAGTAATATTATATATACGGGCACTTATAATATATACTATAAGTAGTAATTATAATAATAATTAATCTTTTATAAAATTAATCAGTTTGTTTATTGGGAAATTAATATTCAACATCATTTTTAGTTGTATCCGCTTCGGTTCGTAGTGTTCAAAGTCAACTAATTAATTAGTTAACTATACTAGCAAGTACTAATCTCTGGTATTTGCAGTCTCAAAAAATTATTTACAAATAATTAAATACAAGAAATATCTCCAATGGGTATTTAGCAATACTTGCAACAGCTGTATTATGGTCAGCCATAAATTCAATTAATTAAAATAAAATAAAAAAAATTTTTGTTGTTGTAGTTCACTACTTTTCGAAACCTCTCTGAATAATAAACTTTTAATTTTTAAATAAAAGTTTAAATCATGTGATTTTAATATATTCAAGGGTATAAATCGTTAAAAATCTATAAGCAAATATAGTTATTAAGTAAAAATACTGTTCTTAAATAAATATTTTATTAATCTTAGCAAAAAAGAGATGCAATAATCACAACTGCTCCGATCGATTGTGAGGCTAAGACCATATTCCATTTTACATACATATGATATATTTTGCTTTAACTCAATAACGATATCCGAAAATCGAAGGACAAAAAAGAACTCAAGTCGTTTCGTGGTCTACTTCGACCAATCCTTCACATCAGTGGGGCCACTTGTTGGACAGTGCGCTGTTCCAACGTCCCACCATATATTATATATTCTGTGATGCAATTCTTAAATCGCATTTTGAAATCTTATAGATATAGAGTTAGAGTTTTAAAAATAACACATTTTATGCTGAAAATATCTTAAAGCTTGAATCGAAACCACTGTGGCTACAAATTCGCCATAAAATATAACATCTTTTAGGAGATTAAGGTAGTATGTATTGATATATATTATAATAATATATATATTATATAGTATAGTAATATATATAGTAATATACAGTATTATATATATTGAGAAGCAAAGAAAGATAAAGGACAAAGGAACACAAAAATGAAGGAAATCAAAAACAAAAGAGGAAATTAAAACAATAGTGAAACACACGAAAAGTATCTTTCGCATGCGTGATTGGATATATTTTCTGTTTGTGCTTCAGTAAAAAAGCTAAGCGGTGTCTTGAAAGTGCATTGAAAAGTCAACAAAAAACAGAAGAAGAAGAAGAAGAAGACCCGCCTTTTCAAAAATCGAAAGTTGCAGCAAAAACCATAAAACAAAATAATTTCTTACATAGAACATCTATTTACAAATGATTGCAACAACTATAAATATTGTGTAGGAATACGTTTCGCTTTTTTTTTTTTTGAATTATACAGAATTATACAGAAATAAAATATTCAAAGAAAAATACACTTAACATATATATTTTGTATATATATATATATATATATATGAATATTTTAACTTTTAATGCATTTTTTATATATAAATAGTAAAATATATTATATTAATAATTTTAGCCAACAATGTAACAAACAAAATTTTGAAACTGCCAAAAAGATTACGTCTTATGTCAGTGCTAAGAAGTTCAAGATACTTATGGTATATTGTTAAAAGATTCTTTACTGAAAGTCTGCGGTGGATCAGACAGTTCGTAAAAAATACTAATGCTAATTCAGTTCAGTTTCATATTCTAGAACTGATCAGTACCGATTGAGTACGAGTATTCGCTTGAACTTCTTAGCCGCTGGATATTTGGCAATCGTATATTGAGAACCCAGTGATATCAAAAAGTACTACATTGACGTTAATACCGCAAGACTAATATACCGCAAGGCAATTGCTGTTTGAAAGAGAGCACAACATCAATAAAAAATTTTTACAATGGTACAATGGAAAAAATCGCAATTCATCTGCTTTAAAAATAATAAAAAATTATAAAAATATGTAAATGAACTCTTCACAGAAAATACATATACTTAGTTTCAAAGGTCATCGAAGTCTCAAGTATAGTTGAAGATATAAAGAAGCCACAAAGTGGTGGAAATAAATTTGAAAAGAACAAAGTATACAATAATTCAGCGCTTCAGTAAAAAGTCTCTGTTTCTTTTTTACTTTTTTACTTTTCATATTTAAAACAAAATGTATGTATATCTAATTTAAAAAAAAATGCTGCAAAAATTTTACATTAAATTTCATAAATTTTGTAAATTTTTTACAGTGTATTTTCAAGGCGCCCGGTTTTAGACGAGTATTCCTTTTGGTATTGGTTGAAAAAGCGTTAACTACAGCAGCTTCGCCTTTCAAGGATGTTTGAAAGTGTTCTTATTTTTATTTTTTATTTTTTATTTTTGACTTTTGCTTTTGTTTTTGCTTTTGTTTTAAAAAAAACTTAAATTTTAACTTTTATGGTATGTAATTATGATAGTTTTTAACGCCTACCGAATGGGGATAGTAAACCTCTTCTAATTCACAACAACATTGGTAACGCAGTATAGCACGACCACTTTTTCTGAAATACATATTTTAGGTATAGAAATGAAATAAAATTTATGATTTAATACCAAATATGAATTTAGTAATTTATTTTAAATTATTTTAATTTAGTTTAATTTAGTTTAATTTAGTTTAATTTAGTTTGGTTAAGTGAAATGTTTGAATAATATTTTTTATACATATTAAATTGATTTGATTAATGTTTAGCATTATTTATAATAATTAATTTATAAAATAAATTGATAGAAATTTAGCTTACAACTCATATACCATAATATACAAATTAATACAATTAATATACATACTTTTATATATATTAAACTAGCATAATTTTAAGATAACGCTACGATTTCTAATATTATCGGTACTTACCTTAATAGTCTTGTGATGTAATCTGGCCAGTTTTCTGGAAACATCACAAGGAAAAAGCCCACAGCTATCAGGATGACGCCTGCTAGTTTCATACCAGCGAAGGTTGCACCATACAAAACGACGTCTAGTGCTGCAATAATTAAAACCAATCAACAATATTTGGTATTTCTAGATATCTTAGCATTAATAAGTAATCTTATTTATACATATTAGAATCTGTAATTATTTAATGTGGATTGACTAATTGTGCGCAACTCAAATCGATATATTCAGATATTAAGCTGATGTCATTGACCACAGTCATGGTGAAACACTTGAGCACAATACGTTAGAAATGATGAGGTACATCTTGACCTGGATATACTGAGAGTTAAAGACAAAATTAAGAAACAAACAGACGAAATTTTAAAATGTCTATAGGAACACGTAAACATCAAAGTATGTAATCTTCTTAACATCTCAGGCCTTAATTTTTACTCCTTAAGTTGGTAGTAATATTGTAGCAGTACCGCGTCGAGTTGTGAGTAGTTGTTTTAGACAATTTCCTTTCAATCCCAAAAGACACACAACATAACCTTTTTTGTAATCAATTTAGGGTTTGAAATTGTTTTTGGAAGTTCACTGGCCTTTAAAAAAGATCACTTGCGTTCGACATTCTCGTTTTTAATCCATTTTTCATGATCCCTAATGATTTGCTTCAAAATGATTCGATTTTGTTGAAATTAAGCAGCGTTTAACTGATGGTAATTCGACCAGTCTAATTTCTTTGTCAATGCAAGATTCAAGATATGGTACCCAACTATCAAGCTGCTTTGCGTAGCCTATTATTTCTAAATTTAAAACTTTCTTGAGTGTCGGTCTTGCCTCGCTACTTGCAAAATTTTGTTGATTCTTTTAGAGACTGAACAAATAGAGCAAGATACACCGGTTTACGTTGAGGAAGCTCACTAATTTTCAAAATAATATTACTTTCTATATTTCGACAAATAACATATATATATGGGATATATGGGTATCAACACCATCTGGTAACAAAAACCACCGGATACTTACTAGCGTCATCCCATATACATACTCATGATATATACTTTTATGTGTTCTATAAATCGTATACTACTATATACTATAACTACACATTGTCTTACCTCCTGAAACTGGAACTGCGGTTATAAGGCCTAAAGTCACAAACATATTGTAAGTGACAGCTGCACTGAACTGCATTAGAATATGGAAAACTACAACAAAAATTTTGGTATTTAGAATTGCATTTTGCACATTTTTCCCCAAATATAAACATACCCAGTAATAGAATACTAGCAATCAATAAAATAGTCCAAGGCATTCTATCCGATGGCATAGTTTCTGTGCTGGTCAAATAGAGAGCAACACAAACTGGCCACATTAAAAGTGCATTTAAGAAGCCAAGCGTCGTAAATGCGAAGGCAATTTGTCCAATCGGCGGATCACCCATAACTTTACGAAACATCACCTATATGAAAAAACATATCAACATACTGATGAATAGTTTCTGATGAATGAAACTTATTATACTCACCCTGAAAACAGCATAGCCTGCTGCTGCGAGTGTTGCTAGCACAACGCCGCTGAGCGTTGGGCTTTCGGTTATGCCGTCCATGTACGCCAGCAGCGCAATGCCAGTATCACAAAGTATGACGGCCACAATCTGAAACGCAAAGTAATAGAATATAGTCAATGTACTCGTACATTTAATATCGCCAAGGGGTAATTATAATTTATTGATCAATTGAAATGGAAAACAAAATGTGAAATGAACACATCAACAATCAACAATTACCCTCACGCCCACAAATTGTTCGTGTAGAATGACCCAGGAAAGGAGGTAGACACAAGCCACATTGGTGGCAAAAAGCGCCATAGCATCGGTGGCATATAGAACACGTAACGAGAGTGTGTAGAGGTAGGTGGTAATAAGCCAGAGTATGCAAAATGATAAACAACGATTTAGAAAACGACCTAAAATTAGAAACAGAAGGTTAAATGAGAATAATCAAAGACAATTATATTTTTATGACTTTAATTACCTATTGTAAAACCGCGGTCTCGGAAGCCACGCAACACATCACCAAGTATTTCGCTTGGCTTATCACATTGTCTCAAAGATACTCTTCCCAGTACGTAGATGGGAAAAAATAAAAATGAAAAATTTGTGAAAAACCATGCTGCGAAGAATGGCGCACTGAATATGCTAGTTTGTGGTGCACTATCAGGTATGTGAAAGATTTTTGTGGCATCTTCTTCGACTTCAGTTACTCCTAATGAGTTATCACTAATGGTCAATACACCATTGCTGCGATCATCCATATTAGTGACGAGCTCTAACTCGACAGCACGACTTGATGTGGTGTCAATGTCATCGAGTATTGAGTATGCTTTGCGATTTAAGTATAGAAATTTTATACAATGCGTTGCACCAACCCATGATGCTGTTACTAGAATTGTGACGCAAACCCCAAAGTACATCTGAAAAATAATTTAGGTAGAACCTTGGACCATTTTGAAATTTTGGTTTTACCTTTTGTGCTAACTCAGAGCAACATGATTGCTTACACGCTCTAAGTCTACGAAAATGTACCTGTGTAGCATCATGACCATGCTCCGTTGTTGGTGTGTCGGATTCATTGCCACCGCTACTGCCATAACCACCAGCACCACCTAACATCGTAACACGCGTGGGTCCAACACCACCACCACCACCGACACTGATAGGACAGGACTCACGTGCATCAGGATGTATTGTTATGACCTCATTGGGATCTTGTTGACTCGATGATATTGAGTCTTGGTGGGTAATTTGCGGGTTACTTGTGTTGAGTATGTTTGTGAAACCGCCATACGGTGGTCCATTCGGTGAAGATTCACCCGTCACTACCACAGATGGTGTTCGCACCCGTTTGGGGTTGAAAATGGCGGGTATTTCTCCGTCACGGGTCATGCTATCGCTGATAGGTATGTTTTCTCTTAAACATTATTAATAAGCAGTTGAAAAAAGTAGTTGATTTTGAGCAAAACTACAAAAAAAAAAATAAAATGGTTTTAGTTGTTAGTTGTGTGTGAAAACTACTAAATATAATGAAAAAGAAAAATTCTAGGTTTTGGTAATAAGCTAAAAATAATTTTTTTCTTTATCAGAAACGTGCATCAAAACCACTCGTGGCTATGCTAATTAAGGTATTCGTAAAACCTTTAAAGGTTGCCTAGCATTTGATGGGCACCTTAAGCACTCAAATAATTTAGTATATCAAAGGTAAAAACAACATTTCTTGGCGTTCGTGTTGGGGTCATTATTCATAAGTAAACTGGCTTGAAAATTTGTTTTTATTTTGCCACTACGTCAACTATTTCAGATTCAACTTTATTTTTCTACCTTGGACGGTGTGTGGATGGCCACAGAAAAAATTTTTCGCGTGTTTTTAGTATTTATTTTAATATAATGTATTAAGTTCTTTAAAGTATTAGGTTTTGACTAAAACCAAATTTTTTTTAAACAAAAGAGTTTGTACTTAGAACCATACATGTTTATATAGTGATCAAACAAAATCGAACGCACTTGTAACGTATAAATGTGCGTCCAGCTACTCCGCACACAAAGCGGCTATTATTCGCTGAAGTAACAGCTAAAAGGGGAGAGACGAAATTTGAGAGAAATGTATGAGCTGCAAACTTTAGCTGCACATCTAACCGCTTCGGCAAGTTAACATGTTGGATTCTTATACATGCAATTGATATTCGATTAGAACAGAAAATTACTCTCATACAATTCCCAATCTCTATTTCTCATATTTTAAGCTAGAGCACATTATTTTGCTCTTCTACTTTTTTGTACATTTATGACAGAAATTTATGAATGCAATTGCTTAAAGGGGAAAGACGAAATATGATAGAAATGTTTTGCGATATGAGCTGCAAACTTATGAGCATAACTAACGAATATGGTAGCTAAGAGAAGAAAATTAATTGAGTTTTCATAGACAATTATATTTAATTGTTTTTGCTAAAACATTAATCTTTAAAAATTTATATGAATATATGAATATATGAAAATGTAATAAACAATATCAATTCTTGATGTAAAGATATTTAATAAATTTATATATATTATTTGACAATTTGCAAATTATGTTCTATGTTCTATGCTCTATGGTGCACACCTTCGCACCATAGAGCAGTCGTCACTGCTGTAGACAGACATAAGTTTGGAGAGAGAAAGTTTGGATTGCGTAAAATATTGCTTTACTTCCACAAACATGTTGAAGCGAAGTATTTCCAGTTTGAAACTAGTGGTCACAATTAATACAATAGGTATCATTCATTTAGAAGGTTCATTTAGAACTTCAAAGTCAGCAAATAATAACAAAATTGATTCCATATAAGTTTTTACGAAATAATTGTGAAAAATTCAATCATCTTGACTAATTCAATTTTAAGATAATTTTTAGAACCATTTTTTAAAATTAGTAAATGGAATACAATCATCTTTGGTCGTAGTCAGGATGTTTCAAATTCTTGCAACCTTAATTGTTCAACTGCAGAAACTCTTAGCAATTCATTTAAATATCAATAAACCATGTTTTAATACTCTAATTGTAATAAGCAGTTTTATTGTATAATCTTTAATTTATTTATCTTAAATATATTACTCCCTAACTAAACTATTAAACATGTCTAAACAATATATCACTGAAATCTGCTAAATCTTCCTTCGAAGCACTTTTTAAATATAACACTTTTTCGTTGCATATTTTAGTGCGCTTATTCTTATGAGTAGCTCTAATTATTACGTACAATAATACAAATATTCACGTATTTTATCTTAATAAATTAAGAGAAGAAAAAAGTACTGATAAGTGGGCTGAATTATTTATTGAATTATGAAAACAGTCTATCGAGTTGCATTCTGTAAATTTGTTTATGTTAATCCATTCAGTTAAAGATTTTAGGTACCTAGAGTTAAACTAGAGGTTAGAGTCTGATCTATATAATGCATGTGTCAAATCAATTCTGCTGTATAGCTCTGAAACATGGCTGATGACCACTGAAACTAGTCGCATGCTGCAGTCTTTTACAACAGATGTCTGCGAAATATATGAAACAATGAAACGCGCCTGCAACTCACAAACTAAGAAAACCATACGCAGAGGCCTGTCATGCTGCCCTTGGAAAAGAACCATCCGGCATGAAACTAATAAATCATTTAATGGATTAAGATATTTAACATTAAACATACCTGGCGATTCTATGTAAGTAGTATTTGTTCTTGATGGATTAGGCTTAATATAATTTATAAATATACTGTTCAGTTTAACTAGAATTAGTATTAATTTTCTATAAAACACAAAAGTTTTGTTGAATTGAAATGCACAGAATAAAGGTCATAACTTAAAGGTTAATTGCTATTATTTTATTGTCAAATTCATGCTTCCATAAGTTTATGAACTAACAATTTACTAATGTTTGTCTCTTTGAAATACTGCAAGTTCATTTTCTAATATAAAATTTTAATGCAGTATTTGCTGCTTTCAATGCAGTTACACAATTCATTAAAATGTAATGTCAACCAACCCCTTTCTATGGGGTTGCCTGCTATACGAGACCTGCAGGCACATGAGTAATTGCAGTACGTTTTGCATATAAAAAATTTATACTTTGAAGCACACAAAGCTGAAACGAAAGTGCAGACATTTAAGACGATAAAATGCAATATACAACCACACACACACGCTGTAAGTGTAGTAGCGAAGAGACCACAAACAACACAAGCAACTGTGACAATTGCCAACATGTCCGTTCACCTGTTGTTCTGTTATGGCATTTTAATCGTACACACATACACACACACAAACCCACTTGACTTATCGCATCGGCTTGACAATTTAAAAAGTAACAGTACAGCATTTTTAACAGCACACACTCAAGCACACCACTGCGGCATGCATATAAATAGCAGCATTTAACAGGATGCTGACGCTAATGTTGACAATGATGGCATATGCCGCCTTTGGGTAAAAGCTTCATCACACATACATGGGCTGCTGTTTAACTTTCGTTGTGTACGAAAAACAAAAAAAATCAAATCAAGTGGAAATAAAAAGAAACTGTGCTAGAAGTGATAGAAAGGACAACACTTTAAGCTTGTGCTGCACTAAGCACTTCCATTGTGTGTCGTGTTGAGCAGCTGGCTTCTTTAAATGCCTACACTCGAGTATTAAACGTGCGTGTGTGTGTGTGAGTGTGTGTGAGTGGAGCAAATGACAGGCGTACCTTGGGTGTTGGTACATGAATGGTAAACAAGGCACTTTACCTTGAAACTACAAAAACTGTAAGTGTTTATGTTTAATGGCAATTTGTTAAATTACTCAATGCCGCGGAAATAATTTTACAACTGAGGGACTTCAACTAAATTACGTTTGGTACTTTTGGTGTGCATTAAATAATTATAAATGTTAATTACTTTTTCTTTAGATTATACTATTGTTTGTTATTTATGTTTTCTAGTTTCTTTTTAAATAGATATTATGATTCAATAGATATAATGATTTTTTGTAAGAACAAATATCAAATAATTTAATTTAATACAATAATTTTTTGCAAGAATTATTTTTTGGTACTTGCAGTCTCAAAAAATAATTATTTACGAATAATTAAATACAAGAATTATTTCCAAGACCACTGATGATGGGTATTTGGCAATACTCGAAACAGCTGTATGGTCAGCCAAAAATTCAATTAATTAAAATAATATAAAAATAAATTTTTGTTGTTGTATTTCACTACAATAATATATTGTAATGATATTTCAAAATATTTTTTTTTTAAATAAAAAAAAAAATTAATTAATTGAAACTATTTTTCACCGCTAACGGTCTTTATTTCAAATATAAAACAAAAAGGTTTAATTTTCAAGAAGTCTAAAAGTTCCCACATATCTGAAATAAAAATTTATTCTTACGACTCATGAAGTAATGAATTATTTTAAATGCGTCAATTTGGCTGTCCAATAATTTATTTAAGGTATTTTAACAAAACAAATATATATACTTACGACGTGCATAAATTTCATCAATTGAAAATATTGCTTTTATATACATCTATTAAAAATCTTAAAATCTAGACTGTACTTACTCATAACGCCAATCAGGTTTTATTGCATTGAATTCCACAATGAAAGATAGCAAACATATTTCAAATTTACTTTATGGACCGCCCAGAACTCTCATCAAGGGAGTCATCCTATTAATTGAAGTTTACTCTCATTTATCGATAATGCACTCATACATTTGTAATGTCATAAATTTGCATTGTGCTTGCATTTTCGAATAGATACTGCACCAACATAAAAGCATTCACCTGGGATAACCTATATATGAGCATTTAAAGCTAACAACCATAAGCTTCTGAGACTCTCTCTTGCAGTAGAACACTCACTGCAACTATATTATCAAGGGTTTTGGTGGGTTCAAGTCTGGCTATTTACTTACCGTAAAAACAACAAAAAACTTATAAAGGTGTGACTGGGTACATAAAATGTTTGCAAATGCGTTTGTTATCGAACTCAGCAGTCGATTCCTCCGAGTGAATAACACTTAAAGTTTAGTGCATATTTAGTACAGTACCGCAGGCTCTTTTACTAACTTTTCTGCCAAGCGAGGAAGGAAAATGTATTTGAAAAAGTCTTTGTATGTGTGAACTCCTAGTTTGCAACAAGTTTGCAACACACAATTAACTATTATTTCTATAAGAGGTTTAGCTACAGTAAGTAATAGTTAGGATTAACTTACGATGTCGCTTCAAGGATCAAAATTATTACAATTTGACAATGTTCCCATACTTTTACATTAATTTATTATAAAATAAATAAAAATTTCAACTATGATTTTTACAAATAATTTTGGAGCTTAATTATGAGCCATGAATTATCATTTTAATTACATATCACACAATGCACACACTAACACTTACTTACTACAATTTATTTGATTTATATCAAATTTCAACAATAAAATATCCTCCGGGTGCCTTGTCAGTGATTATAAAATGTTTGTGAAAGAACTTGAACCACAGAAAGTACAGAAAGTACAGAAACCACAAAATGTTGCCCATCAAGCTCTGCGGTAATTCATCATTTCATTTGAGTGTCTACTCAAAATGTAATCCGCACTAATTTATGGAGCTGAGCAGTCATGTTAATTGATGGACAGGAGACTGTACGTCAGACTAAGTGTTAATAAATACATTAGAGAAATATGTCAATATGAAAAGGCAACAACAAACAACAGTTATGCTGCTGCTGAGTACTGCCCGGGAACTTGTGGTTATGAGTAAATTTTTAGTTAACATTTAAAAAAGAGCTTAACTGTGAGTAAATATTAAAATATTTTAAAGCGCAGTTTGGCATAGTATAAATGCTTGCCTAGACAAGCTGTACATAAATGAGACCAAGCGCTCATGTAGGAAAAGAATGAGAGTGAGAGAGAATGCGTCGGTGTGGTTTAACACAGCGTATACGTAATTGTAAAATGTATTAACTTTGACAATTTAATGGATATGGTCAAGCATAGCACTTGATATTCTAACCAAAAATATTCAACTCAAGCAATATAACCACAAAATGACAATAACAAAAACATATTTTAAATGCAACGAATGCACATACACACATACACATGCAATAGAAAGCTCTGAAGAGAAAAAGAATCCATTAAATTCATTCATTCATAGGCGCTGTAGGCTACGGCTATGTCTTACTTGTGTCGAAAATTAAAACAAACAGCAGCTGTTGGTTTTCATTCCGGATTCTATGAAAGGAGGGAGTATTGCTTTCTATGCTAAGCAAAACAGGGGCAGCAGAGCGGAGCGCTTTGGCGAACAACAGTATGTATGGCTACATTGTAGCTACATTGTAGGTGTGTATATTTTTTGTATATTTTTTATTTGTAGTGGTTAACTTATGTTAATAGTTTGTGTTTTAATGCCTTTTAAGTGGTGCAATTTTCTTGAATAATGCTTTGTGGCGGTTTTAAAAAAATCGACTATGAATCGACTTTAGCTTTATCCAAATTTATTTTTTTGAAATATGTGAACATAAATATACTTATATACATACATATATTTATTTATAAATTAATTGCTATAATTAGTATAATTAAATTATTTTATATAATTGTTGAAGATTGATTTTGTGTTTATTCTGCAGACAGTTTTTTTTTGTTTTGATGTTATCCTTAAGAAGAGTTAAGCAAAGTATCTTCTTTTATGCATACTGTACCAAAATTGTTCACAACGCCCCCAACGTCCCAAACACCTCCAACCCGCTCGAAATGTTCGAAATGCTCGGTAATTCAATGAGCATTGTAACTCACATCATAGAACATGCAAACGAAGTACACGAAGCTTGCAGCTGCCCGAGTTTGTGCAAATTCAGTTCAAAATTTTCAATGTACTTGAGTTTTCTTCTATGTGCCCAGAACATCTGCACGTATACCTACACAAATCAAATTTTCACTACATTTTGCATTTTTGCACACTTTTCCGTAGCATTTTTTCATTTTAACAGTTTTTTCTTATTTTTTCAAATGTAAGTATGTATGTATGTGTTTCTTTTTCTTTAGTTAGTTTATGTCAGATTATATGTTGTATTTCTATAATTAAATTTTAGTTTTCTTTTTTATTTCTTAACTATTGCACAAGTTCTATCAATCTATCTATCAATAGCAATGAACTATTGAAAACCTACTAACACAGCACTTTTTATATAATTTTCAATTGTGACTGAAAATACATAAAATTAAAATTATATATACAAAAATATCGACATTTATCAATTTATAACGTTTAAAAATTTTCAATTAAAATTCAATTCAATTTGAACTTAAAACTAAAAGTACAACAAAATATACAGCATCAATGCATACACACTTACCTAAATATTGAAAAAAATTATATTCTTAACTGTTTTTCATAATTTTATAAACTTAAAAATTTTTTTTCTGTAACCTAATTGAGTAGTAAACGCTGTAGAAATAATTTAGATGCGTTTACCTTAATCACAACTGAAATACTTGAGAACTAAACATTAACTGAAAGGAGCAGAATTCGGCTAGTGACCGTTTGCCTAGTGCACATATTTCTCGAGAAAAGGCTAAATTGTGCTTAACATGTGGGTTGAGCCACACAGCAGACCAGCGAGAGAATGGTTTACATTTGAAAGCTTTTTATTAATTGCTGAGCTCTATTTATTCTCTGAGCGAAAGTTTGCTCTTCGAAGAAAAACACTTGTTATGCATGCATTGGCTCGGCTCCGATGCTGATTGGCATATCCTCCTAATAGCGCCCCGTAGGCTATACTTTTGTTTATGTTTTGTTGTTGTCATTCTCGTTGTCCTTTTTGTTGCTGTTGTTGCTACTGTTGTTGTTGTTGTATTGCGGAGCAAACACAAATATATTGCGTGAGACTAACTAACCGGCGATTTTGAATCTATTTGAGGACAAATAAATTACACCAAAACACTACAACAACAACAACGAATGATTATTTCAATGCGTTTATTAATAATTGATGCAGCTACAGTGGCTCAAATCAACAATTTACCATGTTTTGTGAGAATATTACCAATATTTTGACAACATGCCTATTTGAATGAAGAATCAAACATTAAAAATGTTTCACGGGAGGTTTTCTATAGAAAATACTTTTTTTTCCGGAATCACACTTTTGTTTTTCTTCCGGTTTGTTTTTGTTTTACTTTATTCTTCTTACCTCTCTTACTTTTGGTAATTTTTCACTGCTATTGTTTTTTTTTTGTTTTAAGTATGGGTGTTTATATGCCTAAGTTGGTTGGTTAAAATGATTTTAATCGCGATAGAACTTTTTCTTTTGTGAGTTCTTATGCTTAGACGTCGTTTGGTTGGGACTGACATACATTCACAGTTGAGATTTAATTCCCTGTTTATAGAAAATATTATAATTGTAAGGTCTTTAAACGTAAATATATAGGAACCCTATAGTTTTAAATTTTTTTAAGAAATAAAGTTAATTAATTAATTTTAGTTTTATAATATTTATCAACAATTTTCAAAAATTACAATTACAACAAACCATTACATAGACTTTGTAGCGCTGATTTTTGTTAAAAACATTTTTTATGATATTTAAATAAGAACTACTATCTAAATATCAGACAATTTCGACACAATTTCAATTTTATAACAGATATAAAAGCATTATCTTCAACTATCTGATATAACATGTGGTATTCCGTCATTGAAAATTTGTTACTCGTGCATTTCATCATTTGATGTACTCCGTGACACATAAAAAGTGTCTAGAAAAGGTTAGGTTATGACTTACTTAACCTATAGGTACTTAGACCTAACGACACATATTGTGTTGTTAACCTATATTGGTATTAAGAAAACTCAGAGGTTTAAAAATCACTTTGAACTTTTGGCAATACTTTTTAGTGGGGAGTCTACTGAAATTTAGTGAGTCTGAAAAAACTGAAATTGCATAAAGATGACTGCATGCTATCTAATCTATAAATCTATAAATATTAGATTATATGATCACAGCGTTTAACCTTGAATGTACAGCTATTCAATTTCACACAAGCAAGTAATGCGTATTAAAAATATGAACACTTCCGGTCAGGCGTCTAAACATAATGTGTTATAACTTCGTTATTCTTCAACCGATTCAGTTGAAATATGAAATATAAATAAATTAAATATTTATAAAATTATAAATGTCTTTTTGTTATTATTTATTAAATTTGTTGTTGAAATAAATGGGGTTTATTGAAGGTCATATTTTTCGTAATTTTTCGCGGGTTTCTCAGGCCTGAAATAGGTGTAAAACAAAAAGTGCGCAGGCCAATTTTTTTTTGTTGTAAAGTTTAACTATTTGGCTATTAGTAGGAAAAATTTCATGAAAAAACTCGGATACATTTTTTGGGTATCGCAGATAGAAGTGAAAATAGCCATGAAAAAAATGCTGACTTTTTGTGCAATTTCGCTAATAAAATTTTTTTGATAATTAAAATTGAAATTTTTTTTTCACATAATGAATAACAATATTGTAAGCTTTAAAAAAAATTAAAAATGATCATTTTTGAATAAATAGTAAAAAAGCTATAAGGGTTTAAAGTTGGTTCAATTTTTACGAAATCATAATTTCGCTAAAGTTGCATAAACTGCAAATAACTTAGGAACTAATGGGCGGATCATGCCCATTTTTTGCATAAAGTTGTGTTGCTATGTAACTCACGTATATGTGTAGTCCAATAAGTGCAAAAAGTGTTTTTAACGATAATAAATGATTTAATATGAAAATTTTGTATGGGGGGTGGGTGTGGCAGTGGGCGAAAAACCATAAAAAATTTTTGAATCTAGATAATAACGCAAGTTTTCCGGACACCAAAATTCAGCTTTCTACCTATCATTGTTTTTAAGTAATCTTGGGACCACGGTAAAATCCCCATGTTTGGACAAAAATTTCGGGTAGTTCCGGTAGGCCGATTGGGCTCAAATTAGATTTAAAAGAAAGATCAACTCAAAAACTATATTTTAGGAAAACTTCATATCAATATCTCTTCTGGTTCCGAAATTATCGAGTTATGACCGCCTAATTTTGCGTTTTGTCACACTGTGCGACGTGCATAAATTTCATCAATTGAAAATATTGCTTTTATATATATCTATTAAAAATCTTAAAATCTAGACTGTACTTACTCATAACGCCAATCAGGTTTTATTGCATTGAATTCCACAATGAAAGATAGCAAACATATTTCAAATTTACTTTATGGACCGCCCAGAACTCTCATCAAGGGAGTCATCCTATTAATTGAAGTTTACTCTCATTTATAGATAATGCACTCATACATTTGTAATGTCATAAATTTGCATTGTGCTTGCATTTTCGAATAGATACTGCACCAACATAAAAGCATTCACCTGGGATAACCTTATATTCACCTGGGATAAATGCTTATATATGAGCATTTAAAGCTAACAACCATAAGCTTCTGGGACTCTCTCTTGCAGTAGAACACTCACTGCAACTATATTATCAAGGGTTTTGGTGGGTTCAAGTCTGGCTATTTACTTACCGTAAAAACAACAAAAAACTTATAAAGGTGTGACTGGGTACATAAAATATTTGCAAATGCGTTTGTTATCGAACTCAGCAGTCGATTCCTCCGAGTGAATAACACTTGAAGTTTAGTGCATATTTAGTACAGTACCGCATGCTCTTTTATTAACTTTTCTGCCAAGCGAGGAAGAAAAATTTATTTTAAAAAATCTTTGTATGTGTGAACTCCTAGTTTGCAACAAGTTTGCAACACACAATTAACTATTATTTCTATAAACTGTCGTCAGAAAACAACTAATCGGGTTGAATGGCGGAGGCTTTTCGACGCGGCCAGGGGCGACCCACGTCTGTAATGGCCAACTAAGTAAGTTTATATGTACCATATCATAATTTTAATGTATATAACAGTTGGTCTCATTGTGGACTAATTCCCTCACTCTTGTTCACTCTTGTCTATACTGCCAGAATAATGCCAAGTCACTGAAAGCAGGGGAGTCTTCTCGGGGTTAATAATTTATACAAAAATAAATTAATATTATATATAATTTATATAAATTATAATATTTTTGTTTTAATTCTATCATAATTAATTTAAACATATCATTTTTATTTCAAATAAAACAACTTGATTTGATTTCCAGATAAATCAAACTTAATTTGCGTCACATCTCCGGTACTTAAATAAAATAATACGAGTATTCCAGTGCAATTATTCAAAGAATTTGTATTAAAGTGACCCACTAAGATTTTAATAATTCTTTTATATATCATAGATCACAGAGAAAGGGTTTTTTTATTAACTAATTAACTCAGTTATTTAAATAAAGTCAATGTTCAGAAGCAACTTTGGTGGCCGGAGAGATTTATTTATGACTAGATTTCATACAATTCTCATTGTGTATGGGCCTTTGTTTTATTTATATATATACGATATGTATATATGTGTAGATTGGATGAATTCTGTTGAGAAAACTGAACTTAAAGAAATCAAAAGTAATTTTGCTACCAAAATGTCGAAAATGAAAAGAAAAGAATTGTCTAAAAAGGTGTTAAGTTGGTAGAATTTTATGATCGAACTCATTTTGCATAAACACAATGGCACTGAAGGGAAACAAAAGTATCTGAAGTTTATTTATGTAAATATTGTTAAAAAGCATAAATGAACGCTTCATGCAAATATCTCCGCGGTTTCAATGAACGGTACCTCTGGTAAAATAAACAATAAGATCATAATAAAAAAACAAAAAAAAACAAATTAGTTTATTTAAATAAAATTAGGTTGCCGCTTATGAAAGGAAATTTGAATGGCATCTGTTCTATGGCTTACAATAAAAAAAGAGTATAACTTTATAAAGCCAAACAAGAAATTAAAATCCATCCATTGGATACGTCAAACAAGGTGTGTGTTACTTTACAGTAACCAGTGACACTCAACAATTTATCCGGTATGTCTTGGTTTTGGCAGAAAGTGAGTGTTCAGTTTTATTTTAGACTTTAAGGTTGCTGGATTGATTTATGAAGTTCATTTGAAAATTTTTTGATTTTATTAAAAACAATATGTGGAGATTTTTAGTAAGTTTATCCAAGACTATATATATATTATACCACATAACAATAATTTTCATCATTTTGTTGTAGTTGTTCATATTGTTTATGTTACTACGTCTCAGTAATGGATCTGGAGTTAATAGAGCAGCTACACAGCGAGACAACAAAAATATTGCGTAAATATTTCTTAAAAATTTTTTGAATTTGATACTCTAAATTTAATGATACTATATACATCCTCCCCCATTGCACGACAAACAAGCTTAAAAGTTATTATGTGACCATTTCATAGAATAAAATATTAATTAATAGAACTAATAATATAACTAATCCGAATAGTGTTACTTCTCTTCTGCAGAGTCTACCATCGGCAGACCATTATTTATTATACATTGCTTTCAAAGTTCCATACACTGTTTATTAACTTTTCGTCGCAAAATTGAGAAGAGAATTTTTGAAATAGCATTCAAATTTTATAAATTTATTCATATCACAATTCGATTGTGGACCTGTAGAGTTAGATGTTCAGTACTCGTACCAACTTTTTCATGACTGGGCTTGCAGTCCTGTCTAAAGAAATTTTTACCCTTGAATGCAAGATTTGGTTCATAACATACAGCGGTATAAGATATTGTTATTTTTGTAACCCACAGGGACTCGTTAAACAGAAAAAATAAAAGGAAGTACGAGACGAATGCATGGGCTACATGTGGACTTTAATAAAATGATATGAATATTCCATGGGAATGCATGGGGATTATTTGAAAGTGAGAATGGATTGGTGGGATTTAAATTAAAGACAACGAAGTTCAAGATGGAGCAATCGAGCCACTTCTATGGAGCGAAGCTGTAAAGAATAACAAACATTGTCGATACAGGATTTACGTTAGAGTCTATCAATTAAATAGCAGGATGATTCAATTGAGTGTATATTCCAGAAACATGGGAATCATAAGTTCGTTGGAGAATCTTTTTTAAAAATGAACTGATAAAGAAATATAACGAAATCTTATCTTTCTCTCTGAGAAAGAAACCGGAATGGATTCAAGTAAATTTATTTAACAGTTACGTAGTAGATTTAAGATTTTATTTGGGGGCTGTATTGAAATTCTTTTAATTAAAAGAACTACAATCTATAAGCCGTAACAAGTATGGACCGCATTGGATAATGAAACTTCTTTCATTTAATTTAGGGTTTATTGGTACACATATCCAGATAAATTCGTCAATACATCATATGTACTACATGACATCATTTCTAATAATCTTCAATTTTTGAAGAAATTTAAGTGTGTATCGGGCATCTATTTTACTCAATTACTGCATTTCATTTTCAAAGTACTTGATATCTTTTATATTAAATTCGGATTCCGTTCTGCTTGATCCATTGCTTCTGGTTTTAATTGTTGGATATTCATCTTCTGTCAATCTTTTGTAACTGTATCCATCCATCAGTTGGGTATAAAAATCGCTCTTCGAAATATTAATATCAAGTTATCTGTTTTGTCTGTTTGTATAAATTGATTCAGTATTAAGCTAGTGTTCTTACTCTTTAAGAGACTCGAGAACTTATGTAGGTTAATGCAGAATTTTTATTGATATTTTAAGATTGGGAATTAAAACATTCCGTTTATAAGCATTATGCAAGTAGAAAGAAGGATTTTATAAGAACTTTAGTTTCTTTAATAAAATGAATAAATATAAATATTTTAAAACAAATAAATGATTTAAATATGCAGCTTTTTTGATTCCGCTTTTTTCCAAATCTAGTATTCCGCTGTACGATGGTACGTCATTTGATTATGATTATGCTATTGGAGCTAACAATGAAGACGATGAGTTAAGTGAGACTGCCAGGCAAAATGCTTTTATGCGTTACTGGAATCACCTAATGCGAAACGTTCGCATACCCATACCAACGATTACTTGGAATATGACAAGACCTTTCGCCAACTTTTTCAGACATCGCCAATCCAATATTGTCGAAGAACCAGTTAGTAATCAATATGAATATCAAAACGAAATAAATGACAATCATAGACGTAAAAGTTCGCGTAAAACTAAAAACAGTCACAAAAGCAGTAAGAAGCAACGCAATAAACGAAGACGCACTCAATATGAAGACGATGTCCAAGACGATGAAGAACAAACACAACAACAAGAAGAACAAGTACAGAAACCAGCAGTCTTGTTACAGACATATCCAAATAATATTGGACTGCACAATGCTATTTATTTTTATGATCCATACAAGGATCAGTACTATCAGGCGCAACATATGCGCAAGCAAGATAATTATAATTATATTAATAGTGTAGAACAATTTGAGGAAGCGCCTGAGCAAGTACAAGACCAGGAAGATATAATTAATAATGACAGTGGTGAAGTCTTTAATGCAGATTCTGAGCATGACAGCACAGTTAATAGATATGAATCTGTAGAGCAACTAAATATAAATGACCAAGATAGTAATACTGAAGCAAGTTCACAAGAGGATAACACTACGGCAGTTTCAGATGAAAATAAAGAACAGGAAATTCGACTTGCACCCATTAAAATTAAACAACACAAAAAGCAGCGGCTACGGAATGCAATTGGCAGTTATATGAGAGATGATGGTCCAAATAATAAACGCCAGCGCAACAATCCGAGAATATCTAACAAAAATTTCGTTAAAAATAAGTCAAAACCAAGAAACGCATTTAATTACCTGATTATGCAGCGATGGTAGAGACTTGATGAAGCAAAATTGATTGAAGGTCCTTTTACAAAGTGTAGTAAGTTATTATAACGAAATAATAAGTAAGATTTTTCTAATTACTATTAATTACAATATAATTAAATACAAAATTTCATTTAACAATAGTTTTATTTTCGACATAACTTATGGTAAAAAAAACTTAAAACTGAGCTTAAAAAATTATATTCACAGCTCCCAGCATTAGGTAAAAAAATTGTTTATAAAACAATTATTATAATAATTAATTCATAATGATAACATTAAAACTATATTACATCGTCCCTGTGCCATTTTTAATTGACTCTAAGCTTCTTGAAGTATAGTTTAAAGATTGAGATTTTAACGCTTTGTTTTTGTTTTTGGCAACGTTCAGTCTTTGCTGTTAAACTGTTACTATAGTTGAAATCGTAAAAAGCACCAATAGAATAACAGCAATACGAGGTAAGGATAATAGCGTAATCTTTATGGGTATTCAGTCGGTAGGTCAACTTCTGTAACAGGTTCGACATTTTCAAAATAAGGATGTTTTAAAGCATTTTTTGCTGTTATGCGTCGCGTTGGGTCATAAATCACCATTTGCTAAAAATTTTATAAGTTAAACGATCATTAATTATTGTTGTCACTAAATATAAGTTTAAACTTTACAAAAAAGACATTGTTTATATAAATTTAGTTTTTAATAACTTAAATGCTTAAAATTACCTTAAAAAGATCAAAGCCACTATGATTTTTAATGGCATCAGGAATATTTTGTGTAACCCATTTAGGAAAATTAGCTTTATATTCTGGGAAATTTTGCACACCTGGCCAATTAGCATTGTCAGGTGTACCGAAGGTACGAAATATGCGATACAGTTGATCTATTTCACTGTCGCCGGGGAATAATGCACGTCGCTGTATCTAATAAAAGAATTTATTACACAATTTATTTGATAAGTTAAACTTTAAATTATACCATCTCAGCAAAAATGCATGCCAAACTCCATATATCCATGCCAGTAGCGTAATATTTTGAACCCAACAAAATTTCTGGAGCACGATACCATAGAGTTACAACCTCATGAGTGTAAGCACGCATTGGTATGCTAAAGGTACGTCCCAACCCAAAATCTGCCAGCTAGAAACACAAACATATTAATACCAATTCCAATAAGAATACATCAATTTAAAATCGAATACCTTAATCTGTCCCTTTGCATCAATAAGTAAATTCTGTGGCTTTAAGTCGCGATGTAAAATACGTTTGACATGACAGAAGCTAATGGAATCGAGCAACTGGTACATGTAGCTCTAAAAATGTTGGAATAATTTTAAAATTTTAGTAATTTATGGTGGACATTTCTTACTTTAATTAACTGGGGCGTGAAAGCAGATTTTTGCTTGTCCAATAGTTTCTTCAAATCCATATTAAGATATTCGAACACCATGTAAAGTGCACCATTTGCAACCACCACATCGTACAACTGGACGACATTCTTATGCTTCAAGCTCTTCAGCAGTGAAATTTCACGTATAGCAGTAGAAGGAACGCCTTCAGGTTCACTAAATAAGAATATTAATTATTTTATTATTAACACTATTAATATTAATAACTTATTTAGTTATGACAATAAATTTACCTAATATGCGCGTGTGCTGCATGAATGACACAAAGAATTATACATTAATGCAAATATCAAATAATATATAAATTTATATTATTAATATATTTAAATGATTTTAAAAACAACTCGGCAGTTGGTAAAGTAGCATGCAGCAAAGGATAAAGCCGAATCATGTGGTGCTACGTACTCAATAAACGCGTGGCACAGCATGATCCAGTCTTTACACATCGCCAAATATATTGCATTTTTATAATTAATTTGCAATTTTGCACTAAAATAATTTATAAACACTTGTGAAGCATAAACAAAGCACGAAAACACAGCATTGTGTTCAGCCGAAGCAAATTTTTTTACTTAGGGCAAATGACTTTCGTCAAGGACAACGCACCTGCCGTCACTTTTTTCTGTTTTATTTGCCTTTTGTCTCTACACTAACACGCAGTAAAGGACAAAATAAAAATTTGTTAAGAAAACGCCGCGAGGCACTTTCACATTGCACCATTTTATACTTATAGTTAAATAATTGCAATTATTTTATAAATTTTTTCTTAATTTGCATTCTAGTATACTTACTTTTCAATGCGAATTCTTTTCAACGCCACATCCTTCCCAGTGGTCACATCCTTTGCTTTAAACACGACGCCATAAGTCCCTTCGCCAATCCTCAGCAAACCTTCAAAGTTTTCAATTTTTTGCATTTTGTGTCTTTATTAATAATAGCAACAAACAGAATTAATTTCCTAATAAATGTTTTCTTCAGAAATCTTTTTACTAAATCCGACAATTTCAAAGCATCTACAAGCACACAATAGCGGAGAAGCCGAATTTGTTGTGACAGCGCGCGAGAGTGGCGGCGTTACCAGCTCGAGTTTTCGCAATCCAAGAAAATATTTAAATAATTGTTGATTGTTAATATAATTGTTTACAATTTTGTTACGCTGTAGTTTTTTTTTGAAATTCGCTGTTTCGTTTCGAATTTTATATTCATACTCTTATTTTTATTTATTATTTGTATTCAATTTGTATTTTGTGAATACAATTTGGGAAAGAACATTCAGTATTGCCTATGAATATAAAATAGAATAAAAGGACATGAACCGGTGACGGCAAAAATGCCGTAGCTGTGAGCTTTATATATATAACAGGTCAGTGCCACGAGCTACTCATAGTAACTTTGAGTAACGCTTTGTATACACACCAGCAAATTTTCGAGTAAATGAGAGCATCTGAGAGAGCGAAACATTCCTGTCGAATGTTAAACAGATAATACTCGTACATTTTATTTCAAGTAAAATTTGTACTGATGTGTGAATCAACTGTTTTGATTTGAATTTAAATCTTTGTAATGTTTATTTGCGCGACGCTGGTGTTTTCACTTGACTTTACACAAAGCTATTCCATGAAAATCTGTGTAAAGAACGAAATTTGACACTTTATTTGTGCTACGTTCTCAGTTTGTACTTTACTTGTGTTTTACTTAAATTTTACTACGATTAGCTCGTAAAACAGACCTAGTATCTCGCCTAGTGCTTATAGTAAGCACTTTGCTGTTTATTGCTACAATTAAAAGATGCCGAAAACACCTAATATTCTTACGTACTCCAATTATATTGATAAAATAGTATTTGTTAGTTCTTGATAATTCAAAAAATGTTGTATATAAAGCGGACCATACCTGGATTAGTTACGGTTCACCAGCACGAGCACCAGGTTCACCAGTACGTTTACACAATTTCAATTTGTGTCTTCGCACTTTACTTTCGAATCCTAAGGCAACTTAATGCATTATCCATACAAAAGAATTCAAGTTAATTTATGTACACGTATAACTGACTAAGATTCGCACTACTTCTTGATATTAATCTAAGCCGATGTGTTACAGAATATTATGTCAAAATAAAAAACATCAAATAAGATTAATTTAAAGTAATTATTTCTTTATAATAAATAAATATATATATATTTTATATATATAATATAATATTATATCATATCAGTTTTGTTTAAATAATTTTGAATATATACAATAACTAGTATGGCAACATTAAAAGCATTTAGTAGTTGTGGTGCCCTCTAGTGAGTACTAGGAAGCTGCTATTTTGAAATGGTGTGTTAACTGGAACGTTGCAAATGCATTTGAAATATTTTTAAAATTGTGTTTTATACATATTCTGAAAGTAATTTTTCTTAAATGCAATTTTTAAGATTTCTGTTTTTATTTATACTGCAATCAGATGTTGTATCATTTTTTATTTAGAGTCCTCTAGTAATAAATAATGTGCTTGTGTACAAACCTTTAATAGAATTTTTACTTATAATTTAGTTTTCTGTTGTTATTTAATTTAGATAAAATATTATAAAATTAAAAATTAAACCAAAATTTATTTTAATAAAACTACTTTTTTTTAATCAAAGTGAACATCTATCTATAAATAAAGACTTTGAGATTACTGCGTATAATTCAATATAATAACTAAAATAAGCCTAAGTTTTAAGGACTTCAAAGTTAATGTTAAACTTAAATAGGACAAAAGCATCATTCACTTAGTTTCTATGTGCCTTTGTTTATTTTTTTGATTTTATTCGCTTTCTGTGTTTGTAAAACAGTTGCTCTTGCTTTTATTAAATGTTCATGTTTTCGTTCGCTTGTGTATGTGAGTGCAGTGAATTGGAAATAAAATGAGAATAAAAAATTGCCTTAGGGAAAGTTTATTAGTGGCTTATGTGATATAAATTATTTATAAGTTCAATAAGTTTTTTCTTCTGCATTAATTGCAAAGTAAAATCGAAATCACTGAAGGTAATGTAGACAACGATTAGCATACCTTTAGGCTTGGGTGTTGTTGTTGTTGAATTATGGTGAATTTAAGTGATGCTGTGAATTAATAGCAAAACCGACTTTAGTTCCAAGAACTTTAAAATTAAATAATGTAAACATTGATAGAAAAAAAATTAATGAAAAGAAATAATAACAATAATAAGTGAGCATAGCAAAGAAATAACAAATAATTATAATTCTGTATAAATGAAAATGGAAATTTGGATATATTGTGAGAGATTTTAAAATGGTGAGAATGGTGAGAAAAACTAACAAAATTTTTGAATCCAAAAATTTTTTTTTATTTTCTTTTAAACCAATTAACAAATTTTGTTTTGTATATAAAATATTTATTTTTAATTTTTTCAGCCTTAACGATACTTTTTCTGCATTCCCTTTGGTTTCTTCATTTTTCCTCATGCCTCCCTTTTGCTGCAGTTGCAATGTACAGTAATCCCAACTATAACACGGTAGTTATAGGAAAACGCGTTATAGTGGTATTCCCGTATACACACGTGCAAAGTTACGCGAAGCTAATTTTGAACTGTACAACTCCCCGCGTTATATGGGGGATTGAAATCGCGTAAGATGAAAACGCGTTATAAGGGTACAGTAATATAGGGGGATTACTGTATTTATTGTTGTTATAATCTACGAATGCGTCAATTAGCAAAAATGAATATAAGCAAATTTCTAGTCCAAAAAGAGGTAAATTTATAATATTTAATATAATTTAGTTGATAAGACTAAATTATAAGAAAAATTGAAAAAAATAACAAAAAGTGAATTCACTTCGCAGTACCAAATTTTATTCCTAATTTATTTTTTTCAATACTAATTATCATTCTTAATCTTCAAGCCATTTTTAATGTGCAATAAATATTTTAATAAACAAAGTTAAGAATTTTTTGTCATATATATTTTAATATGTGTATTAGCATTTAAACGACTCTACATGGAAGACATAAAATCAACCCTATAATACATATCTCTGAAGACTGTACAGCTCTCATACAGCTTAGTAGATTCTGGGCCAATTTCACAAGAAACGAATCACGAATCAACGAAGCAGAGTGTTCAAGCATCGACCCAAAAAGAATGAAGACTTTGTTGGACATAAAAGCAACCCTATAATACATATCTCTGAAGACTGTACAGCTCTCATACAGCTTAGTAGATTCTGGGCCAATTTCACAAGAAACGAATCACGAATCAACGAAGCAGCGTGTTTAAGCATCGATCTAGAAAGGATTAAGACTTTTCTGGATCTAACTAACGTGAATGAAACCTTTCAGTGATTTTAGAAAGAGCAAGATATAAATCACCGAGGTAGTATAACAACTAACATATACTATAGAAGTAGTAAATAATTTTGGTATTTTTTCAAGAATACAATAAAATTCTATAAACCAATAAACTAAATAAGATGAAAAATCAAATATCAAGAATTTGAAATATTAAGAAAATCGTGCATTGCAACATTGATTGACTTTAGCAATTGGATTTTGGGTGAGAAAATGTATTACTTAAGAGAAAAAAATGCATATGCAAGAAGAAACTAAGCATGTTAGAAAATCCAGCATGAAGATAAATGAAAAAGAATACCAATAATCCTGGCATCCACCTCAACATGTCAGTAAGATGTCGAAGCTGATGTCTTCCCTGACGCATGCAAATGGGTTTGTTCTGCACAAATCTTTTTTGCTTAGCTGAGCAGAGTCCTTCCTCTGCTGTTAAAAGTCATAAAAACTCTTTACCGAAAATAAAATTGGCAAAAGTTGGCACACAAATTGCATTAGTGAAGGAATTTTCAGCAAATGAATTCGCTGCTTTCACAAATATTTTAACAGTTTTACAAATTTTATTATATTTTTTCTTATATAAATTTTTTCTTATAATAAACAGACAAAAATTACTCTTCAGAAGTACAGAGGAGGCGTTCTGTTTGTGTGGCGTTATTGAACAGCAGCGCAGTCTTTCATTCCGCTTAACACTATCTGCTTTTAGGCTTTGGCTAAATATTAAGTAAAGCATATCCTTAAGGCTGCTAGCAAGATAGATGTCAGTAGTGAAACCAATAAGAGTTTTGATATAATTCTGTTCTATTTTGATCTGCTGCAGTCGTCAGTTAAGCCGACGGCGGGTTGCACTGACACTTCCATAAATCTATGCAACAGCTATAGATAGCCTTTCTTGAGCTATTTTTACTAATTTTTCATTGTAAGCTTTAAGTTGACATAAAAATAATTAAGTAAAAATAAACTTCCTCACTTCAGCTCTCCCTAGCTTAACCATGTCGCTTTGCTTTCGATTTTGCTCATCAACGTTCGTGCCTCAAATCAGTAGACAAAGTGTAAATCTTTTTATGCGATTTTAAGGGGCTACAAAACTCCGACTGCAAAAAATGTCCTAAGTCGGCGTTAATCACGAAACAAAGTCCATAAAAGTTGTTAAAGTGTCATTATCCTCATAATTGTGCTTGGCTGCTTCCTGTTTTGGTTTTGTCAACAGCACTGCAATGGGCGGAATTGTTGTTGGATTTATTTTTGCATATTTATTATAGCCAGTTTTAAGTCCCTAATTGGATGAGGATGAGAGTGCGTGAAGCGTGCTCGCTTAGATGACACAGTTTTTTCTGTGTATTGTCTGCTTCTCCCTTCAACTCTGTTAACGCTCAAAAATGTTTTAAAAGTCGATATTATTGTCCCGTTTATGCGTATTTAAGAACTTCGTCAAAGTTCAGTGGAGCCTCGTTCAGAGAGGCTGTCTTTTAAGGACTTAAGACATTCGAACGAAATTGAAACGTTAATTGAAACTCCATGCGATACATGAATAGAAGCTCAACGGAGTGAATAGTTAGGATGGAATTAAAGCAATTGGAATTCGAACGTTCGAATAAGAAATTCAATACAAAAGGCATAAGGTATACGGCATATAAAGATTTAGTTAGGATTAGATTCAAAACGGTATGCAAGTAGATGTGGTAAGGTTGTAGTGGTCGCCTTGTGTAACAGAGTCCATTTGAGCTCAAATAATGACCCGTTGCGATACACTGAAGAAAGTAAGTGAACAAAAGAAGTCGAGTTTTGAATAGTAGAACTGTAAAATATAACCAATGAAAGGAAGGATTATAGCAAGAAGATTCGGTAGTGTGTGATGGCTTAGGGTGAGATACTTAAATTGTAAAAATTAAAAACACCCATAAAGTAAAAAGTTATTCATATAGAGGTTAGAAGATACATACTTATAAAGCATATACATATACAATAAAGGGATTGAATGTTAGATCTAAGAAAAGCTGTAGAAAAACCAATAATTTTTGGCAAAAAGAAAAATAGATTACTCAGAACTACATAGTTTAAAGTTCATTCAAACAACATAATAGATCTTTTCTTCCTGAGTGTAGGGAAGGATAATCCAAGGTGCTCAATCAATTTAACGTTGTGTCCAAATTCCAAAAGAAAAGTTAAGTTGCTAAAACTGGTTGAGCTATACTAACTCGAATTTTTTGATTTCCTTAATGAATCTAAGAAAATCGGGCAGACTAAAATCATAAACATCATTCATGCTCAATACGTCATATCCCAACAGTTTCCATCTAGTTCTTACAAGTGTTAACCAAAAAATACGAAATGCTCTGATCTATATTGGAGCATAGATTCATAGTGAAATCAAACCCAGAAAATAGAGCTAGAGAAAATAAATAATTGAAGTCTTGGGAGCCAGATTAAGGTACTAGATGCATTTTTTGGCAATTCCAGAGCTAAGCAGATAACATGGACAAATGCTTCACTTGGCATTTTACTGTATCTACAATTGTCAGTGTTCTTTAATAATGTCTTTGAACATCATCCCAGTTTAGAGATGATTGAGTAACCCGAGTTAACAACTGTGTAGTCTGCATGCTTGTATTTGTTCAGACTAAGCCACTCAAAATGCTGCATGATTACAGTATTGACCCCAAGTTATACATACTCCCTGTTTTTAACTTTTGATGTAGTCGCACAAATGGATATCCCACAGAACTGCTTTGGTTTTATGAAGAAAGTTAAGGCACTCTCCATCACAATGTGGGTAGTTCTTTTATAACCATCATGTCATATCTGACCATGTATTCCACTCTAGGTGACACATGTACAGAATCCATAATTGTTACTCAATTGATCTGAATGGTCATCACTTAAAGATAGTTTCGGTACAAATGAATAGATACTAATATTTTCGCTTGAGTGTATTACATTTTTTGAACTAACTAAATTGAATAGTTTAAATTTGTGTGTTAACATCATAGACAAATGCATATTTTTGTCACTGTAACACATTCTAAGTATTCGGTTTTAATGGGAAACAGTTTAAAGCGCTTCGCTGACAGCTTCCACGTACTTTTCTCCTACCTTGAGTTTGCTGTCTTCCTACTTTTTCAACTCCGATATCAAGCCTTGGCAATTAATTCATTGAAAATACATGAAAGCATTCCGTGAGTGTGTAGTTGGCATCTACACAGAGCAGCGCTGGCAGCCAGCAAAGCCCACTACGGTTATGCCAGTAGATACTAATTTAAAGATACATTTAAGTATCTCGCTTGTTGCCAATGTAAACATGTAAGAGTTTTGAATTAATTATGCATAAATCTTGCAAAATTAGTTTGAGTCATGACACAATGTCATTTGGCATAAGCACGCCTTCAGTGCTCGGGAAAAGGGCGTACTTAGCTAAGGCAAGGCGGTGTGGGGAAAGTTGATTTTGAAATATGCCAAATGTGAAATTCAAACTCAAATTGAAACATAAAAAAGTTATAAATACAAATGACAGTTTAGGTTGAGATACTCGGTGTTCATTGTTCGGTATTCGGTGTTCAGTATTCGGCGTTTGCCGGCTTGAGTTCGGGTATATGGAAACAAAGGTTAGGGAAAGGCAAAGGTTAGGGGTTAAAGTGCGAATTTTTGCTGTTCCATTTGTTGTATCTGTGAGCCATCAAGTTTCAGTTTGAGTAGGAATGACAGCGAAATGGCAATGTATCTGTAGTTGCAAATGAAAACAATGACTGGCATGTATCTTTTTGCTCATAAATACTCGAACATGTTTTGCTGTCTTGCCAGGCCTGCGGTGCTGTCTTACCTGCCATAAACAGCGACGAAGTGCGCCATTCCAACTTCGATATTCCAAATTTAAATATGTTTATGGCTTAAACGCAAGATTTCTATCGTGATTTGTGTAATTCTATTTATTTTAATTTCAATACAAAAATTTTAATGCAATAATTGTCACTTTTGCACTTACAACTGTAATAAAATCAAATCAAATCGAAAGAAATAAATCAAAACATCAAGTACTGTGCTCACCTCTTAGACCGTAATTAGACCGAAGTGTGGGCACCCATTACTTGGGGTTATGGTGGTGGTAGAGGTAGTGTTGGTCTTGAAGTATTTATTTTTTATGCAGAATTCTAGTAAATTTTAATATTATATTTAACTACAATTTTTTTTAAATACATTTGCTAAAATTAAAATTTATTTCGTTATATAGGTGCTCCTCTTGAGGATTAAAGATTCAATTTAGCGTTTTTTCCGGACTCTATAGTACAGTAAACATCAATGAAGTCTTAACTGGATAACGATTACAGAAAAATGAGAAGTCAAAAGTACAGCTCTAAACTATGAAATTATATCCATCTTTTAATTAAATTACTAGATACCTTGATTAAAGTTTACAAAAAGAATGGTTAAGAAGAAAGTTAATTATTGTCGTTATAATTATTAATAATTATTTACTCATTTTTATTTAATTTAAATTAATTTAACCTTTAATATTTTGAGTTTAAATTAAACTCAGACAGAAATAGCCCAAATATGAGTGAACGAGCACTCTTTTGTGAAGTTGAGAGAGACAAACAAGATGATGTCCCGTTTGGTATCGTATCGCATGATTACTCCGTTAATCCAACTAAGCACAGGGCCGGATTGGGATGTTCACCTGTATGTGACATTGAAAATTTTGAATAGTTTAACTGGGGCGTACGATAAAAAAAATTGAGAAACACAACTCTGATATTTTGGTTGAGTTTCTACATGGTCACCTATCAACCTTAGAGTTAGTAAAGCAATACGAGTGTCTGCAATGTTTGAGAACATTTCAGAAAAGGAGTTCTATCAAAATACAGACATGTCATACATTTAGCTGCTCTCGATCCCTTGTGACTAAGCTTCCGCCATTATCACTGATGGGAATAATGGGAGCAGTCTCCTGCTCTCCTCCTCTTCTACCAGTTCATTGAAGTATAAAGTATGTTTGTTGATAATGCTGAGTAAAACTTTCGAATCTCTACTCATATTTTCGTTTGGGTGTAAAATGACAATAGCGGGCGATTGCAATATGAGCATCCATAAACATGCCCGAGCACCGAATGACAATGTTGCTCTGTTTGGTTTGTTTGGATTGTTTACATTGCGCTGCGCTGTGTAACGAACCAACCAACAATCAAGCAAACAGCAAACAAACATTTAACAAAAATATTTAGCCAATTTGTTTTATGATATATTATTTAATTTTATTTTTATTTTTAGTTTTATTTAGTTTCATTTACCATGTGTTGTTGTTGTTCTGCTGTTGTTGTTGTTTTGCTGTTTTGTTCTTTTGTAAATGCGTTTCAGTTTTGTGCTTTTATGGCATTTTTCGTAGTCGAAATTTGCTGAATTAAATAAATTTTTGTGTGGCTCTGCTCGTTGTTTCCACATGAATGAATCTTTTTCGGCACATTAAAAGCATTAATTCTTACATAAATATTTATACTCGTCGTACTAGTCATACTCGTTGAATGTGATTCCAAAAGAAAGTTCCAACAATTGGTGGCACGAATGGGTCGAATATTGAACTTGGAGCACATTGTAGTTTAAGCTAGACCAGACTTGTAGTTCTATGCTCTTTGGGATGTTTGAAGTTGATGAGGACTATTAAAAGTCGAAATATACCCTGACTTTGTTAAACACTATCCACTGAAAAGAGATAAGTTGATGAGGACTGTTAAAAGTAGAAATATGTCCTGACATTGTTAAACACTATCCATTGAAAAGAGATGAGTTGATGAGGACTGGTAAAAGTAGAAATATGACCTGGCTTTGTTAAACACTATCCATTGAAAAGAGGCGAGTTGATGAGGACTGTTAAAAGTCGAAATATACCCTGACATTGTTAAACACTATCCATTGAAAAGAGATGAGTTGATGAGGACTGTTAAAAGTAGAAATATGTCCTGACATTGTTAAACACTATCCATTGAAAAGAGACGAGTGGATGAGGACTATTTAAAGTAGAAATATGGCCTGGCTTTGTTAAACACTATCCACTGAAAAGAGGCGAGTTGATGAGGACTGTTAAGAGTCGAAATATGCCCTGACCTTATTAAACACTATCCACTGAAAAGAGGCGAGTTGATGAGGACTGTTAAAAGTCGAAATATACCCTGGCTCTGTTAAACACTAACCACTGAAAAGAGATAAGTTCATGAGGACTGTTAAAAGTAGAAATATGCCCCGACTTTGTTAAACACTATCCACTGAAAAGAGACGAGTTAATGAGGACTGTTAAGAGTCGAAATATGCGCTGACTTTGTTAAACACTATCCATTGAAAAGAGATGAGTTGATGAGGACTAGTAAAAGTCGAAATATGGCCTGAGTTTGTTAAATCAATCCACTGAAAAGAGAAGAGATGATGAGTACTATTTAAAATAGAAATATGCCCTGGCTTTGTTAAACACTATCCACTGAAAAGAGATGAAAAACGTTACCGTTTAGCTTGTTTAGCTTAACAAGTATGTAGGCCGGCCAGCATTGTCATTTCTTTTCATCTAAAGAATAGACTCATTAGGGAATTTTTTGCCATAATAACGTTAAACAGTCAAACATCCTTCAAATGAGTATCCTTCATAAAAATAGTATTTTTTATGTATACATCCTAGCTATTGAGAATCCATTGAAGTGAAAAATGAAACCATTTTCATGGTGAAAAATTTCGAACCAAATTGTATCTTATTTAAGCCACTTTTCAGGTTACACCTTTACCATTTTTAAGTGACCTAAAATTCAAGACACAAGCAACAATTCGTTTTCGTCCTGATGTCCCATCATTAGGCCCAATGCCAATAACAAATTTATTTGGCAGTGAATACAAAACCCAAAAAGGAAGTGGAAGTTCCTGCAACGAACCGCACTTCACTGGCTGGCTACCGTTTTTGACAGCCTTCATTTACACTCAAACAAAAAAAACAAAACCGCAATTTGCCGCAAATCCTTAAAGCGTTGCTTGAAAATTTGCTTAAAAACACTTTTGGTAACCACAAAGAGGCAAAATATTTACACATAGGATTTGTCGAAGTAAACTTTAATTGAAATACTAGCCGAATTGTTAGTGTTAATTAAAAATTACCCCCTGCCCTCCAAGTACCCACACCACCCGCGTTTCTATTGTGTGTACACACAAAGGGAGAATTTGTTTTTCTTTCAAATCACGTTACTCCAAAATCAACCAAAATCAACCAAAATCGATTTGCTAAGGTGCGCCGAACGGCTTCAGAGTCAAAAGACAAAAAGTCTACAGCACAAGAAAAAAATCAACCGAAATACCCGAAAAAATCGGAAAAATTTGCAGACATTTGCACAAATGACGAACAATAAGCCAAACTAGGATAAACCAACTTGTGGGTGAACAAACACTGCAGTGGCTTGACTTTTGGGCTGCGGAACTCTGTAGCTGCGGTCGTACACGTTGGGAGGAGCTCACCAGTGGAACTGGGTGGGGGAGTGCTGCTTCCAATTTGCCGAGTCTTACGGTTTTTTTAGCTCTCCGGCTTTTTTTAGCTTACACCGTCACGTGAGGTTAAATGTTTTAATCTGCTGTCGTATTTATTTGTATTTCTGTATTTCGGTTTCTTTCTGTATTTTGCCTTCATATCCTTTTTGCTATTCCGGGAGCGAGTACTTCATCTTTACGGTGACATCTTTTATTCATGAGCTTAAGCGATTTACGTAAGCATGCTTGTTTTATTTGAAATTCGTTTTAATTTTAATGCGGCTTACCTTTTCCAACAACGTTGCCTCTAAATCCTTTTAATTGCATGCAATTGACTCCGAAGCAGCAACAAGTGTCCTTCGCAAAAGAAACATTGGTGTGAAATTTTCCTTTTAAGCTCTCGTGCAACTTCACATTCCACAAGATTTCCGCCAGTGAAATGCAGTTCGATTTTCTGTGAACGATTTCCGGCTTCGCTCGTTTCCACCAAATGCGGAAGAAATTTAATATTTCATTTTCGATATTGAAATTATGTGGAAAATTAATTCAGAATTCAATAATGAAATGAAGTTCATTGTTTGTTTGAATAGAAACTGTCAGATGTGAAATGCACTCGGCCGTAATTGCTGGTGACTTGTTGAGTTTAACGAGTGAATCACTCTTTTGACTGGGAGGTTAACCGCTTCTGAATGTGCTGCTTAACTGAGATAAAGTATTTAAATAAAATTAAAATAAATAATAATTTTGAAAAACGAACTTTTAATATTTATTTAATTTGTATAAAAATATTGGAATTGGAAAATTAATACGTATCCGCTGTTATTACCATTATTTTCGATTAGGTTAGGCTATACCAATGATTCTAAGGATCCACTTCTTTAGAAACCACGCTGAACCTTTGGCAATGCTTAAAATACTTTTTAAATGTGGAAGGTCCTGCAGTTGGCCAACATCCTCAAAAATAGTGGACCCTAAAATAGTTAAATAACAGCATGCATGCCCTAGGCAATAACAAAGCAAATGTGAGGCACTTTCATCGTCCTCTTCACAACTGCAACAGGTAGGATTGAAACGGAGATTCAGTCTTCTACCATGGTTTGCATATCAATGATCCTAATAATCCGCTTATACCTGTGGGGTGTATGACATAGTCCTATAAACGATAATGTTCTTAAGACCCATTTTAAACATTAATAATTCATAAAATGCTCTTCAAGGAGAGAACTTGGAGCTGATTGAAAAATCTCAAGCTTTATAAATCGTTACTATATATGCTGTGTAGAATGACTAAACAGTTGTGAAATATTCTTTACATTTTACTTATAACTGCAATAAGAGTAGAAAGGAATTTTTAATCTCCAAGCAGAACAGAAACTCATCAGTATAACCAGAAAACGACTAATATCTCAGCGAAAAATGATACTTGATTCTTTTACATCACATAAATATATATCGTAGATTTTCCCATCTTGTATTTTACTTTGCAATCGCAGTCTCAATAAGTTATTAATAATAATATTAATATTTTACTACTTTATAGGTTATGTTTGATCACAATCTTATACTGTACTTCAAGTGTACATCACAACTTAAAATTCTAATGTTCTGTTTCTATGTTTATAAGTATCTAGATCCATATGGTCCAATAGAACACTATTGTAAAATTGCGTATATTTTTAATTTTGTTCAGAAATATTTAGTTTGTTCTTCAAGTTATTACAGTATTGAATGGATATTCCACAAAACTCTTGGAATTACATTTTAATGATAGTACTTAAGTATTGGCAATAAATGGAAGTTTCAGGATAATACTTGTGTATTGAAAATACTACACATCAGATAAGATCTTAACACATTATTCGAAATATATATTTTAAGAATTTTAAACTATTATTTTAATTTTCGATGTTTGAGAAGTGGAATCATAGAATCGTAGCAAAGTTCATCTAATATGAGGAATAAGAAAACATAGTTGATAATGTTTCGAAACAGTAACAACAGCCATAAAGAACAGCTGCAACTGAACAATGAAGGCATTATGAAATATGAGTCTTAATTTACGATCCATAAATTTAAGCTGGATAACATTCGATAAAAGAATGAATGCGACCCAATCCCACATTACAATATTGCACATACTAAGTATGGAGCGCTAACGAAAACATATCGTTTAAATTGAACCGATAAAGACATCTCTTGTTGAACTCTTGTCAAGAAAATCTGGAAAGCCTTAGCTAGAGATATAGGTAGTGTAATGTATCAAAACACATCTGTAGTAGCGTTATGTAGTAATGACAATATTATTGAAAATCGTAAAATGGTATAAATATTTGGTATAAATATCTCACGCTATGCATAAATAGTAGATCTCTAATCTAAATCAACCTTAAATCTAACTTTTTTTTAAACTAATTTTTAAAAAAAGTTTGATTCGTGATAATATTTTTGTGTGTACAGATATTTATCAAATAATTTGTATATAAACATATGGATAGAGGGTTCAATTTTATTTTATAAATAATATTAATTGTATTTGTATATTAAATTTAAAATAATAAAAAATAACTTAAAATTTATGAAATAAAATATTAATTATAAATAAAAATAAAGTAAATTTTATTAATAAATTTTTAATATTAATATTAATTATTAATATTTTAATATTAATATAATTAATATTTTTATTAAAAAAAAATAGAAGATGAAATAATCTATTTACTATTTACTTTACTTGTTATGAAAACTTTTTCTACGAACTTGATTAATTTCTGAATTTTTTAATTAAAAAATCTTTAACTAATAATAGTTATTGTGTTGTATATTAAATTTAAAATTAAAAAAAATAAAGTTTATGAAATAACATATTAATTAAAAATAATAAAAATAAAGTAAACTTTATTAATTAATTTTTGATTAATATTAATATAATTAATAATTTATTTTTAAAAAAATAGAAGATAAAATAATCTATTAATTTTTTTATTTTTTATATATATATTGTTAAATAAATATTTCATTTACCAAACGCTTATGCCAAAAATATGTAGAATCTATTGGTTCATAACATTGCGAAGATGTTCCACATTTTATGAAAGCTTTTGCAAAAGCTTCAGTTGACGATGTTTTTCCGTTACTTCACTGTGTAAAGGCAAGCATTTTCTTTGGTTCTATTTTGCTGTTGTTGAAGCAAAATAGAAAACATCGCCTACGTGTTGGCAGAACTCCTCTGCTGGTGGATGTTTCGCAATGGTGAATGGCAAGCGAGACTGCGAAATCGACGCGACGTTCTCAACAGTTTGCGTTGATAAAGCCGACAAGACGGTCGTCTACGGACACTGACTATAAACGCTTAACGGCAAAACGTTATTGGCAGTTTCGTAACGTGAAACGAAAATCGGCAAAACATTGACGGTGCACGCTTAAAGTTTAAACGTCAAGCGCACAACTAACAACCAACAAACGGCAAACAATAAACAGTAAACAGCGAAGCGAAAACATCGCAGGACCTTTTGTGTGCCAGTGCGATTTTGTGTCGAGTGAAAGTAGAATTTTTTGAAATTAGTCGTCGTTGGTAGCTCCTCATAAAAGGGTTCAAATCGGTGCTCAGCAAATAATTCAGGAAAAATAACGGTCAATAGTTCAAAGGTTAATATCAAAGGCAAAATATGCAATTCCTCACGCTATGCAATGAAAACAAAACAAAAACAAAAACAAAAACAAAAAAATAAAAATAAAAAAAAACATTTTTCAAAAGATTAATTATTACATAAAAAAAAATAAAATAAAGTTATTACAATAGTTAAAATGCAAAAAAAAAACAAAATAAAAATATAAAAAATCAGTAAAAAGTATTTGAAAAATTATTTATTTCAGCGTTTAACACTGATAAAGGCGCAATAAAAATATATTATAAATATTAAAAATTTTAAAAAAATTAAAAATTTCTCGAAAGAAAACTGTTAAGTGTTACACGTAAACGATGTACGTGTTTTTGTGTAAAATCTTGGTGTGCTACTGTATTGTTGTTGTTGTTGTTCCCAGTAGTTTTGTAAATTTTTCAACAATTTTGCTTAGACGTGATTTTAATTGTTTATAGGCTCACTGGCGTTGCTCTGTTGGGGTTCTACCAAGCCCCGTGTTCTACCCTCGAAGTTTAATTGCAACACGAAAACTACATATGCTTTCAAGCCTGCACTGATTAAATTCCCGACTGCTTCGACAAATTCTTCTGCTTCCACAAAAAACTTAAAAATATTCAACGAATTCCATTTCAAATTCATTTAAACAATTTCCTTATCGACTTTCGAGTAAATTAAATGCCTCAAATGTTTGCTCGAAATTAAAAGTGACATTCACGTGTGTCACGTCGACTTCATAAAAAATAATAATGAGCCGAAATGGTTTTTTAATAGTTTATGGTCATTACAGGTGGCTTCCGATTCAGATTCAGACCTTACTTCAACGCAGGGCGATGTATGAGCAACGTAAGAGTAAGATAAATTTCTTTTAACATGAACATTTGTTGAGCCATTTTCGAGTTAGTACATCTGGGCACTTTTACTCTTTGATAGCTGCGGGGTTTCTGCAGAGCCCCACCCATCTCACTGACTAATTTGTGTATTTCTCATAAGCTTCGTGATTATTCAATGACTGATCTAAGATCTGCGTACCGCCCTGTTCGGTTAGTGATTACTCTAAGATTAGTATGTATTTAAATTTCAGCTCTTTTATTAATGTTATTATCCCATTGTACATCCATTGTGCGATCTCAAAAACCTATTGCACCATAACTGGCGAGAGACTTCTATGCTTAGAAATGAAGAATAAGTTCCGGAGCTTTGAAGGAATATAGTTATAAATAGCTATCGTTTTAATATGTTCAGGTTAGCATAGGAAGACTTTCGCTAGGGATATCATAGTATCCCGAACTCATCCCCTAACAATAATAATATATTAAGTTATACTCAAAGGCCAAAGATATATCTCACATCCTCTTTAAAAGAGGCACAACTCGGAATTCGTCAATTTTGTTTATAGTGTACCTGTCTACCTATATGAAAAATTCCACATTGTTTTTATTATTGCAAATTCTCGAAAAAAAAAACAGTTATATCTCTTATTTTTTTGTTAGGAATGACACTACGGTGCAAAACATTTTCTGCATTTTCTGAAAATTAACGAAGAGAGTGTGCGATATATATCTATTGAGTTTGTGAATCTCAAAGGTGTCAGTGAGTTATAGTCATTCAGTTCAATTCAATGAGGGCCTAATGCGTATATTGGATCTATTTATTGACAAGCGCAGAATATTGACAGAGAGGATAGTGGATTATTTAACTCTGATTTTCACAGTGTCAATCTGGTTCAATCTCATGTTTGAAAGGTGAAGCTTACGCCGTGATATATTCGAGTTCATATTTCTAAAACATTGAAAAATTTGTTAACATTTCTATTGTTGACTCGAAGGAATTGTTTGAATTGTTTCATTTAACATTTTAAATAATTAATGTAGCCTAATAAATGGGTAAATTTCTTTGTAAATTGATCGACTGATTCACTATTGCTGAGTCCGTCGTTGATGCTTGCAGTACCCAACTAAGAGCTTTATGCAACTTTAGTAACGATTTAGATTTAGTGATTCAAAGATGAAGTAATTTAACAGCTGCTAATTTTGTAGTTTAATATTTTATACGGGGTTAATAATTAATTTTATATATGCTAAACCTAATAAGTTCAATTAAAAGTAAATTAATTTTAGTAATTAAATTTTCGCACTATAATCTTCATTTTAATTCGAAATGGATGATTTGTCTTAGATACACAAAGTTAAAATTAACATTTAATAAATGTGTATATCGCGTGATAAAAGTTGAACCCATTTATACAACATATTTTTCGATATTTAGCAAGAATCTTTAGGAACTGACGCTCCTGCCACAAGGACTTTAAGGATGTCCAGTTAATCTAATCTAAACATAATTGTAATTACATTGTTTTTCACATGAGCTATTTCAGACTTTGATTTTAATTCAAGATATCTTCAAATATTTTTAAATAATCTTGTTAGCAAAAAGTTTCATATTAGGTTTTCGATTATAAACTAAAAAGTAAATATAGTACAGATTTGTGTCATGTGTCTTATATTTTGTATCCTTAAGGATCTTAATATTAAAAAAATGTAGAGTCTACTCTATACTGAGTGTACAATTTTGAATATATGGCAAAGCTATTAAGGAAATGTGTTCAGAAGATTGTTAGATAAATGTGTTCCATTATGTTAATTTCTATTCTATATTTGAATACAAAAGTGCTAATATGCAATAGTCAATAGAATGTACCATCTTACGCCCTTCTAAAAATCTGGGAAGACAAATTAATATAAACTATTCAGCTTCATACTGAATAGTATGATAATTTAATTGTAGATGTTTTCTGGTCAACAGAGAGTTAACAGAAGAATGAGTGGAAAGAGTAAACATTTTAAAGAAGTGTGTTAGTTAATACTCTTTCGTTCTATTGTTGAGCTAAATTTTCCCCTTTTATCCCAATTTCTCTTTTACGCCTGCACATACTTAGTATAATACCTAAGCTTTCTTTTGAGAGCATACACTTTACACTCCCATATTTAAAGTACTGATGAGTTGTTTAAGAAGTTCTCCTATTTTTTGAATTATTTTGTCTTGAAGAGAATATTTTACAAAATTTTTTGTAATTTATTATAATACATGTTTTGTATGTATACTTTAAACTGTAGACTAATGGTATATGATCAATCCACATTATTCTTTCAAGTTCTATGAAGTTGGTGTCATTGTACTACTTCCACTTTTATTCTATTGATATGTGTACAGTTGTTGAACTTAAGTGTGATTAAACAATATATCTATTATTCTATTATCGATCTCAGATACATTCGGAAGACATCTTCTACTTAATATACTTACTAAATAGGGGTTAAAGTTTTCGTACCTATTTTCTAATCGATGAGAACTGTTACAACAGGTGTGCCAGGATTCCATCATTTCCTTTCTGCAATGTAAAAAGTTTTATTTACATGATTTTAAATAAAATGAAATAAATATAAACACATATAATTACATATTTCAATAGAAACTTAAAATTCTAATGTAAATTTTTTTGTTTTTCTTTGTTAAATGGTTTTAAGAGTTTTCATTTACAGAGACTGCGGATAATTGATCTATTATTAAAATACTATAAAATTCTAACTTTTATGAAATGTAAATGGCATGGTTTGAAACACTCATGTTATATATTCCAAATATTTAAAAATGAATTTTTTTGAAACTTAGTGCAATAAATCTGCATACTCGTAAACTATTTGCATTTCGTATCTGAAATAATTTACGATTTTGCTGGAGGTGTGTTTTGAAGGCAAAGTGTCTAAGTAAAACGTTTAATGCGTAACTAACTTTACAAAAATAAAACAAAAATAAATAAATAAAAATTAATTAAAAAATAAAAATAAAAACAAAAACAAAAACAAAAAGAAAACAAGAATACATTAATAATTATTAAATGTTGGTTACTTTTATTAACAATCAAAAGAACAACAACAAACGGGGGAAGAATTGACTGAACAACTGTTGCTGATAATAAACCGTACCGCAGTTTTCATGCGTATTTTCACAGTTGAAGGTTAATACGCCGGCTTAAACGCCCGCCAGTGATTTCAAGTCTATTCAAGTTGAATAAGAATTCAACGACTATCTACACAATAACTATAACAAAAACAAATACAACAACAACAGCAACAACAACAACAAAAACTTCAACTGCAATTTTCCTCTGAACTGCACATTGCTGCATTCTAAAAATTGCTGCGCTGACAAAACTGCAATTTTAATGTTGGTGAGTGCTTGAATTTCAGTTTAGTTTGATTTTATGATTAATTTTTTATCTCAACTTGACTCATAAATTAAATTTTTGCCATAAAAGCTATTAAGTAAAGCGTAAAAAACAAGCACTAAATAAATTTTCGCATATAATTATGTATATACATATATAATATATAAAAATATATATAAACATTGATACATTATATCCACATATGCACAAATAAAAAATACCTCCTCAAAAATTTTACAAATTAAATAGCGATTGAATATTTATAAAATAATATAAATACATACACTATACATACATATGTTATGTATAAATAATTTTTTAACAAAATAATATATAATAAATTAAAAAAATTCTTCACTTAATTAATTAATGAGATAAACAAATTTGCATAAATGCTACGAATTTTGATATGTATAGAATTGGTTGAGAATTAGCGCTACGAGGTATACGGGCGAGTCTTCGAATATACTCGAATTCGAATTTAAACATTGGGATTGAATACCTTCAATGTCCGAAGATGCTAGAGTGGCTCAAGTAGTAGTAAATCAGTTTTATTTATATTTTTTTATATATAACTTTAATATATATTTCTTATATATCCTCTATAAAAGTTTTATATACATACATATAAGAGCAAATACGCATCATTATTAATCTACCAAAGAAAGGCTACCTGATGGAATGCTCCAACTGGAGAGGCATAACTTTACTAAATGCAGCTTATGAAGTCATCGCTCAAATCTTACACAACCGCAAAACATCAGCCGTTGAGCCTAGACTGCGAGTTGAGCAAACTGCATTATAACGTAAAGATATACCGAGCAAATTAATAAATTTGTACTCAGACTTAGTACTTCACGAAGGGTGTCTCAATGAATAAATTCAAATTAAGTCTGACGTTCAGCAAGGCTGAATCCTTTCACTTTTATTAACATATTTAATATAGTCTTACATGTGGTTAAGTCGGAATCTAAGAGTGCCGCTAACGGCATCTCATTCGACGTTCAAGACAAACTTACTGACCTTGACTACGCGGTTAACATTTGTTTGCTAACACATAACCTTTCCCAGATGCAAGTATCTGGCAGCTAGTCTTTTAATCAATATCAGTAAAACCAAAGCTGATGATCAGTAGCGAGGCGTCAGCTTTTTGGCAAGGTGTTCAGAATTTGATCAAAACAAAATTCCAACTATAACGTATTTCCTCTACTTCTAAGTTTTGTTCTTTCCACAAGCAAACAGCATACAAGACCAACAAAACAATTTATTTAAATGTTCGCAGCCTGTGATCCACTTTTTTTTATGGTAAATAGCTTTATGAAAACGGCGACTTACCACAGATTTCGACATTTTTACATCAGGTACCAAATTCTTCATATCTGAAGTTGGTCTATTCATTTTATGAATTAAAACTATTTTTTCAGAAGATCGTTTAAAAAAAGATATTTGAATCAAATCTTTAATCACACATTTATCCATTTCTTAATATTATTTTTCACTTCAAATTTCTTTAATCTCTTTCTTTACTTTTACCATTTGCTAGTATAAAATTGCAATAATGACTTTGTTTTGATTTATTTCCAACCTCTATATAAGAGTAAGAAACTCTTATGCATTCATTTACTCTTTTACTTTGTATTTACTATGCCCGGTTCAGTTTTTATACTGAACCATTTCCCCATATAAAACAGCAACCGTGACTTTGATTGTATTTGCACGCTTTGTATAAACTTTTGGTTCAGTTTAGTGGAATGATCCTCTCGTCATATGTAAAGCGATTTTCGCTCAGTCATTTCTTTTCTCTTTTGTATTTACTTTGCATAACATTGGAAGTGCACTTTTTTTATTGAACTGCTTGCACGCATTAATTTAAGAGTTAAGATTATTTTACGTACATATATTTCTTTGTATGTTTTGTGTTGTGTATTCAATATTGAACATAGTCCCAATGTGAATGTTATTTCATTTGCATGCTTTTTAAGCGACGCAGTGCAGTTTTTATTCTGCACCTTAGTATATTTCAAGAGGAATGTGTTTCCTCTTTTATTAATTATAAGCAATGTTAGGTGTAACTAACATATGTATGTGTGGTTTTGTTTGTATTATACATTTTGTGTTTATGTTAATATATTTGGAAAAGCTATTATAAAAAATGTTAAATAGCAAAATAGCGTGATTATTTACCTAATTAAAAAAATCTAAAAAGGAAGCTTTGTTAAGGTGTTCAGTGAACACTCTGAACCATTCGACGCCTCGCCTCTGCTGATGATATAAAAAAGTCTTAGATTTCAATCTTCAACGCATTAGAAGACCACGTTGAAGAAGAAGAAGTAGATTAAGAAATGCTGGAAAAAGCTGGAGTGAAACAAAACATCTTGCTTTAGATTAAATTCAATAGAGACAAGAGTTTTTTACTGCCCTATGTTCCATCTAGGAATAAAGGGATTAAATATAATGCTACATTACAATAATTACATATTAGAAGTCACTTCTGATTTAGTTACTTTACGATTAATGTATCTGGTGAGCATTAGTTTTTTATAAATTATAAATAAATTTATTATTAGAAATAATTCTACTTCATTTTGTTTAAATTATGGTTGTATTGTCATTTATCTTTTATATTGATTATATGTCAAACTTTCACCTTACATACCTTATCAGGATACTGCAGTCTGAACACCCTGATAGCTCTACTTTTCAAATTACCAATCCTCACCAGCTTCATACCATTCCAATGTTATGTTAAATATTTTTAAATTTTTTTATTTTAATTTAGTTAAGTTAATGAAATTAGCAAGCTAAATTGACATTTTTGAAATTTTTTATTCACCCAACAAAAAATTATTTTATAAAGAACACAAGTTGTTTTTGTTTAAATTAACAAAAAAAAATATGTTTCTCTACGGCGACATTGTGGGGCTTCCATTAGACAAAGTAAATTACATTAAATCACTACAGCAGGGCAGATTTATCTGAAAACTGCCGTTTAAATTATTCCATCGCAGCCGTCAGATGCCACGGCAGTTTGCGAAAATATTGCTTAATGTGTTTTAATTAAAAATCAATTTCCATTTCGCCTGAATTAAGCTAATCTAATCAAAAATCATGTATGTATGTATACATAGTATGTATGTACGTAAACTATGTAAATCTGCACTCTTTTCAAAATATGTCTATATAAATAAGCAATGGAAATTTGTTTAATTAGACATGGAAATTAAATATATTTTTTTTGTATATATTTAAAATTAAATATTTCTACCCAAAAGAATTAAATAATTAATTGGGCAGATGAAAATATTAAATATTTTTAAATAGCCAAAAACTCATTCCGAATAATTAATAATTGATTGAAAAATGTAATTTAAAATCCTGATTACAGAATGAGAAAATCCATTGTGATGACTAATGCATTTGGAATTACTTGGGGTTGGGGTTGTGAAAGGATTAATGCATTTAACATATCATGTTCAAATTTGCAAGATATATTGAATATATATTCATGGCTCTATATTACTTTGTAATTCTTTAATAAATTGAAACTTTTTTATGACACCAATTTATAGTTAGAATCTTAAGATTCTAACTAAGAAATACATACGGTATAGATAGTTTGATATTATCATAAGGTATATAATAGGAATAGCAGTATAGAATAAAGTAGCACCCTGAAATATCTGGAACTTTATATGGAAAGCACATAACATATAAGTACTAAAAGATCCACTTAACATTTAAAATTCCTAATGTGATTCTAAATAATATTAGAGTCAATATCATAAAAAATACATAAACACTTTCCAACAAGATAAAAAAAACATCTTAAACCAGAAGAAAGAAACTGCACTCTAACATTCTAAGTAACACTGACTAGTTAGTCTTAACTATTTACGTTTACTTTTTTTTACCCACATTACTTTATAAATTTCCACGCACAATGGGACATTTATTCGTCAATTATTTTATTTTATTTTATTTTATTCTGCTTATCACTGTGGCCGTTATTGAATTTTTCCTTTTGTCTTTAAATTTTTTATGACTTTTTATGATAATACATTTATGTTGAGTTGATTTATGAAAATAACAATAAATTTGCAACAACATCGATGCTGTTATGTGTACAATAAAATTTTGCTTGTGTATAGGTGACACTCAGCACTTAAGTAAATAAACTATTAATAGTAAATTAATGATTAGACAACTATTTGTGTGAAGTTGTATAAAAATAAGAATAAAATAATAATTGAAAATCGTAAGGAACTTGTTTTAATTACAATATTGTTTTCCTTTGTATATATTTTATCTTTTAAGTTCTAATAAAAATATTTATTTACTTACTAAAAAACTATTTTAATTTAATTATTTTAACCAATATTCGTTTATTTCTCGTTTCTTTACTAAAATAAATTAAATGTGGATGTAATAAATGGATTTTTTTTCCTTACTCACATTAACACATCAGTGCATCTGGCTCCCAGCGTTTTGGTTCGAAGCCATTAATTCAATTTAAAATGTTTTTTAATTTTTGGTTTAATTTTATATACAATTTCTGTAGCAATTTTATTAATTAACATTAATTTAAATAAAGGCTCAAACTTTGCGCAATACATAGCGGCAATATATAGGGAATAGAATAGGATATGCTGTAGCTTCGTTAGACCATAGAATGAATTAGCACATTGAACTGATTTTGGAACGGATCGGGCATATTCCATTGTTTAATTTGAAAATTATTAGATACGCCTTGCAAGCTGTTGTTTACACAGTAAATTAAAATAAGCAATTCAAATGAGAAGGAAACAAATTTTTTATACCCAAATCAAACCAATTAAAATAAAAACTTGACTTCAACTCCTTGCATGAATTATTCATTTTTATCTTAGTAAAATTTCACGATGTTCCAACAGAATATAAAGCAAACCTTATGGATGTAACTGCGAGTCCGTGTTGCTTTGTCTAAGGACATTGCAATACTTTTAAACCGATTCGACATTCTGATGAAGATTGATTTGTGTTTCCAGTTAATCAATACATTACCAGAGAAACTGGCTAATTGTTCGCAAATTTAATTATTTTCATTCTAAATCTGAATCATATTACGAATATAGCTGAACTGAACTATATTCATAAACCGAAAATCCAACTACTAAATTCGAACACTTAGAAAGGAGGTGACTTTCTGCCCACCAGAATATTCTTATTTTAAAATATTTGTGTGCAATATTTTATGGCATGTCCTGATTGATTAATAGCCTTCATTCTTAATAACTTTTGTCTTGGCAAACTCGGTAGAGCCCGAATCTGTGCAGTTCAACAACTTTCTTGGCAAAAAGAAAAAAAAAATTGGAAAAGTAAGTCGGATTCATTCAAATAAATGCAAAATAAATTACAAAAATGACAAAAATATTTTCGTATTTCGCATTTCGTATTTTCGTATTTGGGCATAAAAATAACAAGAAAAGTTATTAGATTTAAAAACTTTTCTGTTTCTTATTTGTGCGAATTAATACACATAATCTTTTGTGAGTGACTTCCTACTGTGAGTTATTATGTTGCTTAATAGTCTAAAAATTATTTATATTCAGTTTCCGTTCGGGCTGGCGTGCCCGAAACAGCAGTACACGCCGCAAAGCATCACAATGTATCTCCAAAATAAAAATATAAATATTATTCTGTTTTTCTTACCAAATTCACACCTAAGGGACTGACATCCAATACACAGCAGAACGCAGCTACTCGTAAAAACATACATACGAGTATATTCATTCCAGCTTAAGACCGCTTAATATTGTATATTGTATGTAAAATGTTTTCGTATTCTTAGTGTCATATTCTCTCATTGTTATTGTCACTTTTCTCGTCATGGTACTGCAACTTTTCGTTATAGCCGTTGGGTTGGTTAGTTTACTTCGCAATCCGCAATCCACAATCAGCAACCCACAACCCAGTAGACCCACTAGACCAAAACGAATGATGACAAAGTAGTAGCAGCTCCAGTGACTTCGACTGCAGTACCAGGAATGCTGCGCCGTGGCTTTGGAAAGCCGTGGCAATTTAATTAGTTTGGGTGCTTGCCTCAAATTGCTTGATATTTTATTTTAATGTTTTTTAATAATTAAAATCTCTGCTTTAATATGCCATTTAAGGACTTCAACAAACATTTTGCAGCTTGTGTACATGCAAATTAGTAGCACATAAACATATTCATATTCATGCTATATTCATGCTACTTAATTTTGTCACTTGAGTAATTTTCTTATTCATAACAACTTACAACATTGCAACATATTGCAGAAGTGCTCATCGGGGCTTTCGCAACCCCTTCTCCGGGCTGAAATAAACACTTTGCCTTCATGAAGATTTGAAATAACTGACTTTGAAAAACAATTTAAGACTGGAAACGGAAATTTAAGTCCATATGGAGTAATTTGCTTTAAATAAATTCATTTAAAATTTCCTCAAGCTTTAAAACTCATTTCATGTATGATTAAAATTTTATTTCTGAATAAATTATATTATATTCTCTAACAATTAATATTCATTTTCTTTATTTATTTATAATTTTTATTATTATTTTTTAATAAAAATTCAATCATGAAATATAACCGTCTAGGTATTCCGTCTATCTGTCTGAGCATTCTTTAGCTTTAGCAATATTTCGAAAAATTGCTGAGATTGCAGGCAGAAAATATTCGATCACTCGTAGTCTTGTTAAATAAAATAAAATAAAATTGATTTTTATTAAATATTAAGAAAACTTTTAATAGATTAATTCACTTACGAGTGTTTTCAAGTCATGCATTTGTCAAGCTGTCAAAAATTATTGTGCAAAATGTCCATGAAATTAAAGACTTTCAATGCTTTTTATACGAGTACGTCATATTAGAAGCAATAATAAATGATTTTTAGGAATATAAAAAACGATTTTTGCTTACCTTCTGCATTTCAATGATATTTCTGCAGTGTTCCTCATAAGTTATTCATCTTACACTACTCTTTCTCTTAATAGGATGAGAGTAAAAATTAATTAAGAATAAAATTAAGTAAAAGTTCAAAGACTTAGCTAGTCTACTACAGACACTCATCACGGTATTAAAATATTTCAATTAAATTTTATCTGATATTTTAAAATATTTCATTGCAATAATTCCTCCTCAAAAAAGCCTAAAAACAATTTGAAGCTTTGAAGTTTATAACAATCCAAGATCCAAGTATCAACACAAGATTCCGATTTTCTTTTTAAAGATAAACTCAATATTTTCTTAAGTCTAAAACTCCTTGCAAACTTTTGGTTTCATTATAATATTGTGGATTAACTTTACTTTCAAGATACTTCATTTAATCTTGAACATATTTATAGTGAGCCAAAGTCCTGGATTAGAAGGTTAGATCAAGTATCTTAATAAATATTGTATATGACAGCAGCTTTTGTTTGTCACATGAGTAGTTAAATCTAATAGTAATAATGCCATGATGAGTGCCTTGACAACTCTGTCTCTTTTAGACCTTTCGTTTCAATAAAATGCAAAGCTTTTTAGGCTTCAGCAAACCTGCAGTTCTTGTACTTAATGGAGTATTAACGGAGCACTGTGTCATTTCGCTTATGCTCTTAAGGTAGCGAGTTCCAACAAATGAATTATGCAGGAGCTGCCAAGATGAAGAGGAGGTAGAATCAACCACTTCCTGTGTGTCTGTCCAGGACTGTATACAAGGCGACTTCAATGTCTTGGGGATCGCTTTTTCACTGGTTTAGAAGAAATAAAAAAAGCAAGCTTTTCGGATCTCGTCAACTTCAGCAGAAAAACCAAATTTTTTAAGAAGGTTAACAAAGATTAACAATGGGTAATATATGCCTCTGAGTGGAGGTGCTAACCTAGACCTAAGCTAACCTATTATTATTATTTTTCTTAAGATACCAATTTTAAGACGAAGATACACAATGAATAACGTATTCAACTTTCATATTCAAGTTAAAGAAATGCATAGAAAATATATTTTATATAAAATAGGAATTGTTGAATTTGAAACTCTATCACTTTAAGCCTATAAAGAAACGTTGAGGAATCGTAAAGTATTTACGGTTGATATTAAATTCACCTTAAATTGTACTAAAAAGTCGCTTAATGCTAATGGCTTTAGAAGAGAGCAAGATTTAATGCTGTACTTAATTAAAGTTAAGCATTAAGAGAACATTTTAAGTATCGCAGTCAACACATTTTCCAAATACTTTCGAAGCAATTATGTAAGCGTTTTATAACCTACAAAATATTAAAGAAACACGTTAGAAACAAAAGATATCTGGCCGTGTAAAAATTATGCCAAATGCGTGGCAACCGAAATGCCATGCCTTGCAACCGGCAAGCGGTTGCCACCGTTTGATGCCTGCAGCCACAATCTCCAAAGTGTTATGAAATAAAATTGAAACCATTTCAAAGTCATAAAGTCAGTCTTAATCCGGCAGTTTCATTACCGACTTTGTTGTCAATGCCTTTCATGGCTTTTTCGATTGTTTTTGGTTTGAGGCTTGAGGTTTGGCAATTGTCGTCAGCGAAGGCAGCGTTTAGAAGTCGAGTGAATAGAAAGCGAGATAATAAAAAATATGGCTATGAGCAAAACTTTAAACAATAGCAAACTTTTTCAACTTTGAGGCATAAATTTTAAGTTGAGCCTTAAATTTGCAGAATAAAAGAAAAATCTGGGTTAAACGACACGGATTGGTCGTTGGCGGGGGAGAAACGAGCAATCGACCAATCCACCAATCCTGGCTGACTGTCACACCTGTCAGGGAAGCTGCCGTTGTCTAAAAATGTAGAAAGAATTTGATTGTTATTTGCATCAGCGTGGAAAGCAAACAACAGGAAAAAGGAAAAACTTCAGAAATCTTGGCATTAAACAAAACAACACAAAAACAAAAACAAAAATAAAAACAAAAACAAAAACAAAAACATTACCGCTAATAAAAGTAGCAATAACAGAAACAACAATAAGCGCGGCATGAAATCCTTTAACATGCTTTGGCAGCGTAATAAAAACTTTGGCGATGTTGTTTTGTTGTTTTGTTGTTTTGCTATTCTGTTTCTTGTAATGTCATTAAGGAGGAATGGTGGAGTGGTGGAGTGGTGGATTGGTGGATTGGTGGAGTGGCGGAGGTGTAGAACATAAAATCTTATAAAAATTCAGTAAAATTACAAATGCAAAATGTTGAATGCATTAAAAGTTCAAGAAACGCTGAAGTAGCTCAACGCTCAACTGATTTTTTTTCCATTTCATTGCGTGCGTGTGTGTGTCAGTGTACGTGTGTGGGTGTGTAAATGCGTGAGTGTAGCTTTTGTTACGTGCTTAGATTAATTTTGTAGCGCACTTTTAGGCTCTTATCTGAAGTGCGTATTTAGCTCACTTGAACATTGTTCATCATGTTTTCGCATTTCGCATTTCGCATTTGTCGTATTATTCATTTAAAAAGATTATTACTTTCATTATATTCTGAAAATCCTTTTCTAAACTTTTATTCTTCTTATGGAAATGTCAAAACGAAAGGGCAGAAATTTTATTTATGCATAAAAGGAATATTTATTTTGCATTACGTCTACGAACTAAAGTTTTTCCCGTTGCTGTGGCCTGACCACATTAAAATAGTTGTTTTTTTTTAACTTTATGAGTTGAAATCATTTCAAAATCTACTGTAAAAGTTTTGCTGCGTACGTCAACCATCAACCATCAAGCATCAAACTTCAGCTTTTGGTTTAATTATCTCAAGGTTTTATCTTTATTAATATAGTTTGCTTTTCAAAAAGCGACGAGGTTAATTTTTATTCAATATTCAAGAAGCATTTTTAAAACATTTAAATATATATATATATAGATATATAGAAAGCATTTTGTTTAGTTAGTATTAGAAGAATATATAATTATTATTATTAGAATACACAATCATACTTTGCGACATCTGAGATCTGTTGTATTATGCTTGAAGAAGGTCCTCTACACTTATTTAGATAAATTATGTAAATTGATAACCCTAACAACACTTCTTTGCCCGAGAATCTATATGTTATTCGGTTTATGGATATAGTATATCCATATGAATATACTAGTTGCAAATTACTTTATTTTATTCCGCATTTCACAGAAGCTAAAAATGTACGCTCAATAAGAGCGTACCCAGTTAAAAAATCAGTGATAAATCAGTGATCTATTTAAAATAATTGATCTGTCAACAAACTGTCTCCTTTTTAAATAAGTAAACAGTTAAAGTTTCTGATCTAGTTTAATATTACTTAAATTTTCAGTTTATCCAATGCCCCCTTTCCTGCTAAAAAATTTAATTGATTGTTTGGTTAGTTGTAGTGACTGAACATCAGATATACTTTTTCTTTTCATAATTTTATTGCCATTTATTCACTATTTTAATACTGCGTACCTCGCAATAATTCCCTATACATAAACTAAATTCATCCTATTGAGTTTATGAAATTTAACAGGTTTTTGGCATTACGGAGAAGCAGTCAAATAAGTAATTTCTAACAAATTTGTTCCAAAGTTGGGTGGTCACAGAAATGCGCAATCGTTTCTTTTAGTCAAAATTTTTTCAAATTCCACAATAAGTGTTAAAATGAATATATAGTTTCTCTGCGAGTAAACTAGTGGGCTGAAAGAATTGTATTTAGCTGAACAGTATTTACGGGGTACATGATTTAAAGTTTCTAGAACGACAATAATTTTATTATATGAAGACTAAATCAATCGGGATGCTGTACCTGTGGATGAGGTAGTGCTCTACTTAAACTTTATTTCAGTGGAAACTTAAATCTATACCATAGAGATTCAACTATAAAAGCGCCAAGGTAGGTTCAACTTTGTGCTTCTTCATTCATGCCTATGTACCAAAGCCGGGAATCTAACTGGGAGTGACGTCACTCAGCTGATATAGTCTGCTGAATACCTCAGCATGTTCTTAGAAAGTTTGAGTATATCTATGAAATAAATAAGTTTTAAAAAATACTCGTAAATTAAATATACTTGCTTTCATTTATGTTTCATAAATGCAACATAACTATACTTACAGTTAAAGAAGTGTTTATAGTATGGCACTCCTACACTTCCTCTCAATCCGTTGCAATGTCTTTGTAGATTCTTTAATATTATTAATCTTCTTTTCTTTTGCCCTATCTTTCTTTTTTATATATTCGCATGATACGTTCTTAGAAAAAAGTAGTTGTGCTCATATATTTTTTTAATAAAGTAGTTTAAACACTGTTCGATATAAAAGATATATTCAAAATGGCAGTACCTTTACTACTTATTGATATTAATTTTTCTCCTGCTGTTTATCTATGGCATACTGCTTTTATAGTGAAATACCTTGCAATATTCCATATTTTTATTACTTTTTGAAAGCATATATAAACTATATTTTATGCACTTTAGTAGACAACAAAATTTTTATTAAATACTCGAAAATATTATCAAATTTTTATGGAATGTTCACATGCAGTACTCTCCCTTCTCCTTCTCCTTCTCCTCCTCCTACCCCGTCTCGCTCTTCCACTCCTTTTCCTATGGTTGTCAAAAGTTTTCCACGCAAACTTAAAATAGTGAACCGAAATGCAATTTACCTACCGATTTCAGTCGCAACCAGTGGCGGTTTCAGTTTGCTTATGTAAATATCTGCCTTACTAGGTATGTAACGTTCCTCTAACCAACCGCGGAGTTGGAGGTTTTTCAGTGCTGGCGTTTCGGAACGGTACATGGAACGCTGTTTGCTCCGCCAAAAGAGTCTTCTTCTTATCTTAATTTATGAATAAATTGCAAAAGGCAAGCAGAGACGCACACATATTTTAGTGGCTTTCAAAGTACTTAAGTGCAAATAAATAAATTTATTGCTTTCAGATTGAAATTTATGTAGTTTTTTATATTTTCTACTTGTTTTTCGCATTTCTCTTCAGCTGCAGGGTTAAATGGTATTTTTTATATAAAAATTTGCGTTTTAAATATTTTTGTCATTTGAATTTTGTGGTTTGTGTGTGGCTTATGCACATGTCAGCAACAACAATAGCAACAACAATAGCAACAAGAATTGCAGCAACATTGCAGTCAAAATGTTGACAACATAAAAAGTGCAAAATTCTAAAAGTGAAATTTTAATTTCCTTTCGGTTTAGTCGTCTACTTAATCGAATTATATATCTTATAAAAAAAAAATAAAATATTTTGAAAATTAAATTTTATGTGGTTTTGTGTCTTTTGCTCTAATATTTCTTATTAGTGTTGTTGCATTTTCTTAAATTAACTTGTAATTGTGTTTATTTTGGGGAAAATTTCACTGTGTCATTTTACAGATAAAAATCTGAAATATTTTTTTTTTCTTGAATATAAAGTAAAGTCTTTGAAATGTAACCGCAGTAAATAATGAAATAAGTTTAAAATTATTCTGAAGAATTTACAGAAGTGTGTGTGACCACAACCGTACGAATGACAAAGAAAAGATACTTTTCCGATGATGAAAAACTGAAATTTAAAATGCAATGATTTGTGTTTTTTCTGTTAACTCACAATTATTCCGCACAGCGAAAAAACGTTGAGTCAAACGAAGTTGTCCATCACTTGGACACCAAAAAAGTGGCGCCCACACCGCAAACCCCAAGGCAAGCCGCATAAGAGCGGTTCCATTTACTTTAAAATTCCTTCAGGTATTCAACATTTCGTTGAAAGTTTTTCCAAAACGTTACGATAAGTACGTTTCATTCGAACAGAGATTCTGTGGCATACCAACGGAAGATAGCGGCGGCTATTGCTGACATAAATTAACATACCAAACATGTGTTCTAACGACAATGTAAAAATATTTCCTTAAAGCAAACTTAGTTGGAATTTTATTTATGCATAAAAGGGCAGGGAGGGAAGCGAAGCAAATACAAAAATGAATGTAAACAAAGAATTTGTGAGTTGAGATGGAAAAATATTAAATGCCTTCTACGCACAGAATTCGTACGCAGTTTCCCTTAAGAAACTTTGGATGCGAAATATACGCATTACGCACTGGTGACATGTGTCACGTGAATAAACAGACAAAATACCACAAATTTTATTTTTTGAGCAAACCAAAAACAGCCGATTCCGATTTATTTTTACGCTTCTGGGAACTCAGAAATCCACAATCCGCAGTTCGAAATAGAAGTACAAATACTTCGATGGCACAAATATATAGGTAAGCACATATGAATAATTAAAAATTGTTGAACTAGAATTCAAAATTTATATAGAAAAAAAAATATTATAAAATTCCCGAAGATAAGCCGACCAAAAGATCTATTCTGTCACTCAAAAAACACACAGATACAGTAGAGAAATATTTTGGGATTTAATATAGTTCAGAGCCTCTTCTGATTAGGCATTTATTGGATTAAGCATATTCTTAGTCTTAGTATACTCTTTCAGTCGAAAAATACAAAAACAGTACAGAAATATTCTGGGATTTAATATAGTTCAGAGCCTCTTCTGATTAGGTACTTATTGGATTAACGGAATGAAAGTATTTCCAAGCCCTACTTTTATACTTCTTATCAAATACTGGTACAAGTGTAAATGTGTCGTAAAGATATTAAAATATTACAATAATTGTATGTACATATTATAGAAAGCGAATGCTGTTAACTACATACTATGAAGTGTCTTATAGCGAATATTGATGAAAGTGGGATATTACTTTGGATTAAGCACTATTAAATATTATTTTAAAGTAAAATCTATTTAAACAAAAGAAAAATAATGAGTATTGAAGGTAAAATAATTTTATTCACTAGTAAAAATTTTCACCATTATAAATATTGTTCAGGTACTCTTTTTGTATCAAAGTACTCCGCATGGGGCGGTACGCAGATCTTAGATCAAACATTGAATAATCTCGAAGATTATCATGAATACTCAAATCAGTCAGTGCGATGGGCGGGACTCTGCAGAATCCCCCCAGCTATCATAGAGTAAAAGTGCCCAGATGCACTAACTCGGAAAAGGCTTAACATAACAATCAACAGACACAATAATTACTTAATGTTAATTAAAAGTGCATCGTGAAATAATTATGCTTAATGAATCGTGGGGATAGATTTTAATTTACACATTATCTTATTATCAATAACTTTATCTTAGTTATCGATACGAGTATTATTTTGTGGAGCATCACAGCGAAACTTCAGGAAAGTGAGTTGAGACTACTGCTTATTGCGTAGAAGTCCATCTTGTATGCAGATGATATAGTAATTAAAGCAACTCCAGTGGGGTTCGCATAAAGTCACTAATTGCAGCTAAATTTAATTGACGAATGCTTAAGTGAAAGATAATATTCAATTCGCGAACGTTTACACTTAGAGAAGGAACCTGTCCACAAATTAATGTTAACAGTATTGCAATTCCACGATGTAACTGTATACATATATTGAATGGCGTCACATTTCGACCGATATGAGTTCAAAAACTCATATAAAGTGCAAACAGTTCCATCTTATTTTTAAGACAGGAAAAATGAACATTTAGAAAAATATGCTCTAACTATATATTAGTTTAAATGACCTGATAAAGAAGATTCTTCTTCGATTCTTCATGATTCCCCGAGTGTGAATATTTTAACCCGAGATTTAGTTAAAATCTGATTAAATTAACCAAATTATTTTTCTGAGTATACTATTTCAAATAAGTAGTGTATGCATGTAGTTAGTACCTTTCTCAAATGCATAAACTAGTTAAGTTACCAGCAACAATAGATCTTAAAAGAAAAATCTATGTTAAGTTTATAGAACATGGTTCTGCTATATGCCTTCATACTCGTACCTAAATCAATCTGGACGTGAGGTCACAATGGTGCACTGCAAATTCCTACTACTTAGAAGTATTGTGAAGCCAGCAGCAATAGATCTTAAAAGAAAATTCTATGTTAAGTTTATAGAACATGGTTCTGCTATATGCCTTCATACTCGTACTAAAATCAATCTGGACGTGAGGTTAAAATGGTGCACTGCAAATTCCTACTACTTACAAATATTGTGAAGCCATCAATATGAAACAGTCAGAAGTATTATCAAAGATTCATGGTGCGCATCTAAACCACATTATTAGGCAGGACCTAGGCATTATTTTTATAAAAAAGGAGAAAATCATAAGTGGATATTCCAATAGTTAGAGGAAATTCATAAATTCACCCAAAAATAAGTGAATATGATGAGTGGGCATATCTACAGTTAATCTGTAAGTCTCTTAGTCTACGGTTAAGAATTAAAGTATGATTTAAATACAGTACCTACACTATAAGCCATTTTGTTATTATAGTAAATTGTTAACGTATCAAAGTAGTAGTAATAGTGAGTGTTTTCTACTATTACTGTAGAAATCCTGTGATTATTATTTGCCTAGAAATTTATTTATTCTGAGATCAGATTGCAAATGAATAAATATATGCAAAAACAAAAACATTGCAAATTACAAAATCGTAATCCTCTTATACTCGTAAGTCCTTGTATTTTCCATATACGAGCACTAAATAATTGAAAAAAATAAACAGACTTAGTACTCGTATTCGCTAAATTAAAATTTATTTCTATTTGCATACTTCAAACTTTGAGACGACACATTTCTCAAGACTGCTACACCCTGCAGCTGTAGATTTGAGATTATATGGGGGAAACTAATTGCTAGGCGCGGTTCGTGGTGGTTGCGTAGCCTAGGAAAGCTATAACTTTTCCTGGCGTGTAGGTAAATCTCGTCGCAAAGTGAAAAGTGTATATCTCAACTTAAAATAACTGCAAGGAAATCATTAATATTTTTATGTTTACTTCCCAGAAAACTCGTAAACTTTTGTGCAGGATTGCATTAAAAAGTTAAAAATATTTCCAACTTCTGTGCTGGCAAGACTCGTAGATAAAACATTTACATTACAATGTTTGATAAAATTATGCTTGAAAGTAAATTTGTTGAACAAGAAGTCTATTTGGAGAAAAATGAAAGTTTCTGAGAACTTTTAAATCATTGCATTTTACTTCTTCGAAAGAGTTATTTATTTTTTATTAAAATTGTTAAAATAATTGCAGTAGAGGGCTTAACAAATTGTTATATACAAGAATTTCAGCAATGGCTTAAGCCCCCTTAGTCCTCTTAATGTAACTTTCTCATAAATATTTAAAATAATAAAGTTTAACTTGTGAACTGTAAAACTCTATATTAACTCAGTGCATCAGCTTTAAATATATAAATGAATTTTCTAATAAATCGCTCTAACCTCTGTAAATTTCTTGATACTCATAATTAATTTCATATATGTACCTCTACAGCAACAACTTAAGTAAGAAATCAAAGTCAAAATAGAGCCAACATTGCTTGTTCCATTGTAAAATTCTTTATTTACATTAACGAGTCAACGCATTTTGAATGCTTATATCTCATCTCATCTTTCCTTTCCATCATCTTGGCAATCTCCGCTCCACGTTGAATAGCAAAAGACTTTTGCCTTTTAAGCACAAAAACCACAAAAAAAAATATAGAGAAAATCACAATACAATTTGCTGTGTGAAAGCCAAGTCCATAAGCTCAAGCGTAAAGGAAGTCCAATCTCACAAAACATAAAACCATAAATACCAAATTAACTTCCTTAAGTAGAAAACAGAACAGGACACAACAGGAGAAAATTTCCAAAGACAGGAACTACAACAAAAATGAAGACAAACATTAAAAAATCATTTAATTTATTTAAATAATCTTTAAAAACGAACTATTGGAGGAAATGAGCTGTGACACCTTCCCAAATCACTGCCGCTGCCGCTGCTGCGTGCTACCTGCTGTGTGTGTCACTGAATAATATAAGTGACAAGAATCCCGTGGGTCAGCAGAATAAATAACAGGGACCGGCCCATTTAAAGTAACGTTTTATGGCGTTCCACAATTTTTTAATTTTTTTCCTACAATACTTGCGTTGAAAATATTTCCGTTGCAGCTCAGCGGCGGGAATTATGCCGGTAGCATATCAATAAAAATCCACTGGAACCGATTTTCATTTCATTAAACGCCGGAAAGAGCAAAAAAGAAGCCAAATTAAAATGTTTTCATTTTGTACTTAAGTGTTAAAATGGCGTTCATAAAGCCATTTTAACGTTTTCAATGGGAAATGAGTAGTGCAACCGACTTACTTAGGAAATGGCCGCCGCGGATGTTGCTGCCGCCTGGCTAAGTGTGTAGCGACCCAACGTGGTCCAAGTATTGAACTTCAGTATCGAGAAATTTTTTAGGTAATTTATTTTTTGGTAAAATATTCACTTAATTTAAAAAAATTTTTATTTGGCTTATTTATGTGTTCAATACCTCGTATTTACGGTTTCAGGCATAGATATTTCGGTAGGGAGGTAGAGTGAATATCTGCGGTGGTTTAGCATTTGATTTGATTGTAGCTGCTAGCAATTTCCGATAAATTTATTCCGTCGATTTAAAGTCAAGAAGGCAATTGAACTTTATTAAAAAACTTTACCTCTCCACCTAAAATAAATTAAAATCGTATTTTTATTGTTCAAATACTTCAGTCTTAAAGTGACTAATATATGAATTTAAAAAATAAAACTCGATTTAATTTTAATTCTGAAACTTTTTATACAGATGATTTTTATAGAAACTCTTCTCGTGGTAATTTCATATTTTCAGTGCAGTCGCATATATTTAATTAGCACTTCCCATATTTACTAAGTTGATATAACCAATCTACTTAATCATATTTGCATGTATATTTATCGGTGTGTTTGATCCGTTCATAATAGATGAAGTTGAACGAGTGGACTCTCCTTAATTAGTTGGAAACCTTTTCGATTTCATATGTTTTTTGATTGAAGTTATTTGATAATCTCACCGATGGAGTAAATGGGAGAGTACACCCCTTTTATTTATTTGGAGTTAGATCATTTTAAACAGTGACAATACAGGAGTAAGGTCCACACGTTTATTATTTAACAAATGAAGTATACCCGTAAATTAAAATTAATCTATCGGTTAAGATTTAATTTAATAAATAATTTCTTCATCTAAGTAAAACATTTTACTATTTTTAACACCACGTAATCATAAATATATAATAATATATATCTAACAAAAGCGCAAAGAAATTATTTTCACGAATCATTCGCTTCTATAATGGTTTGAGAACGTTAATATTGGATTATTTAAAATACCATAAGTTATGGAAGAGTACATATTTTACAATTGTTAGTCCATAACTTGATAGATATTCGTTTCAAAAGAAGCAACATCCCGTTGAACCATATCTCTTCCACATATATATCCTCGATTTCATGCCAAAATAAATCGGTAATTATTATCGATGGCTTATCATTTCCAAAAAAATTCGTGTCTGTTACACTTAGAGTACATGGTACACCATACCATGACAGTTAGCTTTGGTCTGCATAACTCTGCGGACCAATACTATTTTGCACAAAGTAAGTTATTGATTCAAAGTCAGTTTAGGCCATTTCATTCTGCAATTCAAGGTATTGTATTTGTATATTTCCGTGAACTTATTTTGCAAAGAAGTATTTATAATCAGACTTCCACTTTTAATTGCGCAATTTTTCTACTTCGATTTAAATAGATAGTCTTAATATGGTTCTATATCTCTCTCCAATTTTAGGCACGTATATTTCGTAGCAAATGTAGAAGGAATATCTGCGAAGGTACAGAGTGTGATCTTACACATCAATATGATTCTATATATTTACTCCGTTGATTTAAGGTCAACTTCGACTTAGGTAAGTCGATTATGTTGATGTGGTTCAACCATAGCTATCTTTGTCCTTAATCGTGACATAACGAACCGTATGCATTGATTACCACATCTGCGAGTGGGAAATGAGTGTGTTCGGCCGAAGTGTGACTGTATTTTATTATTATTATTCTGTTCTACAGCAACGAAATATCATATAAAGTCTGTTCCATAAGTAAACAATATTTAGATTTAAAATGTCCTATTCTATATTTTCTTCGAACCTATTAATTTGTTGTATTCAATTGGTATTTAATCTATTAATTGAAACAGTCAATCTTTAACCATAATTAATTCTTTTAAACTTTTAAACAATCTACAAAACTTGTGAAATGGGACATCTTCCTTTTCGAGTACTTATGTTCTGAGAAGAACAAATTAAAGTGGCTTAAGTTATTTTAAATTGAGTTTTCTTTTACAGTAAAAATAAACTAAAAATAATCAAGAAAACCGTTTCAACTTTAATTAATTTAAACTGAAATAGTTTTTTCAAAATGTCTTGTTTTGATTCTGTGGATTCAGTGAAGAAATTTCAACTCTGAGGGAGGTGGCAGCCCCCAAAACCAACAATGGCTGCCGCAAAACACCGAAAGAACAAAAATATTATAAAAGGAAAATTAAAATAATTACTGAGCTATTCTATGGGAACTGTGGTGGAGTAGAGTAACTGTAAATTAAATTAGAAAAGCGGAAAAATGAAAACCGAAATGAAAGGAAAACATTCGGTCCAAAAGCCACCTGCGAAAATTGTGAAGGCAGATACTGGAGATACTGGAGGTTGTCTCAAATTTTGCGGTGAAAACTTAATTCAAAAAGAAAGTTGGCTTTTCGCTGGTGCCGGTGCTGCTGCTGAGACTTTAATTTGTCCAAGTACATAGCGGTACTGAAGCTATTGAAATGCATTAAACCATTTTATTTTCTATTTTTTGACAATGTTAGGTGTTGTAAAGAACATTATGTCTTCGCATGAGATGTTGCAGTGGAAATGGTTGAAGTGGTAGCGAAAGCATCTTTGCAGCCTTAATTTTGTGCATTAATTTGAAATCATTTCACACCTGATAATCATTAAGGATTTTATTGGCACAATGGCTGCAAATGAAGAATAGAAGAAATTAAAGTGAAATATGTGGAATGTACGTTCGGAACATTGGTACGTTTAAAAGCCAACAAGCACAAGCACACAAACAACACGAGTAAACCTTGCTTAAACGCAACATTATAAACGTTTACGAGCGTACATAAACTCTTATTAATGGCGTTCTTAAATGTTCCTTAAGACCATAACTCCAAATTGAAACAGCAATGAAATCATAATGCGTGTTAGCAACTCATTGAACGATTCCAAAGTGCTGCTCATTCCCAGCGCACAACTCGGCAGACGTGGAACAGCAGTTCGTTTACGGTGAATCGCAGCGTGGTATGAGTACGCCTCCGCCCATGTAGGGCATTTGCCGAAAAAGGTTATTTACGAGGAGTACGTGCGTTTCGCTCCAATATACGTTCCGAGTATATTGGATACATTTCGATAAGCTGAAATTTAAATTCTTTTACGCTATTTTTTCGGTGCTTGGCGGTTTGCTAAACAAATCAAAAGTTGTACTTTGCACATTTAGCCATTTCGCAGCCTTTCAGTTGAGGTCCCTCTCCATTTCAAGTTGGCAAGCGCGTGAAATCAGTCTGAAATACTGCATGACGTCTGCTGTTGTAAAAAAGACCCAAGAATGTGTATAAATAAAATGAAATCCTGCTGATTTACGCTTACATCAAATTCAAATCCTTTCTGTTCGCCGCTGCCAGCACTGCCAGTACTGCCGGCACAGCCATGAATGACTCAGCACCGACTTTTAAGGTGTAAATTTCGCTATGAGCTTTTGTCACGCTTCCGTTATTAGTTTAATAGAGTTTAACTGGCTTTTTCTGTCTCCGCCTTTGATGTAAGAGAACATAATATTTGCTTTTTTTTCACTTTGGTATTGTGTATGATTTTGTCACATTTATTTTTCGGCGCTTCTCATATTTGCAAAGACTGTAGGCGGCTGGTGTATTCGGTTATTCGGTTGGTACATACTTCGCATATTTGCCAAGTTCGAAACAATTTTTTTCGTTTTTTTAAGGTAGGATTTAGCTAATCTGTATAAATTGGCTATATACGTATGCTTGTATATGCACTCACATTATCATTATTCAACTTAAACTAATATTTTGTTTGGATTTTATTTCTGCGACCATTCAGCTTATCATATATGATTCAATTTTTCAGAAAGAAAACATTAATTGTATGAATGAAATGAATCTGAAGGGTGCGAGCACAAATGGAATTACGTGGGTGTTGTTAATTTCTACGATAAGTTTGTGGCTTTATTGCCACAATGGCAATGGAAGCCCACATTGTGTCACTCATCTTCCACTCGTCATATTTATGGTAGTTGTTATGTCAACAAAATCTGATAGAAATTTCAAATCACATAGAAATCAATTCTGGCAGTCCAAGGGAAACAATTTTTAAAGAATGCGAATCATAATTTTAACTTTAAGGAAGAGCAATTCACTTACTCTTGTATGGGCTCTGAACCAGGCATGGAAATAAATAAAAGCAAAATGGAAATTTCAGATTCATACTGGATTATGTATATCGAAATAGACGTAGCAAATATGATACAATAAAATTCTTGTACAAAATGTTACCAATGTCTAATGAAGTTAGTACTTGTCGGACTACAAATTGTATAAACAATTTAACTTTACATTGCATTTGAAAAAATTGAATTGTTAGACTTCATTAGTAGTCTTACAAAAACTTATGCTGCAGCTTTATGAAGTCAGTATTAACTAATCACATCTTCCTTGATCTTCGCACAAAGTACCACTATTTCTAAAACACCATTTTTGTATATATCATAGCAATATTGATCATAAATCATTACCTTTCCATTAGACTCATGCTATATAAACAATCATTTGACGAATGGTTTGGCAATTTTACTCTTATTGGTCATGAAAGTCACATCACAATTGTCAACTTCTATTTTTACTACTTTTTTTGTTATGTTGTCTTCTGTCTAAATTTAAAATACTCATATTTACTCCTAAAAGGAGCACTGTGACGAAGGATAGAAATTCGGGAAATTCTAATATAGTCTTATTCTCAATTTTTTAATTTACACTGTAAACAATAATAATTTCACATTTGACATGACTACCTGTATAAAATAGCACTTTGTAGTTTCCTTGGATTCAAAATAATCACTTCCAATTCAATAAATAGCATTTAAAACTTCTTCATATGTACGAATAAACGGTGGAATGCCTGTCGCATTCAGCGACTAACCATTTTTCCTGCTTGAAACGGAGCTCGCACATTCCATTGACCAAATCTTGTCCGTTTTCTTTCCTTAAGTCGGTATCGTTTTGATCGCACTGGTTTCAATTTCTTGTGAATATTTGAATCTGATGTGTTTCAGCAGTTACGATTGATTAACCCATAACCGCCGAGATCGGTGGTACGGCTGCTACCTTTCGAAAATGTTCTCGAACACCACTAGGCCTCCGACCTTGTCTTGATGTTTAATGTGCAGCTAGCATTTCCTCTAGACAGCAGATGGAAGAGTTCGGATATCCGAGCCGAACATTCGGTCGCCAGAACCTCAATAGTGAAAACAGGGAACACCGCTGCAAAAATGAGGTTGATGTTAACTCTAGAGAGGCTGTTTGAGACGTGTATTGAGCCTTATTCTCCAAATGGTGCTTTGTGTTACATTAAACTCAAAAAGTATGAATTTTATTTTAATTAAAATCAATAACTTGGAGTGATGTTTCAATAATAACTTCTTCTCATTATGTAAAATGTTGTATACTTATTTGACCCAGAGTACTGAGATTAATTACAATAATCATAGTACATAAAAGTTTGAGTACGACAGTTTATTGCATTCAGTGGCTAATTATCTTGGTTTAAAATTATAATTAGATTAAAATTTGTTTTCTTTAGCGCAATACCTATTAAGTTTCATAGATTCAAGTTGTAGTGGGAATATCCAATAGTAAGGACCTTTGCTCACTCATCTCTGCTAAAAATAGTTTCCACAATTGACTTAATTCAATTCAAAAGATTTTTGATTAAAATTCGTTTAGAATAAAAATCCTTGAATTATGTGTCCTTAAATGTAGAAATACATAAAATAAACTTGTCAACAGAAAATTAGTTGAGTACTTAATTTAATTACAAAACCAAAGACACTCTCTCACTCACCTTTCAAGATGTGAAAACATTTCGCACGTGTTATGTGTGAGGAGCACAGCACAGCCAGTTATCCTACATCCTTACGCTTAGTTATGTAAATGCAGATGTATCTACTGTGTGTGTATTTAACTCTATTCTTACTTACCTACCTAAGTTGCGTAGGTGCTTTTGTATCTACAAAGTGAAATTTTTATGTGGACTGTTGCTTCTAAGCAGTGTAAACACATAATTATCGTTGCATTTTTTTGCTGTGCTGCTCTGCATGTGAAAACCACACAACACTTTTACTTTTACTTTCACTTTTGCTTTCACTTTCACTTCGAGTTTTATTAACGTTGACGTATTTAATGTTTATGTAGATGTGTGCAAGACGATGATGTCCTTAGGCTTGCTCGTAATACTTAAATTCATCGTAATAAAAGTAATTGTTAATAAATTTAATTGAGTGAGCGAACGAGCGAGTTTCGCAGAAAAGGTGTAAACTTAAGGTTTGCCAAAAACCAAATGTGTGGGTTTCACCTTAAGATTTTGTATGCTTAATACCGGGATACACATATGTTCCTAGGCAACACACATATAGACGCTATGAGCTTATGCTACTACTAAGGCTTTAATAAGTTATCTTGTGCCTAATAATGCCAATTTGATTTAAATTAAATTTATTTGAATACAGCAAGAGCTAAAGTGCTACATCTACAAACATTTACTTAATGCCACAAATTGTGTTCGGTTGCTCGGTTGCTGTGGGTACAGGACTTAAAATTCAGCTGAAATCTGAAATCTCGCATTTAGGAAGTTATAAGTGAACCCTTTTCCCCGCCTAAGTGACATGTTTGACACCTGACATGTGGCTTTAAAAGGCTGATTACGATTATTGTCAAACCAGTTGTCACCTGAAGGCAAACACCTATGTCCTATCCCATCTCAACTCAGTGGATATAATTTTATTTTTAATGCTGACAAATGCTTTTTACATGTAAATTTGCTTATTTATTCAGAGATTGTTTTTTTTTTTTGTATTTATATAGATTTAACTGACATTTCTTCTCTATATGTTGCATGTTTAGAAAAAAATAAAAATAAAAAATAAAAAAAATCAATTAAATATAATTTAAGATCTAATGCCTTTTCAAATCAATTATAGAATGTTTTCAATCTATAAATAAATCTGCACATCAATCGAAATTATTTCATACAAGCTATACAAATGTCAACTGCAGTATCTTTCTATTTATTTTCATTTATTTTTATTTACTTTTTTTGATTACGATTATGTTTTGCAGCGATACGAGGATTTCTCAATATTGCTTGGCTCAATTGTCAATGGTAACGACCTGAAGCATCTTTACTTTGCTTCAAACGCATAAATTGCTTCTATCCTCTATCCCAATGCCATCCGACTTTTTCCAACGTCTATTGGTTTTTGCTGCTGCTGCTGCTGCTGGTGTTGGTGTTGGTCTTGCCACTGCTGTTGCTGTATCTGTTGCTGACAGGAAATGTCATTAAATTAAATAACAAGTTGATTATTGTTGCTTTTGTTGTATCTATTATAATATAAACGACAGATACATGTCATGTCAGAATTAAGCTACCATATTCCATCACCAGTACATTTTCCAACTTAACGCCAAACATCTAAATTCTAACGTCTACTGACTACCGTCTATCGTCTGCCGTATACCGTGTGTACGTGTTAGCGGTATTTACGACCTTTTGACGACTTTAAATTCAGCTTTAAATGTGTGAAAAGCGTGAAAATTCACGTGTGTGCGTTTGCCAGCGTTTGTGCAAAACTTCAGGATGTCGATGTGTTAAATGTGACTTTTTATGCCTTCTTAGGCTTAAACATGTGTGTCAAATAATTTATTTGGTAACGATTAAGTGTCCTTCGATACTTACAGGAACTGATTTTGGAATGATTGTCACTTTATTTGTCAAGTTGCTAATTCTTTATATATTCACAAATAATAAAACTGGATAGCACTTTTAATACTTACTTAAGGTAGTCAATATGCAACTAAATAATTATGAGACATAATATATTTACCGGATCGACACAAGCATAGACTGGTTTTCCTATTATATATCTAGAAAGATATATAATAGGTAAATGTTTATATATATAAGCATTACAATATCATTGAGATTGATTTACTTAACATCTTTACTTCTTGCACTCTTGCAACAAAAACATGAGCGTACATGTTAGGTGGTTTAACTGAAATAAAAATATTTTCTTTTTTAAAAATCTCGATATGATCTCACTCTCCAGATTATTTTTCTACAGGGATATATGAGTCGGTGATCTGTTCAGATAAACCACAGACATTAAATCAGTTGGAAGTTTGAGTCTAACAAGCAGATATACTTGAAATCTAACTCAGGCGTTACTAGTATAGTTATTTTTATAAATATTATCTTTTTTTGGTTTTTTTAATCATTTTTTTTAAATCTTTGAATATGTAAAACTGTTGCACTATATTTTAAATTAATTTTTAAACATTTTCTTATAAACTTTTATTATTATATTGAGGCTAGTTGAGTCAGTGCACTTTAGCACTTTTATTCTCTATTAACCGCGAGGTTTCTTCATAACTCCAACGCCTTGACTGGAGTATTGTTTATCACTTCATCAGACTGAGCAATAATTGACCTCAGATCTGCATACCTCCTCGAGGAGCTTGTAACCATTGTGATATTCAATAACGCAGAGTTGGTTTTTGATCGGATTAATCTTGAGATCCCTGAGGATGTCATTCGTCCTAATGTACTATGGTAGCTTGAAAAGTCTTCTCAGAGTCTGGCTTTGTCCAATTTCTAACCGGCGAATAGCAGTGGTTAAGGCCTTGCTAAACGCTACACATCCATATAGATGTGCTATTCGTTGCATTAAGATTTTAATTTTTGAATAGCGATTGAAGGTGATGAAGAATTTTGGCACAGCTAATTCTTTTCAGTTGAACATGTTTAAGTCATGTGATAATTTATTTAATTTATTTATTTATTTATTTGTTTATTTATTTATTTGTTTATTTATTTATTTATTTATTTGTTTATTTATTTATTTGTTAAATTCAATATTCTTGCTACACAGTCGGAAACTTCAAATAAACATTTTCATTATTGTTTAAGATAAAAATCAATTTTATGCAACATTATTAGAACTATGGAGACCCTTTTGATATTTCATATAAAAGTGAAACCATCCTTTAAAAATGTCTGTTTATAAAATCAAAGTATATGTATACGGTAAATGTACATTTAATGTGTTTACCTAAACATATAAAAATAATAATATCCCTAGTTATAACCCAGCATTAAATAAGCCATCCGCACTATCTTCCTGCCTACTGTTTGCTCGCGCATGAAGGCAATGAAAGGCATTTAATTACACTTGCCTCGCACACTTGAACTTACCTCGTACTTACCTCGCAAAAAACCGCAACGCACACCTTTACACATAAAAGTTACTAAACATGTATGGCATAAAAATGCACGCTTCATTATACTCAAGTGCAATCGTTTATGTACAAACCTACTGGATGTACCTTCTGCACAGTACCCACCTGTATGTACCGTCTTCCACCTCGTGAGCCTGATTAAATACATTCACACTTTGTTATCTGTATTTATTGCCTCTTTAGGCCAAATGTAAGACACTTGAGGCCTTTGAGCATTGTTGCCAGCAGGCCTTCATTTCACTTAAGGCTTACCAATGCGTGCAAGTATATATGAAGCAAAAAGCTAACAAAAATAAATGTAGGGGATGGTGGCAGGCAGCGAAGAGTAAGTATGCAGGCAACTTAACAAACACAAAAATAAATAAACTTTCTTAAGTGCTGCTTTGGCAGCAATGTTGAACTGTTGATTAAGTACGGAATATACACAACTACACACACACACATACAAGCAAACGTTAACAAAGTTACTCATATGTATATGAGCACAGGCTAGAGTATCGATAGGCACAACTATCAATACGAAAGCTTAACAGTGGTTAAAGTCGCTGTAGTAAATAGGTATGAAAGATGTTTTCGTACTTTCGTTTTAAAGCTTGCAAAAGAACTTGTGTAAAACTAGTAGTCGCCTGCTGCCATACTTCCCTGTATTTACACACAAACATACACCGACATTATGCATAGTACAAGTCAAAAGTCAAGGTGTACAAACACTTTACAGCTTTTGTTTTTTACATGCACACACACACGCACACGTATAGTCAGCTTATATGCATACAATTGAAAATATTTGTTGGTATAGTGCCTCACATTGATATTGAAAGCTAAAATTGTTAATATTTGTATGCGCTTACAACGCTTACAACGGCATTCACATATTATTATATGTGAATGCATGAAGGAGCTTACTGATTGGAAACCACTTAAAATAATTCCACTCAAATATTCATGAGTATTTTATGGATAGTAACGAGTAAACTTTTATGCGCTCTATTTTTATTGCTTCCATAATGAAATTCCGAATCCATTGAGGTAAGTAGAGAGCACACAGTTAAGAATTCTTCAAGCGTTCCGTAGTTAATATTAAATGTTATGCTTTTCTCGAAAATTGACGATATTCATAAATTGCTTTCTTATCATGACTAATAAAATGTGATATCAAAAATAAATAACTAGAAAAAAAAACGAATTCCAATTTTCATTCACTTCAGTATCTTTTAAAAGTGAATTCAATATACTTCAACAATAATTGAAATAAAATTATAACTTCTATTTACAGTAAACTAAATAAAGATTAATTATCTGAAAGCTTAAAATTTGAAAAAGTTTCCTTAATTGTTAAAAACATTTTCTGTGTGTGTTACGAATTACAATATAATATCAAATTTTATCTTTTGTTTAACTAAATTTTCAAGATAATTTGAATTTTGTTGCGTTTCATTTAACTTTTTAAACAAAAGCGAATCTCTTTAATATCCCCCGGATATGCACTTTACTGAGAAGAATTCCAACAACAGCCACAACACCAACAAAATATTTTGTTCGAATGCTAATGTTCCTTAGCATGTTAGCATCAGCCGGAAGCTGTTGAGAACATTTCGACATATTCTTATTTCGAAATTTGCTCCATATAAATGTAAATAAAGTTAGTACGAAGGCAAGAAAAATGAAGGAAACAAATTATCCCATTCCTTTGTATTCATATAATTAAGAATTCAAGTGGCAGACCAAATAAAGCTAAGCATAAAATCCCTAAAAGTATGTTAAGCGAAAGCAAAGGAAAAGTGTAAATTTAGAGTAAAAATCAGAATATCAGAATATTTAAAAATAAAAAGTAAATCCTAGAATCTCCTGAGTAGTTTTGTAGAAAATATTTTCAAATACGGATAAAAATATAGTTAATTAGAGTAAATTTTATTTTTTTCATAGACAATTTTATAGCAAAAATGACTAAAATGATATTCGCAGTTAATATCCACGAAAAAAATCATAGAGACTACCTTTTGAAACTCCAATCTTCCACAAATAATTCAAATATCCGGTATTGGCGCACTTGGATATATTCTATATATGCTTCCAAGCCTGAAATCGTGGTTTAATTGCCCGTCTACATTAATAGCTTTTTATAAACTCTACATAAACCACATAATATACAAGGCCACGTTTGAACCGTATCTTTGTAGACAACATGGGAATCGAATTCTTGCTTTAATAACTTACAAATTTTTCTGAAATTACGTTTTTAGCCATTTAGTGGGATACTTTATAGACTCATTATAAAAATACTGTTTATGATAAATACAAAAATTGTTTGTATATATAATTTAAATATAAATCTATGCAAAAAGTTACGAAAAAATTGTTTTAAAGAAACATATAGTAATATATACTTATATATATCTAGTGATATATACTAATATATATAATATATACTTATATATATATATGCTTCCAATCGCAATAAATACTACTATTACCACAAGATTATAACATAATGGATTGAATACAAGGTGGGTGTAATATCCAGAAGATACTTCTTAACAGTGTGGAATTGAATACATACGATCACTTGCTGATAAGCATATTCTTTTTCGATTTTAAGCTTTCTTACTATTTTTTAAATATAAATCTTGAATAGTGCTTTCATTATCTGCATTTCATTCCCTAACATTTTTTATAAGTCCATAAATCATATTAATTTATTACATTTTACAACACTCACATTCCTTGCGCTTATGAAGTAATCCTTAAAATGCAAATTTCATGTGCGGTGTTAAGTAAATAAAGTGTACTCAATTTATTGGAATTTTCGTTATAAAAGGATTAAATCATTATTTTTTTTTTTTGTAACTTGACTACATGACATTGCATGAATTTACCTGCAACACATTTTTCTGGTATTTAAATTTCTAAGCTTTTTTCTAAGAGCGACTGAGTGCACTTCTATCCATTGGCAACCCCATGCACACGCGGGTGTTAGACAGGCAAATGTGGAAGGCAAATGATATTTTTCAAGTTAATCCTTGTGCTTTGTGCAATGTTTTATGTGCTATCGTAAATTTAGCTACTTAAATATTTTTTATTTTATAAAAATCATGTTTTTATTTCAAGTGAAATTCGCTCGAACTCTGCGTCCGTTCAACCAAGGACCTTTGGTGTAGTAAAATGTCAAATGATATTCGTTCATTTGTGGATGGGATATACTGACTATGTTCCAAAAAGGCACCCGTGTTGTAAATTGAATTTCACTAAAGTGAGGCGTGCAACATCAAATGACAAAAGGTCAAAATGCCTGTTGATTTAAGACTAGCAGGGAAGGTGGGATTTATGTAGAATGGAGCACAAGTGTTAGGAGCCGATGGTTGTGTGCACATACTTCCGTACCAGATGCGCAACAATGCATGATTTGTTGTCAATGGATGTACGTTTATGCGCCTTTGCGCCTGCTGTTATCACAGAAGTATCTAGTGTACAACATTTCTATTAATTTCAAATAGCTTTTTTCCTATACGTTTTTATGGAAGACAACACTTTCTTTACAGATATTCATTTCGTGACATTTCTATAATATGTGGCACTCATTCAATGTACTCCGTTATTATGCCAAATGGATTTATTATTGCGATTTAAATAGCAACTGAGATATTGTAAAGCAAAACTAAATAAATAATTACTTTTATTGTTGCAAAGTACAAAGCTTAGCTATGCTTGCCGGTGTTCTACTTGCCATACTTGCGATTGCGGTAGTGGTAGGACAATGCTTTGCGCATACACCTTCAAACATGCAATCCAACATCTAACATGGAACAATTTTATGTACATTATTGCACTTGCGACTATTCGAATTCAACTACGTTAAACCAACAATTTTTTAATTTGTGGGGCGCTTATTTGCTTGAACATTAAAAAATCAACATAAATGCATGTGTGGAAAGCAAATTGTTTACTTAATCAACTACGCCCACTACGGGCGGATCGGGCGGATCAGGCGTATTAGGTTTGCTTTGTTCCATAATGCAATGCTGGTGAGAATGTGCATTGTTGTGACGTGCGATTGTTTGCTTGCACTTGTATTCGCATGCCATCAAGCATGCATGTTTGCCTACATCCTTGAATACAAAAGTATTCTATTTTAATTTGTATCTACATAAAAGTAAGCAAACATTTCTCATTCAGGTTTAGTTTGCTTTTCTCTAGCCGAGCTCTAGCCGAGTCTCTTAATTAAGACTACAGTTGGAAATTTAATGCGCATATGTATTTTTTGTCACATATCGTTAAGGATATAAATTTGAAGTTCCTTTAAATGTGAAGCAAAATAAAATTCTTTATATTTAAAATAATTATTTATAATATAAGTAGAAATTTTAAGTTTTTCATATTGTCTAACATTCATTAACTATATTGATTGTTAATTTGACAAAAATATTTCATCGCAATATATCACACGTTCGCGATCTTCCTCATTTACAAAGAACTCATAAGTTGTTTCAGATGAGGTCAAATATTTCATATTTAGTAACAAAAAATAATATTCCACAGAGTCTTTGTAAAGAAAATGTGAAGTTGATGATTCAGATTTATCTTTAAAAATAATAACCACCAAAATATTTTCTTTGTTAAATATTTAAGTGTATATACAATATTTGCAAGGATTTTTATTTAAACTAAAATATATCAATGAAGTTATTTCCATCATAATTCGATATTTTGGAAATAATTTTCAACTTAAATCAAGTGTCTGTCAGTATTTTTGTAACCGTGCAATTATGTATATTAGATCACATATTAAAGGAGATATCCTTAATGTTGCTAACTCACAGATTCCTTGCTCTAAGTCCACAAGGAGATGATAAAAAGGTGATGAAAAAGTTCTTCATACTTACATATGGTCAAGATTCAGAACGATTTATTTCAATGTCACTTGATTTCTTCCTCTTGCTATCTTATTGCATTTACTAAATGATACCTGTTATCCTATATAGGTTATGATGCTATAGGTTCTGACTTATTTTGCAATATGATGCTGCTTTGTCTCATAGTGTTGCTAATTAACAATAAACAGATTACAAAAATAAACAAAATAACTGCTATATGTAATAGTCATATTAATACTTTGTGCTGAAAATATATACTTATATCTATATGACGCTTTATGACGCTTAAATATTGTATTATTCAATACATCACGCAATAGTCACTGGTCACTGAGGTAATTTACTTTTTACTTTTAAAACTATTAACCGTATAGCTATTAAAATTGAATCACTGAAATCAACAATTATGTACTGTTTAATATATTGATTATAGAGAGTAACTAATTCTGAGTAGTATTTCAATAGCACTAGATGACTGGAATTAAAAGAACGTAATCGTTTAACACAACAAAAAATTTGGTGATTGCAACTTTCTCTACTAAAAATGCTACTTTTTCTACAGAAATTATTTTCAGCGATGGAGCTAACTTTTTTTTCAGATAAATTCACAAATAATTAAATTTTCGATTATGAGGTGGAAATAATTCAACGAAAATTATTACTTAAAAAAAATGTTGTTAAGTGGTAGTTACTTATGAAATCCATTAGAATGCAAATTAATTATTAACAATTTAATACTTCATGCTTATTCTAATAATACATTGAAGTGTTATGAGAGTATTTCCGGATTCACATTTTGGTGCCAATTCTTATTGGTGCTCAAATGCCAAGCACAAATTCTCTACCGTTGGATCTTAGCTGTTCTAAAGAGAGGCGAACCAATCTAGCTTAACCTGACGTGATGGAACAGAAGGCGTTTAATATTTAAAATTATTTTATAAATCAAGGCATAAAAGGCATGAATTATGTATAATATAAGTGGTATAAAATAAATATAAATTCATCAAAAATTCGACTGATCACAATCTTAAATCAATCAGTAATTATCAATGCATTTTTTCTAAAATAAACGATTAATTTTAATATATATAGTTGGCAATAACAAATTAAAGTGCTTTAAAAACCTTGTATGAAAAGCAATGAATATAAAAAAAACTTAAATAGGTCACAGAAAAAATAAATAATTATTATTTTTTTTTGATAACTTTTTTTATTAATAACTTTTATCGTGCAAAAGTGATACACGCAGTTGTTACATTCCATGTTACAAAACCAATTTTGATGAATGAACGTTGTAACGCAGCCAGCAACAGTCATTATTGCCAGCAACATGTTGCTATCAATGGATAAAAAAATAAATTATTGAACAACAATTGAAATAACTGCACGCAATGTAATATATTAATTATTTATAATAAGATGATATCGTACTGCATCTTTTCATGTTAATATTTCGATGAAAATATTCCCATTTAAACGAAAATGGGTTTTATTTAAATTAACACTGGGCGCTACCCACTGCGTATACGCAATTTAATTACAAGCGGTAATTTATAAAGCAAGAAGAAGCATTGAGTTTTTTTTCTTTAACTAAAATTAATTAAATGCGTACATTTATTTATTTTACATTTATGGCTGTTGTTTAAAACATTTTGCATTAAATTTATTGATATTATTTTTACTTTCCACTGTTTATAAACAAAAGTCATTAAAAAAATACGAAATCAATGTTGAAGTTTGACTTTTGTGTTGGCGTTTGTGAGTGTGTGTGAGTGTGTGTGAGTGTGTGTGAGTGTGTGTGGCAGCGCGTGGCTTGGAATGACATTTATTGGGTGGGGTTGCCACTTTATTGATAATTTATTTAAATTTAGCTTGTGCCGCTGATTCAGTGCCTTTTATTTGTGGTTTTTTCGAATGAAAATTTCATGCTATTTCAAGTTTCGATAAATTTCTTTTATTCACGACAAAATTCGAATCTAAGTTTGGAATTATTTTGGTTTGCTCTACACGTATACGTACTCGTTTAATAAAAATATTAGATTGAGGCACATATTATGTGTTTTATTACTTTGGTCTTGTTAGCAACTCTAGTCATTTCTGGATGCCAAAGTTTTTAAACAAAATTAAAACTTAATGCACATTTTGCGGCAATAAAAATTTTTACTCCATTTGCACTTGTAGTGCTGTTTACAGAGCGCAGTGCTGTTCGCAGTAAAATACTCGTAATAACAATGCAGCAAATAAATAAAAAGATCTTAATCCATTGTCAGTGATAATTTGACGCATCCGTGCACATATTTTATTTTTGCAGCACAGTTTTCAGAACAGAAATTATATGAAATAAAATATGAAGAAATAAAATAAGTGAAAAACATTAAATGCTGAGTGCAACATCGAGTTGCTTCCCATTGCTGAGAAAGTTCTCTGGCACACAATTGAACCCTTGGGAGGAAATATGCCACAAATGTGGCACAAGGCACTCAATCGTTGAGATATTTTACTGTCTTTACTGCATTCTGTGCATTCCACACTTTGTGCTGCCATTAGAAATGTCATGTTTGCAGCTAAAATGCAATCGCAACCGCATTGATACCATGCATAAGCACACTCAACTGACATAGTGAAATAATTTCATGTTCAAAACTTTTAATAACATTGGTTTATCTTCTGACATGCTTCGAATAAGTTCTATCATAAACATATAAAGTAAAAAATGTTAAAAGCATTAAACTTAACGAATTACTTAAAATTATTGTAAAATGTTGCGTTTGTTGAAAACACAACATTTGAAAACACTTATACGAATATGGAGGTAATCGATTTGCTAACGTAAGACCTCAATATAAAATCTATTCTCTACAATTATTTATCTAAGAACAATGAAAGATATTCCATTAAATGTTGTGTAAAGCAAACTTTTAACGACTTTGTCTCAGCAAATTTATGAACCAATGCTAATATTCTTACAGGACACTGTAGACTTAATTACCACATGAAGATTATAGGTGCGATAGAACGTGTTTCCTATCGTCGGCAAGACGTAGACCCGACTACCTTGGAAGCGGAATCTTAGTCCCAAGTCAAATAGGTAGAATCAAGCTCACAGCAATTACGAGATTTATAAATAAACTAGAATTGTTTTAGTTGGGCCTTTAGGCGCACAATAGATCTTTCAGGTCGGGATGCATACATAGCCTATTTAATAACAATAATAGCAATATTACTTTAAACCGCTTAACAATTTACTTCAATATCAAACTTAATGTTGCTCCAACAACAAATACATTTATTTAAATAATAATGCAATAAAATTCAATAAATTGCATATGAAAAAAAAGTCAACAAAATTAAAACTTCAATTAGGTTTTGTGCTATTGAATGAAATAATGTAATCAAAAAACTTGTATAAATTGAATGCCACATTACATACCTATACGACGTCATTGGAGCGACAGCAGGTGTAGTCCATAATGTATTTAATCGAGCGAAGGCGTATATGCTTGGAAACGGCATACATTAGTTATTGATGGTAGGGCGTTGGCAATTATGTACGTTTTGTCTAAAAAAATCGTTGTATATTTTTAGGCAAAGGACATAGAAAATTTGTTAGCTTTTTTCGATTTATTTTGATTTATACGAAACTACACGCGTTGACAAGCCATTAACTAGCCCAGTTTATGGACGTGGGGACAGCTTCAGGACATATCGGCACAGTTCAAGCAAAACAATAACACATATTCGGTTACACAATTTGACATTTTTTCACATTATGTCCAAGTGTTGTTTAACAATGCCAACAAACCATTCGCCATACAAACCATACAAAAATATTTTTCTTTCACCTGAGCAAACAGCTGTTGTGGTAGTTTCTATTCACATATATCGACGTCAGTGTAGGCGTCTGAATTTGTGTCAATTGTGGAGCCAATGAGAGTTCGGCTCGGTGGCATGTGAACACATATTTGACTTTAAGTTTTTATTTAAATATTTCCATCATTGAATTATAAAATTTGTGTTGTGTTCATAAAAAAGAAAACTCTTAAATAAACATTTTAACATATCTTACTGTGTACCTTAGCCTGCTATCCAAAATTGATCTGTTTAAAGCTCAACCAAAAATATTTTTTGATTATTAAAAATCAAGTACAGTGATAGCAACTAATCCCATCCTAGCTTTTATTGTTATACTTGTAATGGTTACTTGCTTTTATCTGATATATTATATAAAAGTGCCTGCAACATTTTTTCTTATCTCGAATTTTGCCAATTAAAGCGGAAAATATTCTCATAAAACTTTAATCAAAAACAAAAAACAAACGAAACTGTTGATAAAAAATACTGTATAAAATTATATTAAAATCATGTCACCTGCAACCTTAAGGCAATTTATCTTCTTTACATGCGATAGAAAAACAAGAGGAAAAACAATGTTTGACATTCAATTTTGTTGTCAATTCTGTTGTCAATTTTGTTGTCACAATTTTTTTCTGTTTCTTATTTAAGTAATTTTTCCTTTTCACTTTTTTTTTATTTTCATTTTGGTTAGATATGGAAATATCCATTTGCTCATGTGTCAAAATTTCGGTTAATATCAGTGACTCAAGTAACGACACCAATACAAACAATACAAATAACGGTTATAAGAGGGAAGGACATCACAACGGCAAATTATTTGCATTTTAAACTTGCAAACATTGTGATGAAATGGACATCGAAGCACTACAATCAGCAAATACAATACAATACAATACATACTGGCATTAAATAGTCTGTAAACGGACACAACCTCTCTCTCACTTACAGCTATTCTCTAGCTTATCAAATATTAATAATACATAATACATAAGAAATATAATACAAGCAACAAATAGATGCTTTTACAAATATTTAGACTTAATGAAATCAAGACTACTATCCAAGGAAAGTAAGCTACGAATGTACAAGACAATAATAAGATCGGTAGCTACATATGGCTCAGAAACATGGACAATCACGAAGGCGAACGAAGAAGTTTTAAAAATTTTTGAAGGTAAATTGTTTGCCAAATCTACGGGCCAATCCAAATTGATGCAGAAACTTTTCAAAGACGAACAAATAATGAAATTGAAGAACTGCTTAGAAACGAAAATATAGTGAGATACATTAAGTCGCAAAGGTGACAATGGACTGCTCATGTAATAAGAATGGGGTCGGAGAGAAAGCCGAACAGCATATTCAACGCAAAGCCGATGATAACCAGGCACAGAGGTAGGCCAAGAACAAGATGGGATGAGAACGTGTATAGTGATGCAAGAACGATTGGAGAACTGAACTGGAAGAGAGTAGCAGAAGATAGGGACAGATGGAGGGTGGCCAAGGTTCATACTGGACTGTAGTGCCAAATAAGAAGACGAAGAATAATACATATTTTCTCTTTTCAATATAATTAAATTTTATTTAAATTTTAAAACAAATTTAGTAAAACGTATTAAACTAGGAAGAAGTAGAACATAAATGAGTAAAGTAAGCTCAATATAGAGCCTTGTAAATATAAGAATTGTACTTACGGATTATATATACAGTAGTATGAAGACTTAACTAAGACAATTATAGTCATAAATTTTTGGAAAAAAAACTTGCTTTGTATTTTTATTTCTTCAATTCTAATAAAAATTATTATTATCACTTTTCTTAACAAAAGAAGTCTAAAATAATTTGTTTTAAAAACTTTGAATTGTATGCAATATTTGACACAAAAACTTGCTTTAAAAAAATACAATTATTTATTTATTGTTATATCTAATAATATCTACCATTTCAGACCTTAGATTTGACTAACTTATATCTACATCTATCACACTGTATCTTTCACATATGTAAGTGCGATTATAGTCGCATTGGTAGTCGTCCAGCAAACAGCACTATCAACTTTGGAAAAAATTGATGGCATTTATTAAGTTAAGCCGATTAGGTGAGAAGTGAGTGTAGTTGGAAGATTGATGCTTCCCTTCCTTATCGCAAGTTATGTTAGTCTTATCAGTTTTGTACTTATATTTTGTAAAACGTCTACCCGTCATACCCTTTTATGAAATATGAAATAAAATTGTTTTCTTTCTATCACATAATGAAAACAATATTTGAATAATTTAATGTCGTTGATTTTGTATTTTTTTACGAAATTACATCTGCACTCTTCTCAGAATGCCCCTCAGAAGCATTCTGCATTCTCAGTAGATGGAATGGTTGTGCATGTAACCTTTTCATGAAGCAATAGCTGCAAGGAATAACAATGAGACAACAATTACGCAAATATTGGCGTTAAAGGGCAAATAAACAAGTTCCTTGGAATCCCAATAGAAAGAACTTACACCTACATTATTCAACTTTAACATTTCAAGTTGTTTCGAGGTATAATTTTAAAGTAATGAACAGAGTAGAGGATTCACGGTACTTGTGGTCATATTGAAAAGTGCACTATGATTTAACTGTTGAAAGAATTAAGATTTCAGTACAGTAGATTTGATGAATAAAAAATAATGCATTATAATATGGATCAGCTGCAAACAAAAAAAATATAAATAAAAATATATAGCAAAGGCTTCATATATGATTACTTATAATTTCCAGATGAAACTAAATAAGCAATAAGAAATATAAAGTTTAAAATCCGACCATTTTTTCCAGGATTATTGCAGAAAGCTCCATAACATAGATACTCTCTACTGTTAAAGAAAAAAACAATTTTGATTAACTTTTAAATAATTTTATTCCAAAAATATATAAAGAAATATTTACTGAGTAGCAAAATAAAATTCACAATTTTTAATTTTATATTTACTGTATAATTTTGTCCGTGGAAAAAAATTATTGAATGCACAAAAAAATTCACCGCTTGCTTTTTCTATATATAACTATTACCCTGTGTGTTCTCTTCAAGACCCATGGTTCCCATAAATATTTTAAGCAACGTATATATAAGTATTGCGATCCTTATCAGCACGCACTAAATAGTCCTTCGAAATAAGACTATCAATTTCACTCTTAATTACCACAACTGAGGGCACAAAACGGGACTTAACTTGATTCATTACTTCGGACACTAGATTAGAATGAGTCATAGTCTTTGACGACTTCATAATGCGCACAATAGCAGCATCGATCTCCACTCTACGATCCTGTTCAGACGACTGTTTAACTACCTTACGGTCTACATGTGCATTATCATTGCATTCATAATAGCTCATATTGTAAAATGAGACCCTAGAATATTTTGACCAGTAATCAGAATTTAGTGTGAATTTATCAGATGGATTTGCAGATTTTGAATGCGTTTCGCTGCTACGTAACAATAAACGCTGACTCTTCTTACCCTTGGCCAGAAACGTCAAAGCTCGGAACAAATCTTTTTCACTCAAGTCAGTTTCCTTTGATATAGTCTCGTACGAAACTACTTTACTCTCATTAAACAGTAGCAATATGCACATCTGTGCTGTGGTCACATCAAGCACATATCGACGATCATTACCACTACCTTGGGTTTCTGCATTAATATTGGCACTTAGAATTCCAGTCGCAAATTGTGGCTGCAAAATCAATATTTTTCCAGGATATTTCTCTAAATACACTGTTTTGAAGGTTTCGAATGCGATTTGAAGGTCAGTTGGAATAATGCAGTTTGGTGATTTGCTAGGAACTGGCCAGTAAGCCGTAGTTAACACACTAACTGCTAAATCGAAACTAGGAGCAGGAAGTCGGCGATGAACACACATATCCTTGAATTCGTCATTTATAATTTTCGATAGGGTTCTATCTTTAAACATGCCATCTAAATTTTTTGTGTACATGTAACCGATTTCAGTTTTCAAACGACTAATCATGTTTAATTCGAGATCCTCTATTATGTGTTTGTGAATAAGTAGGCGTCGAGCTAAATGAATCTGATAGAATCGCTCGAAAATGTCTTTGTCTTCTAGATACCGATGTAATACCATAACATTGTCAAGAACCAAATTTGTTTGTGTTTCATTTTCGCACACACTTCCCTTTACTAATTCATCGTGTATATACAAAGAAATATATTCAGCAGATGACCGATTCATATTCACCAAAAACTCCATATCGTTCATCACTTGACGTCTTAGCGTCGCGTTATCATCAAACGAACGTAGAAGTATCTCTTCAAATTGATCTTTCAGACTAAGCAGCGTCTTAACAAAGAAAACAGCATTGATTTTAGAATTTTCCTCCGGTATAAGAACTTCACTTTGCTTGCGTAAGTATTCGGAAACAGTTTCGGCGATTATTTTTACACCCTCTTCATTGATCAACTGAAATACCTTATATAAACGAGCTAAATCTTCGTACCGGCTATGTTGCAACATACACCACACTCCAGTCTCAGGCATATCAATTAATATACGAATATTCTTTCTAATAAGATTTTCTTCAATCACCTTTATAATGAGCGGCTCAGTTCCCTTGTCCAAGTAGTTAGTGACACGATTGCATTCCTCAGCTATGTGATCTTCAATTTTCGATAAAAAGGCGCAGGCATCATTGGCTGCCAAGTAAATTTGAGACTTTGCTTTGTAATACAAACCAGAAGCAGCCAAATGATGATTTTCAAATATTGAAACATAATGTTCACGAGAATCGATACCCATTTTAATAAGCATTTCGCAGATATTACGAACAAGATCCTGGTTGATCAATTTACCACTGCGTTCCTCATCTATTAGTTCCAGCAAATTATCACGTATGGCATCGCGTATTTGTTGCTCCCGAATAATGTGATCGCGGAAAAGCAATAGGCTCAAGTTATAAGTGCTGACTAGACCTCTCTGCTGCACATGTATGCGATCCAAGTACATCAAAATATCGCACATCATACCGGTAGTAAGCTGATAATCTGCCCATGCCTTATTCAGATTTAGCAAAAAATTGTTCTGTAGACCGTTTTTGATATTAGCGAGAACGTTTGTTTTAAGATGATCGGCGACAACCTGTCTATAGACGATATATAAACGTTTGCCTTGCTTGTGAAGCACTAGGTTGTATGTGCGGCGATACAATTCTTCAAAAGTGTACTTAGTGCCCTTATATCTTTGTATCTCCTGGAATGCATCCTTTAAGGTATGCAAAATGCCATCCAAAGCCGTGAGATCTAAATGTGGTGCAAAATCAGCTAAGATCATGCATTCATCCATGGTTGCAGATTCGTAGGAAGTACTTTTTGAAAAATTTTTTTTTGTGCGCCAAAAGATATATGTATGAGAAATTGAGGAAAATATTTACTACCCTAAAAATATATTTCATTAAAATGATTTAATTTTTATTTTTTGACAATGATAAGTTTGTTGTTTTAAAAATATAATTTGAAACTATCCAAATCAAATACCGAAAACTAAATGTTATAAAAGTCTAACAAAAATGTATTGTTTGTCATAACTTAAGTACTGATCATGGAAAAATCTATTAAAAATCTATTAAAAAGATGTATTAATCTATCTATTAAAAATCCATTAAAACTTGACTTTAAAGACTTTAAAGAAAAAGTCATAGTTTGACATCATTAATTAATTAGTTGATATAAAGAATATTGGCTTATATAGTTGATTCTATAGAAATGTCGAAATGTCGAGAGAATTCCAGTTTAAGCAGAACATATTTGTAATTATTTTAATTGAAATTAAATGGCAAAATTCTCCAAATTAAAATCTAAAAGGAAAATATGTGTATAATTTACACGCAATTATTTTGCTATTGTTTATTTTACATTTAAACAACCAAATTAAAAATTATATTAATAACATTAAAAAAACTAATTAAAGAATTTAATTATATTTCGAATTCATATTTCAAAACACACATAGCATATTTTAAATGTTAATTAGCTGATATTAACAAATAAATTTAATAGAAATTGGAATTGAAATTGGAATTCAGAGTACCAACTACTGCCCACCTATAAATTTTGGCAAAGCAACAATTATTACAAAGATTTAACAAAAACCATTCGCATGATTAATGACCGCAAACTAATTGCCTTCTCCTGATGGTCTTTATTCTGCGCCGCATATCAAGGATAATGTAATGACAACAAAAGAATATAGCATTTTGGGCAAAAAGCAATAGATTGTCTGCCATCTTTCACCAAAATTCGTTTTTGTGACTGCTGCAAACCTCGACAATAGCTCACGAGACAGACTTTGAAATTTATTGCCGTGCGACAAATTCAGCAGATGACTAATTGCAATGCTGAAAGGAAAACGAGCTTCTCTGGCTAGACTTATGTATAGTGTGGGTGTGGGTATGGGTGTGGGTGTAGATGTGGATATGGTTGGATTTTTATACATTTCAGATCGTTATAAGCATTTCACATTTTATTTAGTTCAACTTGCATGGAGATAATGCAACACCTTCAGACAGACTAGATCCACCTATATTTGAATTTTTCAAATTCCATTACTTTTTTGTGATTAAATGACTGTTAAATTATTATAATGAAAATAAAAACAGAGAGCTCACTTGAATCATTTAGTAAATCCATCTATTGTTAACTTAAAAAACGTTTCCTTAAGTTTTTATTCAATTTAATTATATTTAGAATCTTACCTCAGAGAAACTTCCTTAAAAAATTTTATTGATTTCCCTTAATGAAAATAAGTTATTTTATTTCCATTATGATTCTCTATTAAAAAAAAAATTATATGATATTTACAAAGATAAATATTTTGACAGAAAACGCATTAAAATAGAATAAACTTAAAAATATCATATGCCAGGTATTTTTAATAATTTTTAATTACATTCAGACATTAGAACAACAGACATGCATAGAGATCTAATAATCGACTCAGTGAAAAAATATATCAAGGACAGAACCCTAAAATTACTCACAAAAGTTGATACGTTGCCTATCCCCGCCCTAACAAACCTTAAGTCCAACTCAGGGTGCACAGAAAGATGTGCTGATTTACGGTCCGTCATCAGTTAAAAGATAAATGATAATAAATCTAGTATAGTTAAAGTTTAGGTTATTAGTAATCTAAACGATCCTCAAGACGAATAATGCTGTATTATCAAAATGTTGGGCACCTTATCAATTCGCAAGGTTAATGTCTTGAGGTCATACCACTGTGAATACTGTAAAAGCAACTAAGGAGGATACGATGCATATATGACATACTTTTACTGATGGGATTTTGAATATCAATAAATCAATTACGAATATGGAAAGGATTAGTACCCACAAAGGCCTAGAGCACATTTTAACACTGTTTATTTCATTATTTAAGAATGTTTAGTAAACCATATCACTTTAATAGTAAATCTTATAAATTTTAATATGAATGACTATACTATGCTGTGTTACTTCTTCAAATTAAAAATATATTCAAGATTCTATCCCTCAAAAGAGCAGGATAATGATCAATCGTTGTTTCTTCTTTGTACTCATCAAGTAATATGATGAATTAGAAAATCAGAAGTTTTTGATATAATCACATAATATAGAAGCACCGATATTCACAAATAACAAATGCTTAGTTTCTGACGCAATATGAAATACGATAGGGATCGGGCATACTTATCGATAACATCTTCGAAGATATTTAAAATTGTTTTAGAATATATGATTGAAGTACTCTATAAATTATATTACTGACTTCAAAATAACAGCATATCAGAAATCAAATCACTCATCAACACTCAAACACACTCACAATATGTAAGCAGCGCCATCTATAATAGATCATTGCAATAACAATTAACTTAAAAAAGAAACGTTTTTTGTTAATACCTTTTAAAAATATGTCCTAAGCCTTGACATATCATACTCGTATTTTAGAAATTCTAGTCTTATTGATAGTTCTAAGCAGAAATACTTGGAAAATATATAATTTACGCTTCAAAATCAATGTGGTTGTATATAAATGATTTTAAAACGTAATAATTTTCCACAAATATTTGCTGAAAGCGATAGTAAGTAAATTCACATTCATTTTCCGTGCGTGTCTTCCTCTTCCTGTCGGTTTTCCTACAGATCTGTTGTAATTTTGCGTTTAATGAATTTTTTGATTTATGCGTTTTTGCGTTTTTCCCGGGCGCTGGAACCGTTTTCTATCTGAATTTTAACATTCAAATAATTTTGTTTGTGTTGTGTAGTTGCACAGTTTTTGTGTAAATTCAAATGTGAACATTTTGGTTGGTGTTCGCGTTGTTCTTCCCTGGTATGTTCAATATTTTTAATTTCCCACAAGAATTAAAGTTGCAACATTTCATTAGTTTTCTGTTTCGTAAATCACAGCATGTACGGGAATTCTGAACAAGAAGTGTCCTGGTGTGTTGGAATAGTCTAATGCGAAACTCATGATTTACTTCATTCAAATTTCAAAATAAATTCAGGTATTTTATGCAATTAAAGCGATTTGTTCCATATTTTCGCTTTCAACAATGAAAATGTTTATATAAAAATTTTCAATAGGAATTTTTCTCATATTTGTAGTGTATTTTTAGCCCAGTTAAGCATTACATTAAAACTAAGGAATTTTGGTCAGAAATCAACCTATCCCGAGCAAATTTATTTAAGAGAGTGGGAATTATTACGAAACACTGCCCGTTGGGGGGGACCTACCGTGAGGCTCAATATCAGGATCTCCTTGCACTGTAGACATTGCATGGAGAATGAAGAAGAGGCATCACCAACACACCCTCTGTTTCAGTGTCCTGCTTTCGCAAAACATAAACTCTCCCACTTAGGGTCGCACTTTTTCAATTCTTTAAGCTAAATGTGCTAAATTCTATTTTCCTAGCTCGTGTTAATGGCTTTGTGGGCAGTACTAAATAGTTATAGTGACAGGTGTCAAATTCTTAAGGATATCACAATGGACCTTATGGTCTAAGTGCGTCTACGGACGGCCCCTAACCTAACCTAATTTACTATTATTTACTATTAGTATATTAATAATACATGTTTGTTTCATTGAAACAAAAATATTTACAAGTGAATCCATTTTCTCTGACTTAATTACTTTAGTAAATAAAGTTATATTCATTTTTTTTGGTTTTATAAGAAAACAAAATAAAATAAAATAAAATAAATAAATTTAGGTATATAATAATATAGAAATAAATGAAAGAAATTACATCAATCAATTCAAATAAATTAAATTATGGCAATTTTTTGTGCTCAACTTTAAGTTATCGGGATAATTCAACGAAATTGCCTTAATTCATTTCGGTTGCAATTAATTAATGATAAATTAATGATAAATTTGTTAAAGTTTCATCAAGTACAATTAAAAGGGTTCAACAAGTTTAGTTACTTCTTTCGTCCTTTATTTTCTTCCTTATTTGTTTCTCTTGACGCGCTTCGCAGTGTCTTTTGCCGCCGCAATTTTTGGCTAAATTTTCCGCATTAAATATTTACGGTCAATCATAATCCGTTGGGATGAAAAATGAAAATAAATGGAAAATTACTTTCCAACACTGTTAAATACGATAAAGGAAAATTTTAAATATCCTGCTGTCCTTCAAATTGGATTTGCAACAAGTTGCCTATGTATGTACATAAATTTACTTTCCGGAGCACGTACCATCCATGAGCCATGTACCATGTACCATATACCATGTGCCAAGTGCTTATTTTCCTTTCTGCTGAAGCCCTAATATTAAGTTGATTTGCTGAAAAACCTAAATCAATGGATTCTCTCCTTATTGCTTATGTGTACATTTTTTAAATTGTATTATTTTTGAGAAACAATTTCATTTTATTTTCCGTATTTCACTGTGTTACTGTGTTACTGTGTGAAAACTTATAAAAAGCATTTGCTATTAATTTCGGCCGAAAATTCTAAGGAACCGAGTTATTACATGAATAATTGATTTATATGTATTCAAAAGGGAAAAAGGAAGCTGAATAACTCGATTTACTTTAAGAGCAAATTTTCTTTATGAACTTATTATGTTTTTTGAAAATGGAAGTATTTAAATTAAATATTTAAATTTAATTATATGTAATGTACTCGTAATGAGCTTTACAATAAGACAGCTTCAAATCCTTTTATTGGGCGAGCGCAGCATAAATGCTTATTGAATTCTTACTACGTATGAATACTTGAGTACTTAAGCTCTTGAGTTTATATGTGAACATCTATATTGTTGTTGTGATGTATGTTTGGAACTGTGTATCGTAATAACATTGATTGGATAAAATATGTCCCAATTACAAAGAAGAAACAAAAATTAGTAAATAAATCTGGCTATTGGTCACACTTACATGATTCAATGTGAAGGTTTTTTTAAATCAAGATCAAACTCACTTGGTTTTTTCAAAATTGTTAATGATTTAATTAACGTAAACAGTTTAAGTAAAATTTGATTAATAATTTAATAAATATTTGTTTGAATATATATAAGAGGGAAGGTTAGATTAGTGGCAATCTAAACTAACCAGTTGGAGTAGTAGCCTTGGTATATCAAAGCTCACTTAAGTACAAATAATAGCCTGTTTTGGGTGATAGAACTAAAGGAGTTACTAGAAAGTAATGTCTCAAACATTTTCAGCAGTTAACATGCCTTTAAGAGATTTAAATTTAACTTTGAAAAAATGTAAAGTACATATATCGTACGTATATTATGCTCTTATAGGTCATAAAAACAACCACAGTTTTCATATAGAGGAGACACCGAAGCACCCATTGTATCTTTGTTCAAATTTGTCCAGAATTAAGCTTATATTTTCATATGATACTCTTTATATATGCACTTAACTTAACTTTTCTATTCACTTTCTGGATAATAAACTGTGTAAAACAACAGAAAGCTTTTTACTTTTATAAATAACAGGACACACAATTCTTTAACGCACTCGATGATATCTCCAACATTAGTATTGGATAGATACTTGCATATATCAATAAGTCCCGTTGGTTCTAATATGATTATGACTATCTTTCCACAAATAATTGCGAGGAATGTTTAAATCAGAATAGTTAGCTAATTGAAAAGGATTTGATACTCCTTTCACTGCACTTACCTACCCACAGAAATGTATACATGATGATTACAAGATTCTATTTATGCTGTTTATGACAAGTCACAAACTATTTTTTATTTTTTTTTAGGATAGGATAATGAAAGTGTGAAAATCAATTCTAAAAAATCGATTGACATTATTTTTTCAAAGTGTAAACGCAAATCATATTAAGCGCAATTCAGTCAAAAGTCGTCATCATCAATCACCAAGTGACATTGAAAGCAGTGACAACATAGCTAAAACTCATATACTTGTATGAAAAAAATCGTTTATTCAAAAACCATATATAATAAATTGAAATAATTTAAGAGGTCCTCAGTATTCAAATAATATCACAGCTACATTTTTTTATATGCGCAGTGTCTATTTCACTCCATAAATGATGTGCACTTAAACTGAATTCACAAAAAGTCAATTGAAAATGCTGAGTAGTTTATTCAAAATAGAATCCTTTTTTTATTCACTTACTTTTTTACACTATTGTTTGGTATAGTTTTTTGTTTATCAACAAGGATTTTTTTGATTGTCTGACTCACTGGCTGAGAGGATATCTTCGAGTGTGTACATCCGGAAAAGGGGCAATACTGAATGAATTACTAGATACTTGCTAACTGGTTTTAGTCTCACGCACTTTTCAGTCATCAATATGTCAAAAGACAATGTTATCAAAAACAAAAAACAAAAACAAATTTCAGAAACAATAAAACCAAAAAGGCTCTCAATACAATTTTGTGAATCCTTACTATTGACGTTTTTCAGACATCACATAACCTCAAATGGTTTTATGGCATTTTTTTTGTTTTATTTTTTTCTGTGACGCTTACAAGGACTTCATGTAACGCACATAAACTATAAAAGCTCACACACATACCTATATATATACATATATATATGTGTGTGTATATAGTCAATGTTGCTTAGTACTCACTTGAAAGTGTGCGTTGAAATCGTATAGAGCGTATAAAGCGCATCGAGAGTTTCAAGTGCAAATCTTTTATAAATTGACACACATTTAAGTTGAATTAATTGAAAATAACATTCAATTTCCTAAAAAATTGTTAAAATTTGCAGCACAATTTTTCATACTCAATTGCTTTTGTGCATTTTAAGTGCAACATGAAAACATATTTCAAACACTGTGTTTCCATAAAATATTTGAGTTTCAGTTTTCCAATTCCATTTTTAAGCAAATAAATCATTATTTAAGTTTAGTGCTTCGAATGGATACGATTAAAATATATATATATATCAGTGGAACTGACACACGTCATTCAAATGTTAAATGATGCTGACATTTATATGTGTATCAAGTGCTAATAGAAATGTAATAAATCATTAGACATTGACATGTATTGCGAAAAATTAAGGCGAAATTTTTCTGAGTTTATTTTTGTTACTTTTTTTGAAACAATTTCTTGCTTCTAAAAGCAGCTTCAATCACACTTCAATACATGAAAGCCAATCGTATCAGAAGCTTTAAATTGTTTTACGACATTGATCGGAAATTCATCAGCTGTGAGATAAAAAAATGTATCGATATGCTTCAACACTCTAGAGACACATTGAGTTGTGAAAATTTCGAAATAAATAGCAAATTGATATCTAACATATGCGATAACATAAAGAAATTTAAAAAAAATAAAAATTTGAAAAATGTTTATAGAGCGAAGCCTTGTAAAGAAAGCAATCAAAATTGACAGCTTAAGGAAAGTTAATATTACCCGTGAAAGAAATAAAAATGAAACCAGCAAAGCTATGGCAACAAATTTGTAGCGTGCTTTTCGGCGCATCTTATTAACTTATATAGGACAAGACATTCACTTACAAAAAACTTAAATTAGAACGAATACAATAAAATACAAATAATGCGTTCATATTATTTTTATAATAAATACATTAAAAAATCAATAAGAGCAAAGCAAATTAGGTGAAATATTTATTTTTACTTTGGGCTCTGTAGAACATTTTCCGTACTTTTATTAGGTGTCACGAATAACTTATCTACTTCTGACTCATTTTATTAAAATTTAAAAATTCGTAAAATAATGCGAAATGTTACACTTGTTTCTCAAATAATATGCAATGGTAAAAAATACACTTCAAGAAGAATAACACTAACGGTCAGTAACGGAACTATGGTAAAGTGAATGACCACGTATATCTTGAAAAACATTTTATTCGAATATTTACAGTAGTTTATATAAAATATTAATAGAACTACTACTTCCTGAATTCTCTGTCCTTACATCATTTTGTATACACTTATACAGCCTAATATGACAGGAAAACGGGATTTCAGTTCAAACTTCAGTAAAAGAATTTCTACAAACGCTGGAAGAAGTTTGCCAGTAGTTTTGTTACTTTTAAATCACATGCTATTTCGGTTTTTTCGATGTCCATCACTTTATTCATGCTAACGAATCTGAATTTAATAGTTCGAGCCTCTAACTATCTGATTAACTATATCTTGTATATCAATTTCTTGTGGCTTCATACCGCTTTTCAACATTTACTGACATATGTGAACAATTCTTATTAGAATGGTCGAGTTGAAGTTAAGTCTAAAGGATGCTAGCAGTCCATTTTAAGTTTTAATCGGTTAATGCATTAAAAACAATGATTTTGGGCGTTAAGCACATGTAAATTACTTTTATAATTTCTTTTGCTATTGAATGATAAATTATTTTAGACTGTAATTTTCATTAGAGGATTTCTCAAGGATTAGATATAATCTAGCTCTTTTGAATAATGCCAATCAACGTCTCAACTTAGCGGTTCACTGCAGAAATAATTTTACTTTCATTTTAAATAAAAAAATCTTTTCTATTATTCCTATTCTTGATCTCCATTTGAATTTAAATTTTGTGAAAGTAGCAACATTTGGATTATTTTATAATATTTTATATTGTTCTGAGGATATCCTTGTTGTTGCAACATCTTAACTTTAATACATTGAAGATTACTTGAGAATTTTTTTTTTGCTTAATAGCTTAAAGAAAATAAAAAAAGTTAAACAAAAAACAAAACAAAACAACGATTCTTTTAATGGTAAGCATTTTGTGTACTTCGCGGCGTTTAGTTGCGTGTGTTGGTTAGCGATTATTGCACAATGTGGCAACTCCGCTTAAGACACAGCCATTGTAACAAACTTTGGAAACATTTTGTTGAGTTTGTTTTTCTTTCCTCAAAGTCAGCTGCTCGACTTTATTTTACCACAGCACATTTGCATTTCAGCATAAATCTGTACTACGTTTGGTTGTTGCAGGCAGCGAATTGTGGCAAGTGCTGCTTGGTACACTACCACCAAGCTGCATCTTTGGCTTTGTTGATACTTGAATGTATTGCTGCGACTCTGCAATCTGTAACGTGCACAGCATTCATTTATCAAACTTTGAAGTAAATGACATTTTAAAATTTATCCTCACGTAAATTCCATTTTTTTTGTCTTATTACATTTGAGTTTACTTGCGGAAGGTTAAACTTAAATGTTTTGCTAAAAACGCTATAAGCAAGTCATTGAAGTCTGACTTCATTGCTGAGAAAGAACTAAAAATATATTTATCTCGTAATAAAATTCATTAAATCAAACTCAAAGGTAGCTAGGATCTCCTTCATTTCATAGCCCATAGCCCATAGCCCATACCCCGTAGTCCCTTGGCAGCAATGTGAAGGTGCATCATTGCATCTTTACATTGCTGCTTTATATAAAGCATTTTAGTTTAAAGAACCTAATAAATGGAAATAATATTACTTTTCTTTCAATCTCTTCCTTCATCTGATACATGAACTGACATGCGCTTTCTTTCAGTTTCCTGTATCAGCTCCTGCTGCTTCTTGTCGCTAACTTCCGTTCTCTTATGCGTTTAATTTTTTATTTACCTTTGTCATTTTAGATATTCAATTGCGATTTAGTTGAAACAAACTTTTTGGTTGATGTCTCTTCAGTTTCGAAAGCATCCTTTTTATTTGCAAGTTATTGTGCTTAAGTATTTGATATTTAATCTTTATAAATCCAGAAAGCAACACAAACACATACTCCTTCTCTTCTTCTTACCCGAATTTTGCACACAATTTTATTTTAAATGCGAGTTGCTTATTTTTAATATGTAATTCAGTGGAAAACTTTATCTACTTCAATGGAATTGTTTGCGAAAGTTTTCAACTTGTAATAACAGAAAGATTACATGGCAGTTAAGTTTCCGAAGTTGTAGAAATTATTTCGATATTAAGTTCCGTAGATACTTCTTTCAAAAAGTTCAAATAAAACACTTTTTTGGTTTTCGAAAAATAAATTTATAAATGTATTATATATTAACTAAATAAGTGAACACAAATAAAATAAAATTGGAAATGAACACAGAAAATGACTTACAGTTGAGTGAAACACTGCAATCATAATAGATCTTTTCTGCCACAATCGCTACAACCCTAACCGAATAAAATGCACCGAGCACTTCGGATGAGTTTCAGAATGTGCTTCTTTGAAGAGTCGAATCCTATTATTGACTGAAAACACGAACTTCCACCCTAATATTCCACTCTAGTGTAAAGATGGCTAGAAAGATACTGAACAGACACCTTTTAGTAAATAAAATAATTGGAAAACATTTATGTAGAATTTTACACCAGCCTTGATCTGCTAAAAGTTTTAAAAACTCTTCTCGAAACATAATTCACCAATAATATTAAACATAAAAGTCTTATACTACTCAGAAATATTTTCGAAATATGTATCTCTAGCAATGAAAGGTAATTCCAAAAGAATTTAAAAGTAACTGGTGTCGGCATCATATATCACATATGTAACTTAATTTTGATTTATTTCAAAATAGTATACATAAGCTTGAGGATACAACCTGCTCTTGACTGCGAGTCCCATACTTTTCAGATATTGCTATTGGCATACTATAGGTATACTATTGGTTCTTCATTGATTGCACTAAAACATCTCAAGCATGCGATACTATTCTTAACATCATATGGTGTTATCCTTTCCACAAAATGGGGATGTATTGAGTACAATCAAAACCCCCCTCATATATTTCTTTTAAATCTTTCTTGATTTTCGTTGTTAATCGTTAACCACAATTAAATTGATTTCCTTATGGATGTTGTCTTACTTTTCGCCTTTGCTATGCCAAAACAAACGCAGAAAATCAAGATTTACTACATTATAGAGTAGAGAATTAAAGGATTCGAGACAAAAATATATAAACAAAAACCATGTGGGAATCGTCAATAATATTTATACTTGTTAACTTATATAAAACATTTTTTAAACTGACATTATGTATTGTGAGATATGAAGATGTTACCAGATATCTACACTGTATGGAATATAACGTTACTTATCAGTTATCCATCCATAGGTAAGACTATATTAATTTTGTTGACCGCAAAACCATGCATGTATCTGTTGTAATTCCATGATATCTGACAGAGTTGAGTAGGTACTTTTACGTCTTTAGTATTTAGTAAGTGCTACCAAGTATTTCTAAAGATTTATTAAAGTGTCTTTTTCCACAAAACCTTGCTGGGACTTGAACTTAGATCCTGTGTGTCATAGTTCTAGTACACACATCTCAAAAAGTACTCGGACTTTGTAAATAAAACACACAAATTTAAAATTTATTTCAAATTTATTTTATCTCATTCAAAATATGCTTCTTCTGAAGCGATACACATATGCCAACGCTTAACCCAATCTTCCATACACTTTTCGTAGGCCCGTGAAGGTATGTCTTTGAGTTCCTTCAACGAATTCTCTTTTACCGATTCAATCGACTTAAAACGCTTACCACGAAGGGGCAATTTGAGTTTCGGGAACTGGAAAAAGCCGCAAGGATCCAGATCTAGCGAATATGGTGCCTGAGCGATGACAGTGGTGCCGTGTTTGATCAAAAAATCGCGTACAACAATAATTTTCCATAGTAAAAATCGTTAAATGCACTTGAGATAATGTCACATTAACAGCTGCTGTAAACAAACTAATTGACAGATGGCGCTCAAATTTGTGCCATATGTCAAGAAAGGGTGTACCAACATAGCATAATTTTTGAAAAAGGTCTATTACTTAAGGAGTAGTTAACAAACAACAAAATCCGGATACTTTTTGAGCAGAAGGTACTGTACTATAAAGTCGATATGAAATACTGTTCTCTACAAAAACTATGGTATTTTTTTTATATAAAATAAATATTGTATCATAAGAATCCATAATCGTTTCAGTTTATAAACCAAAAATATTCAAAATATTTGAGTTTTTTCTTGCTCAAATGCAACCACTTCAAAATATTTCTAAGAATTTAGATGTTATTCGCTAAAAGGTAATAAAATTTCTGATGTGCTCATAAATTTCGCCTTCTTAAATATATTAACTTCTCCTGTTACAATTTTGCATCTTAAAATTGAATAAAGAACACATACTCTAAGTTAAGCCATTTGCTGTTTGCTATTTGCTGATATGTGATATGTAGTATGTGATCAGCTTGGATTAATAAAAATATATTGTGTGCCAGAGAATTTCCTATAGTTTTGCATAAACTCAATGAAATTTTTATTTTAAATTTTTACTTACAGAAACTGTGCTGTATCGACTTCAAGTGTTGCAAATAGCCATAAAAATATAAGACAACTCATAATCTTCTAGTGCGACACAGTTTACTTTGTATGCCAAGGACGTACTACTCAATTTGCGGTGCAACATTAAGGCTTACGTATTCTGATACAAAATATCCTTTTTCATAAACGATAAACCATAAACCATAAACCGTAAGCTGATGAAATTTTCCTTTTTTGTGTAATATCTTATATACATACTAATATTTGAAAATTGTATAGAGCTGAACGGATCGCATAGACAATATGTTGTCACAAATGAGATGAATTATTTACCCGTAGCACCATTTTCATGGCTTACGAGCGGCAGCGTTTAGGCGGCGGCTTATCAACATGGATAGAAACTATGAAGTAACAATTCATAATTTATGGTTACAAACGCCCAACAAACTGCTTCTATTGGTAAGTAACATAATATTTTCTTTATTAGTATGTATACCATATTCCACAAGATTATTAAGACTTTTTAAATATTTCTCACCTAAACACTTTAAATTTATTACCAGTAATTGATCTAATGGCTATATGGTTTTGTAACATATTTAATAAATCAGTCGAAAATTGCCTTGAAACACATTTTACCTTTAATCTGAGATGATGAATAACTCGACCTTTTGTTAAGTATTTGCATTTTTTCAACTTCTATATAATAAATTATTAAGTATATATCTGCAGCAATGCTTTTTTGCCTACTGTTTAAAGTTAAATAAAATGACTTTTATGCTCTCAGCAAAATAAAAATAATGTTCTGCAAAAAAGGATAAAAAATTACACTTGTCAGGAGTTTTATTAATAACGATGCCCTTTTTATAGTTATAAAAAAAATATTTCAGAACTCAGTGGCAGTATTTCAAAACTTTTTCTATTTTCCGAGCATTGCAGCATGTTTTCCGCACTCTGATAAATGTTTTATAAAGAAGTTCAAGCATTTCCACTCAACCCAATGCACTGAATTAAATGAATAAAAAAATTAAAAATTAAAAATTAAAAATTAAAAATTAAAAATTAAAAATATAAAAATATAAAATATAAAGAAATTTGAAATGATTAAATTATTTAATAGATAATTTTAAAATTGAAAAAATGTTTTTAAAATGGAGTAAATATAATTTCATGCCATTTGGACACTTTAAATCCCAACCCGCTCGTGTACTCGACAAACTCAAGTAAAATTCTATTTCCGTTTAAGTTGTTAATTGAAAAGCATTTACGTAGAATACTCATACTGACTTGCATAATTCTGCAGAAATTTAATGACGGAACAAATGCAATTGTAACACGTGCAACCAACAAATTCCTTTAATGCCACTCTTACCTCAATTTTTCCATCTCCTATCTCAAAGAAGTCACTGACTAAATCCTTTCATCACATTCGTTTCTGATTCTGTTGTGTTTCTGTTATTTCTGCTATTTGAAAACATTTTTCCAATAAACTTTGCTTAGCACATACTTGGCATACATCGAATATTCGTATGAGGATACGAAGTATTTGCAGATTGCGTTACATGTGAAGTACGTGCTTGGAGAACTTTCTCCTGCTATGTATGCAAGCAAAGAGTGGAATGATGCAATCAATTTAAATATTTCTAAGTTATTGTACTTGATTTTAATTATAGTGCAGTAAGTTATGTACATTAATTATAGATTTTTGACTGTAAAAAACTACTTTCCGTTGTCCCATATACTTAGATAAGGTGTTCCTTCAATGGTGCTTTTTTCAATATATCGACACTCAAATACATGAAAATAAATCTCTTAACTAACACCATCTATTTATGAAGATTATCCAAGCAATGGTTAGTTATCATTGACATTCGAGTAGCACATGTCAAACTGTTTATGTCCGTGCAGAAGAAAATGCTTTTAAAGTGATAGACTGTGAGATAGTAAGAGGCACACTTTCATCTCAGTGGCTCTGTTAATAAAAAAATTCTCACATTTGGAGTAAAGAAGACATACCTAAGTTGGATATTTTTACGACAGATGGACATATAAACTATTAGGTGCTATTTATTGACTGGTCACACGATTGGCATGTAATTGTTTAAAAATTAAGAAAATTAGAATGTCATTGACAGAACATGTTCATCCATATATCTATTTAATGTATCCAAATAAACCAAATATCGAATATAAACGAATTGTTCGAATATTTTGATTAGTTCAGAATGTTTCAATATCCCATCTGTAGAGTGTTCTAGTTGATGGGAGTATATCCAGTTAAAAAGTCAGTGGTCAAATAAGTTTAAATCTATATGAAATTAAATTTTATAGGATTTCCAAATAATGATACTGAATTTCCGTCGATTGTATTAAAGTATAATAGCGCAGGGAATTAAATTTCAAAACAAAAATTAATCCTTTCCATAATTTGCATACAAAACGCTACATTCAAAGCAATTACTACGATTACTCACGATTGTTAAAATATTATAAAACATATTGTTTAAACACTTTATTTGGCAATATTGAAATCCGAAAGTACCTTTAAGAATAAGATAGAACACGTTGGATTTTTGCATAGGTTTAATTCGCCGTCAAAGTCATAGCGTCTCTTCAAAAGTAAGCGCTATTAATGTTTAATTAGTGAATTAATTAATTAATTTATATTTAATTATTATTAATTTTCTAAAGTTAATCCGATTTTAATCTCACATAACCTTCATAACAGCTACGATTGCATTAACTAAATTCAATATTAATAGGTTGGTCAACTAATATATAATAAGCTAATGCCTGTGGTAGGTGCTTACTACCACTTTCTAGACTTTGAAGAAAGTCAGTTACTTCAAGTAACTGAGCATTTGCATGCTGTACAACGTGCATATCCTAATTGCTGGGTCGGGCACATCTGAGATAAATTTGGCTTTGATAAACACTTCTTTGTTGTAAAATCCGTTTATTTAATCTAGCATTATAAGTTGCAACAATAACAAATTAGTTATTTTTTATGTTCACAAGAGGTTTCCTTAATGTTTTGACAAGTTATTAATAATTAAAAATTAAATGAAATAACTTATAAATTAATTAAAATTGTAAATTAATTAAATTCGGAAAGTATCTGAAATATGAAAAACCTATTAAGTCTTTGCATAATTCAGCTCGCATTCAAGCACCTATTTTCAAATAGAAATTTGCCAAAGCAATATTTATTGACTCAAGTTAAGTGCTCAAAAGGTGGGTTGTTGTAGCAGCAACAACAACAACAACAACTTCAACCTCAATTTTAGCGCAAATGATTTGCACGTTTTGCTGCTTCACTTAACGAATAAAATTTAAGTTGCTCTCCTGTTGCTTGATGTTGTGTATTTGGCACGTTTAAGTATATTAAATTGACTCCCAGTTGACAGTTAATTTACAATACAACACCCTCGATGCTAAGTAAAGTGAAGCCCAGAACAACACAACGCAACACACAACACACAACACACAACCAAACCTAAAACAACTTATAACACCTTGTACAAGGGTTTTTAACGTCAAGTATCTCATAGATACACTCGTCCTGGCGTGCTGGTGATTGTCTCCTCTCCCAACTCATCGACATATACACATAAAACAATTTGAATGCTGCGATTAATGAAAGTGTAAATTGAGAAAAAGACCAAAGCGAGAGCTTAAAATAACTTCTTCGTCAAATCATTTAAAAAGTGTCAATTTGTTTAAATTATTCGCGAGCAAACTGACGAGTAATTTGCTTTAAGTTTGCACAAAAGGCGAAAAGACATCAAACTGAAAAGGAGGGAAAGTACAACTTGTACAGCGGTTAATTGTAAAGGATCACCTTGTCGAGCTGTATGTAGTGTTTGTGTGTATGTGTGAATTTAATGTTTTAGTCTGCATTTTATATTCGATTCTCTGTCTCTGGCTGGCTTCAGTGTTTAGGATTTCGAATGCTTTTCTGTGGTTTCTGTAATTCAAGTGTAATTGTGGGTTTGGCTCATTACCAGCACGCAGGAGAACATTTGAGACGGAATTCTAAACCAAACAACAAATGCCATTCGGGTTGCGTGAATCCAATGAAGAAAATTACTACGAAATGCATGTGTTGGCATGAAATCAAATGGTGGAAGTGTTTGTATGCATGTGTGTGTGCGTGTGTGCGTGTGCTGGTACGCCATATTGATTTGGCCAATAAATATTTGTGTGTTTTCAATTGTTTGCGAATTGAGTGGCTTCCTTAATTGTTCTTCACTCGCTCATAAGCCACTTAAAGTGGTTTCTGTGGTTTTGAGATACTTCAAGTAATCGTCGAAACAATCCACAATTTACTTAATTTTTTTGGATACCTAATCGATTCAAGTGTTCACTTAATCAATGAATATCAATTTCATAGATATGTTTTTCTTTTTTTTGATATGAAAGGATTTGAAGTGAAAGAGTTTACTTAGCGTCTTATGTATGGGGAACACTGTTTTGTTTGCATTCCTCTTAATATTACTTCAATGTTATCAATCTGTATATTTTATACATAGCTACCATTCTTATATATCGTGTTGTTTCATAGCTTTTCTCTTGAAGCTATACACAAGCAAAATAGTAGTTGTACAGTAGTAGATTTGTCTGTTTTGCAATGACCTGCTACCCAATTACAGATAACTTATTTAGCAAGGATTTTTTGGGCTATGCTCCAAAGTTTTATATAGATTAATAAGTATAATATAGATTTGGCTATTTTGTTCTGATCTACATTAAGACCGAAAAGTTTTCGGAAATTCTCATTTAAAATTCGCGCGCTGTATATTTTTCGATATTTTAAGTTTATGTAGTTTGGCAGAAATTAAGGACAATTACTATGCCAAAAATGAGCGCGATCTGTCAGACAGTTCGTTTACGGCAGCTGTTGAAACCAGTTCACCTCAGTAGGGCGTTGCGAAAAAAACAATGGAAAAAAATATTGAACAAAGAGTTTGCATCAAATTTTGTGTTTCGAACGAAATTTCGTGTGCAGAATCGTTGCGAATGCTACAAAAGGCTTATGGGGAATCAGTTTTATCGAAAACTCAAGTTTATGAGTGGTACAAAGCCTTCCAGGACGGTCGTACGACCGTCGAAGACATTTCGCAACGCACTACTGAGGTGAACTGGTTTCAACAGCTGCCGTAAACGAACTGTCTGACAGATCGAGCTCATTTTTGGCATAGTAATTAAGGACAGTGCTGCCAAACTACATAAACTTAAAATATCGAAAAATATACAGCGCGCGAATTTTAAATGAGAATTTCCGAAAACTTTTCAGTCTTAATGTATGATCTAACTACAATAAACTTATATACGGTAGTGTTTCGAAAACTTACTGCAACGCTTTACCATGAACTATCACTCAACTGCTTGTATTCCATGCAGTTTTAAGATTTAAAGATTTACTTCAACGCTTACTATAGGCAAATACCAAGGCTTTACTTCTAGGCTTTACTCCATGATATGTATAGGCAAGTCTATCAAGTCTAACCCAAGCTGATTGGGTTGTTTTGGCATGCGTAGCATAACTATCTTAAATAGCAGATTTAATTATCTATTTGTAAAATTGTTAACACAACTGGTCCAGGCCTAAGTAAGACCAGTTGACAAATATTTCTTTTAGTGGCGGCTATAATAACATTGGAAGAATGTAGGTTAATATACTGTTCCTTTGTCAGACTATTATAGTAAAGGACTGGGTAAACAATGGTGTTAAGTAACAATTAATTTTTTTATTCCTGATATGTACTCAAAATACTAACAATTTCATTATTAACATTGACCAAATACACTTTCGTTATATGAACCAACATTTACAATGTAAAATATTTATAATTACAAAATATTTCATGGTGGTATTTAACTTTACCACAATATTACAATAAATACTAGGATTTTTTTTTGCATTTTACTCTATTTTAATCGAGAATAAAATTGTTATGGTTTTTCAGCAAAAGCTTTCGTCGCAGTTTTTCGGACGAAAGTGCAGATAGGTCTGTGATTTTTTCATAAGCGGCTACGTGCTCAGATATTCCTGCAATTTACTGGTATTGAGTTTTTACTAACCTTTTTAATACCTATTAAATATTCTATTATCTTCTATATTTTGTTCTGTGTGCTCTCTGGATAAAGGAACACTAGCAGAAAATGCAAATAGAAATTAACAAAATATAATAGTTTGCTTTGGAGGAGTTTTTCAACTACTTTTTCCTATGAATTCTTACGTTGAGTCATGATTACATTCTGCTTAAAAAGTACTCGGATTTTGTAAATAAAACACACAAATTTAAATTTTATTCCATATTTATTTTATCATGTTGTGTTAAAAAGTAATATAACAAAATGCAGTAAGTGCCAATTGATATATTTCTTTTGAATCTCACCTTTCAGATCAACACATTGCGATTCGAAATATATGTTCTTCGCAGTTTAAAAGAAATATTTACTTAATTTTTTAAATTTTCTTAACTAAAATTATAAATCATTTAATAAATATCGCATAATCATTGCAATATTTCCTTAGGATGATGTGTAGGTGTCCCAACGCAAATGTGAATACTTACCAGGCTCATATAGGTCTTTATAGTTATGTTTATGTAGCTAATGCAAGGCTTCTGTGAATCTACTAAATTAGCAAAATATTGAGAAAAGCATAAACATGTTCTAGTTGCGAGAAAAACTTGTCCATGCCATAGACATCAAGTCCTTGCAGCTTTAACAAGGACTGTGTAAAAGTTTAATGTATTTTAATGAAGGGCAAATAAAATTACAACTTCGCTTTCATTTAATAAACTTCGTGAAAAAATGAATTAAGGGAAAAACCAAGTTGTGTACTTTATCAGCGCAGTCGAAATTGCAGCTTCATTAAGTCCAATTCAGTTTTAATTTAATCAAAAACTCGCCGACTGCAGTTCTGGGTGTCCTTTTGGAACAAATATTTGTTTTTAACACAAAGCTATATCCGCAATGCAGTAGTAGCCTTTTACTTTTTAAGGATAAATTATTATTCAGAATTTTATTTTATTATTTTTTCTTTTTTTATATTTTTAAGCATTTTCTTTAAGAAAGAAAATACCTAAGATAAGTAGAAGAGTGTATTGAAATCTCAAATTGTGAAAATCTTATCGACACAATATATTAAAAAGAATCATTATTATTTAAACTAAAATGTTAAAACGTCATATTTTTATATATTTTATGTGTTGCTGTGATTGCAAATATTCCAGTTGCTTAAAGTACTCTTTCATTTCATCGACAATCGACTGAACCACTTCCTTTCGTGAACATAATGACATCAGCTTTCCCCTTAGTTAGCCTAATTTGTCCAACTTCCACCAATGCTCGATTTGAGAATATCACAGCAAGTGCGCTTTTTCCATAGCAAAAGGATAGAAAGTTACAACATCGCAATAACTTTTGCGGTTCATTTGAATCCTTAACTCGACTCTGTAATTTTTATTTTTGATATTTCCCTTTCATGTATTTCCGTTCCCCCTTCTAAACTATTCCTCAATATTCGTACGAAATCATTTTCAGCCCAAATGGCAATTTGCTTTTGTGCGGAGAAAATAATTCCAAAATTTCGATTTGAGACCTTCGATAACAATTTTTTTTATTGTTACACGTAAATTATTTTCCTTATTATGGGATAAGTCGATGGAGGGAGTGGAGGGAGTGGAATGAGTGGAGGATGGTGGTTAGAGGAGGATTATAAAAAGTTGATTCCACTTGAGTGCTCAATTAAGGTAAGAAAAATCCTGAAAGGTTTGATATCAACAAAAAAAAAACGCGCTTGACTCTTTATTTTTTTCTCAATTTGTTTTTCCTTAGCGTTTTTATCAGGAAAAGTTGAGCAACTTGAGTAACACGATTGCAAGTTTATTGATATCTTAAGTTCTGCTGAGTTATTGCTCAAAAATTACAAAATTGCAATAAAAAAAATAAAACTATTCTCAGATAAATGTTTGACTTTTATAAATTGTTTGGCATTTTCATTCAGAAAATAAATAAATAATTTGCGTAGCTTCAAATGTTGCTAAGTATATATTGTAACTGTGAAGAATAGCCATAACAAGGATAATCGAGTTAAAAGAAGATTAAAGTTTTCGAATAACTGGACTGAAGGCTATTAAATTACTTTCATAAAAGGTACTTCGTATGTAGTGCTTCAAGTCTTAGAATTAATATTATACAATGGTTCTACCCAAACAAATCTGTTTGGGTTAATAATTTTTCAATAAACCAATGGATATGCAAATATGTCGTCATCAAATGACGTATTTGCCAAACAGCGAAGTTAAGCTCTTTGAAGAATTTTACGTTATAAGTATATAGTTTTCAACCATTTAAATTTTTATTTACGAGTAACTAAAACAGTTAGCTTTTTACTGATTATTGGTCAGAAATAAGAACCACTTTTTTAACTTTAATTTAACAGTTTTTAAGGGGTTTTCGAATAGCAAAGAAAGAAAGAAAGGACAAACACAAGTTGATCGGAAAGATCTATTAAATTATTATTCATGACATAAATGCCAAGGTAACATTCATTTTACTCTTACCGATTTAAATCCTAAGTAATCTGAAGCAGTCCTATCCTAACATCAAATAATAATAAGCCTTGCTCGACGTCTATAAATTCTAGCAGCCTCTTATACTGGGCATAGGCTGTCTATAAGTTACTTCCACCTTTTGCGCCGCAACGCTACGTCCTTAATATCTGTAATGTTGTTTATTCTTCTTCCTAGAGGCTGCAAAATGGTGATTATTTCATTCAACATTGACCTTCTCCATGTTGTTTTTGGACGGCCTCTTCCTCTACTACTTTGCGGCTTGCATGCCAGCGCCTGTTGACAAATTTTGGTGGGAGCCTTTCGAAGTGTATGGCCGATCCATCCAAATTTTCTTTTACGAATATCAAGGTTGACATCTCTAACATTTGTTCTGGTCCAAAGGTCTTGATTTGATATTCTGTTTGGCCAGAAAATACGCAAAATTCTGCGGAGACACCGGTTAACAAATACTCTCAGCTTGCTTTATATGTTTTCTGTAACAAACTAAGTTTCGCAACCATACAGGAGATCCTAACATCAAAGGAAATACTTAAAATATATGAAAGCTCACTATTTTAAATAAACATGAGTTAGACTTTATATTCGCAAGAGAGATGTTGTGAATGATTCGTTTCGGCCCTAGGGGCGCATAATTAGATAGCATCGACAGAGAACCGGTTGAGAGGTTTGTTTTCCAAGTCGGTGACCGTTTCATGTAGATGATGGTATTAAATTGGCTTACTAGCATATCTTTTTCATTATCGTATAAATACTAACTACATCATTAGCAAGTAACAGCAAAAACTACAAATATCTAGTAATAGCAAATATCTCGAAATAGTAGTATATTCGTATAATTTCTATGACACATAATTATGAACATATTTGTTACCCATATAAAATACCACAATTATATTTCACTCTTATTTATTGCTGTCTTCCAGACTTGTAAATTTACAAGATCTAATTCAAACATAAAGTTTTGTAAATCGGACCCTTAGTATAAAATTGGATAAAAACCAAAAGGCATTGACATTATGGCAAAATTAAGAGTTATCACCAAGCTAAAGAGCTGCTTCGACCATATAGCATCAAAGTGGTGTCCTTCCCTAGTGGAACAGAGCTAAGACTGCTAGTAAGTAATCTGACAGATCATCACCACCTGTTCTGCCCAACAAGTTGAAACTGTCAGAGATGGCAGAATGTCACTTCTGTCTAAAAGAAGAGAAGACTTTTCATCAAATTCTTCGTGACTATCTAGATTTGATTTGGATAAAGAGGAACAGACTTGCCCATAAACCCGTATCTTTGTGTAATATTTCAAACTTTTCAATGAGGCACACTTTAGACTTCATATGAAAGCTTAATTTTGTCTATTCAGTAAGATTAAGGTATTAAGATAGCAATGCTTCGTACCATAAGGAAACCAGAAGCTTGTCAATTTGCGGGTATACATTCTTGAATATTCTCAATGAATTTTATTCTTTAATTTGAATAAAAATGAAAGAGATTTTAGCATTTTTGGTCATTCATTAAAATGTAAGCAATTTTAGGACACATTTAAGCAATGATGGCTCATAAAAATCAACTGCAACACAATTAAGCATACTGAAGTGCAAACACTTGGACACAATAGCCATTGACCAACCGTAAGCACTGCATTGCACCAACAAACGTTAACATATACAAACACATTTACGCACAAAGATATCCTTGTTATTTGCAGATAAGGTGAGTGCATGGCATGGAATTATTAAACATTTTTTGTGCTGGAATTGCAATTTAGCATTTTCTGATGTACTTCTGCAACTTGTGAAATTTGCACTCCCGCCAAGACTAGTGGGGCACGAACCGTAAGCAATTATGCCGACCGTGGCTGTGGTGCTTGCTGTATTCGGTACCAAATGTACAGAAAGATACTTTTCCACAAACAGCACAAGTTTCAAAGCTAAACTTTTTGGTACATAAAACTGAATGCGATTCAGCTGGTAGCCAAAAAACCAACAGAGGCATCATAAAATTCCATATGGAAAAGTCATTTTGCACACTTAACCACAGATAAAGGAGGAAGCATCTCCAAATCTCTCACTAGCAATTCGAAATTTAAATTTCGGTATTTATTTTGGGTACATAAATTTATTATCAGAAAAGGATAATTACTTTCGAAACAAGTTTAATTAAATAGTTTGATTATTTCTTATGGGTTCACGTCTGCAAATATGGAAACATATGCAAATTTGAAGTACAATAAATATCTCAGAGCAAACAAATTTTTAAATTTTCTCATAAAACAAACAAACCGTAAGGATACTAGATAAACTTGTGGTGCAAGAGGACAGTATTATCTTTTATTAAAAATACATTAAGGCCACATAAAATTTAAGTAAATACTTCAATGTCTGTTTGAAAAGGTCCGGAAGATTATGTAAAGTAAAAATCTATTTTAGGTATAAACTGCCTACATGAAATCCTTAAATGCGTATTCCTTAAATAAACCCAAACCGAGTCAACCGAGTCGTTTTGGCACTGCAATATTTTTAGTTATTTTTAGTGAAATAATATTTTTTTTGCATACCACACTGACCGTTTATTATCAACAACACATCAACATAAACACAAGGCTGACATGAAATTAAACACCAACACCCACGCAAACATAAACGTCACTCACATACACATAAGGACCACAGCAATGCTTATAAGCGCATAATAGACATGCTAATTAATTCATAATTAAATTCGCATAACGATAGTTTAGTCCTCAGCAGAAAGTGTGGGCCGAGTGTAGTTGAAGGTAATGGAGCACTAATGTCAATTTAATAAATTAATAAGCACCAGCAATAGAAGCAGTAGTAGTGGTTGTGACTGTGCCTGTGACTGTGCCTGTGACTGTGCCTGGGGCTCTAATAAAACATTTATTTAAGTTCTATTCCTAATCTGCACTATGAGTTAATTATAATTTTAGCAAGGACACAAACCAAAATACACATTGACAAAAAATTACAAACATGTGTATTTACCAAGTTTAAATTAGAAGTCACTCCTGCATTCAGTTCATTGCACTGAACAAAGCCTTGTGTATGACTTGTGGAATTTATTCAAATCTTGATATATTTTTCATTTACAGAGATAGCTTAAATGGATTCAGTAAGTACAGCTGTTAACAGATAAATCTTTCTATGGGTTGGTAGATATGAGTACTGAGAAATTAGGCTTTCACAGCTTTATAACGCTGCTTCTTCAAAGAAGAATTTATAAACAACAGCCAAGATGGCAGCCACTGAAGCGGATTGAAAAAGGCATTCGAGAGGGTAGAGCGTAGAGCTCCTCCTTGTTTTGTCAATTAATTTTGTATAGCTCGTCTTTATAGTAGGTTGCCACCAAAAGGCAGGTTAGACAACACCTGTGTAAAACCAGAGTATGATTCGAAGTTGGAGACCCAAACCGCGGCACATGGCTATTCTTCAGCAGTAAGTTGCTCATGTGATTTTAGGGGCCCTTTCAGCCAAATTATCCGTCCAGCTGAGTTTCAAGTCCAGAATGATACCCAGATATTTGTCTTTCGTGCTTAAACCCACCGTAATACCTCTTATCTTGGGTAGGAAGAAGAGATGGATTTTATGCTTTCTAATGAAGAGAATAACATCCATCTATTCTGGATTCATATTTTTAATTGATTATTTTCTATTGTCTTTTTCTATCGTTATGAGCTTTTCCTTTCTATCCAAGTAATGAATATTAATATAATCAAACTTATCAATTTACTAGCATAACCCAAGAATACATAAAGACGTTTCATCTTCTACGAAAGCTAATAATCTTAATCCCTAGATTTTAATGATATTATGGATAAATAGTTTTAAATTCAGTAACCATAGTTAAGTCGTTTAGCCATAATCCTTACCAGATAGGATGTCATGCAAAGGTAAATACCGCCCTCAGCAGGAATTTCTTGCACGTCATTTATTACTCCTTCGTCTGCTTACATTTTAAAGCACAAACAATTAAGTAAGCATCACATTGACGAAAACTGTCCTATTAAAGGACATTTTTGACCTGATTATTATATTAACAGAAACTGTTGCTGCTGCAACTAGAATTATTGTTGCTGTTACTGTTGCTGTGGTTCTGGTTGCAGGCTCCTGCTGAGCTCAGTGACTTTAACAAATTTCATTTTCCTCTGATAGACATTGTTGCATCATGAGGCCATCTAACAAGGATGTGGCTTTAATAGAGTTTTATTAACTTTCATTCATTTCATTATTAAATTAATTTTAGTCAAATTTCAATAATAATGTGATTTTATATATGCTATTAATATATTGGTAGTATTAGTGTATTATTTTGTGATATTTTGATATGTGAGAAAATACAAAATGTCATTTAAAATTACGATAAAGTCAGTATAGCAATTAAATACTCATCTACAAGATAAATTTAATATATTTAATTAAAAGCTGTTTCTTATTAAATTAAAATGGTAATTTGTTTAAAATATTTAAATATAATTCTATTTAAAAAACCAAGTATTTTTTTTTTTATTTATTTGACCATTAAAGACGTGTCCTTATCTAAGACTTCCTCTTCATTTTCCTTAGAGCGATGTTTTATAAGGTGGATTTCAAGCCCGACACATAACCACATAATCACTAGTTCATTATGTGCAAATGATTGTAGCCCTCCAAACGGACCCACTTGAGGTTGTATGTCAACTTAGAGAGAATAGTAAAAAGGATCATTCTGGCGTTTTTCAACTTAAGTAAAATCAGACAATTTACCTTCTATGCTTACTTTCTACCACCGAGTATTTATTGATATTTATTGTTTACGTCACTGTTGTTGAAATTACCTCAAAGCACACTTTAACTGATTGAATATAAGACTTGTTAATTGCGTTACATATAAAATTTTGACAATAAAATTGAAATGCAGATTTATGATAAATTAAATAATATATTTTTCGTTAGGATTTGACGTGAGTCAACAGGCTTTGTTTTCCAAACGTATTCATTTCAAAACATGGCATTCAAAAATTAATACGCATAATAATGATTGAGCAATTGACATTCTTTGTAGTACAAAAATCCGAAATAAGTGTCACGTCACTGTTAATTGCCAATCGATTTTGATTTGACTTCGAAGTACCAAACTGCACTAATGTCAACCGCAAATGTTAAACGAAATGCAAATAGAAAACAATGCAAATGACAAAAACACGGCAAATCAAACAGACAAACAAACAAACAGACAAATAAAACGCCATAAGTGTCCTTGTGAACAAACTTCATAACATTCAGGCTCACCTACACCCATACCAATACAAGTGTATTCTGTATCGCCAGAAAGTCAACTACGTTTCTATTCAACACAAAGAAGCTCAATTGGTTCTGTGTGCGTACTCAATCAATATTTAACTATTCCGTTACAATGCAAAACATTAATCAATCAATCAGCTACTCACGTAACATTGACGTCACTAGTGTTGCTGGCAACATTATTGTTGCTTTGCTACATGCTACATGTACCTTTGCGTTCGTTACCTTCACTGGCTTACACAGGCTGCCTTAGCGCTCTGTAGTAGTGAAGGAGTCATCCCTTTTGTCGTCGTGATTGAAGCTTGTTTGTGTGACATTTCGGCCAGGATCATTCGTTGTCTACCTTCGCATTATCATCTTATTTTTGTTTGTAATTTTTTGCTCCCTTCTCGCTCCGCACTAAGCACATCTTGACTGCTACAAATCAATTTCATGAATTTTAATTTTAACAACACAAAGGCATTTGTATATCTTTTGCAATTTATACATGTCGCAACTGTCGCACCTGACAATTGCGCTCATGAATTTTTTATTCTGTTATAATCAGTATCGTTAACGTTACCAGTGCCGCTGCCGCTGCCGCTGCCGTTGACATTACCACACTGTCTTGCCTATCTCATTCCCTTTCGCAGTTGTCCTTTCAATATGTCATCAATTTTATTTGTTCTATTTTTCATGAAGTTCCTTTTTTTGCGGTTGCATTGAATTGAGGAAACAATTTTGTTGTTTACCTTTTGGATTACTCTCTGCCTGGGTTTGAGTTTCTGAATATTATTTGCTTCATTTTTTATTTCTTAGTATTGATTGACGGTCCTTTTCTAGCAGTCAAGTTTATTATTATGTTTTTCTGTGTCATAGATGTGCAATTCTCATTCAAGGAAATCTTAAAGGATTCGTACTTTTCACATATGAATTTGACGCATTTTGTTAAGATTTCCTCTACGGATATTTATTATTTCAGATTTCAGTTCTAAGCTTCATTATACAATATTTCAACAAAAAATTTTAGACATAACATAAAGAGGGATTTTGAAGATACCTCGAGTTAATAAAGAGTAAAAGTACTCAAGTGCACTGGCTCAAATAGCTTAATTTTATTTTATTTTCTATATGAAATTGAAACTTTTTTTTTTAATTATTATACATTGGAATGTGCTTGAACCTAAATGTATCTTACTAAAACAATAAAAACTACTTCAATTTTTTTCCCTATCAGTACTATTATTATCAGAGCCAAAAGAAATATGTTAGGCTAAAATGTACGCTCTATTAAGAGGATATATTTTTAAGTTTACAGACTTTATTAAAGAGAACGAAAATAGTATTGAAAATAGAATAGTATTAAAACTTAACAATTAAAAATAATAAAAATATAATTAATTAATTCGATTATTCTAAAGCTGGCTTATGATTTCGCTCTAATACAAACACAGCAAGTCAAATTGTTAATAAAACTTTCACAACAAATTAGCAAAACTCCAGAAAAATGTACGAACATAAAAGTCAAATACGATTTTGGGTCAGTTGGTTAAGGTGCGCTGACTCTGAGCTTCAAAATTTGGCAGGACACGAATTCGATTCCTGATACTTGCAGTCCCAAAAAATTATTTACGAATAATTAAATACAAGAATTATTTCCAAGACTATTAAATTATTAAAGTACACCGAGTGAGTATTTTGAAATTACTGATTTTATTTAAAACATTGTTCTCCATTTATACAAAATAATCTTAAAGCTAACTTTACTTTTTTTACTACCAATGTTAAAATAATATGTTGTCTGTTATGGCTAATTTTAGTGGACTGTATAATTTTTAATTACATTTCATGAAAGGTCAAAAAAAGAACGAAAGTCCGGCATTTGGAATTCTTCCTTCTACTATCTTTACAAATATATTATCATATATATTATTATGTTACAATGTTTGCTATATTAATGTAGGGTATTTTCAACCCTAATTTTTCTAATTTTCATAATTCTAGCAATTTAGGCGATAACAGACTTATAATAATAAACTATAGTAATATAATATAATAATTCATGTTCAGGATTGAAAAAGCTGTATGGTTATTCAAATATTTAATAATATAAAAATGAATTTCTGTTGTTGTAGTTCATTCCTGTAAGAAAAACGTTTTTATGGTAAAAAAAATCTATATTCCAAATTTAATAAAATAAAATCTGGAGATGTGACATTGGAATATATATTAATAAGTTACTCAGTATTGTAAAGTAAAACCAATCCATACATGTAATCCTTTTCATAACAGCACTAAAACAAAATAAAAATGATTACTAACCATATAAAATATAAGCAATAAATGATTCTTTTTATTTAGTTGTATATGATATCTGTGTTCATATAAGCTGAAAGTAGTTATTACCGATAATCTAAATAGACTTCCTTCCGAAACGTGCACTCCGCTGCATTAGCAAAAAAAGTTGAAAAAAGAACCAGAACTTAGTAGTATATGTTTTATTTCAATAAACCTACTTTGCTTACCTAGATTAAACAGAATGGCAATTTATCATAATAAATATTTTCCCATGTTGTTTGTTTTTATCTGTTATTAAATAAAGTTATTACACCATGTCAGAGTGTAACCCATCTAAATTGTGCACATTATCACACAAATAAAGATATTTCTTTTTTTCTTTCCAAATTCAATTAATTACTTAACCAAATTAAGCTCCTTTAATAGTGTTTCTTAAATAAAGTCCTTAAAATCCCCTCAAATGGTTTTCATTTTTCCTTATTATTTTAAAAGGATATAAAGAAATTAGTACAAGGAGTATTGTGTGATATATGACTTTGTTTATTGAGAACTTATGTCAGCAACCTATTTATAGTTTCAAGATAAAAACATTTCACTTCAAATTGAAAGTAATTAAATATTCCCTTTGCAAAGAGACTATATTATTTCGATTTGATCCCATTTATTTGAATCCCAACTATTTTGGAATGGAAACATAAATTGAGTTTCTCTATAATATGGTTGCTACATATATAATAAATGGTTAAGATTGCTTTTCACCACACGTTGCTTTTAAATAAATATTTATAAATATTAAAATTTTTCTCCACTTAAATTGAAAATTTCTAAAACTCAAAATAAAATAGTTTTATGTGTTTATATGTCGTGCCATATATGTCAGTTTAAATAAAATTATCCTTTAGTTGGCATATTTGAGTGTCCCTTTAAATTCTCCCCTTATCGGCACCGAACTTAAAGTTTCCATATATTTCACTTGATGACACTTTATAGTCGCTTTATTATCAGAATTGTCAGACCGGATATAAATATGCGTATTCACCATGGCACAATAATATGTGGACGCACACCAGTAACCAAACTACAAAGAGGTTCGCACGGATGTCTACGTATCTCTGTTAATGGTTACGAGTTAACATTTTATGTGACTACAGCGTGGTTCTGGGTTCTGCTGTTCTGGGTAAATTGCCTATGCGCGCAGAAAATGTCTTTGTCTTGTAAATTAACATATTTATTTGAAATTTATTTACGGAAAGGATTTACAAATTTGATTGAAGGATCAGTAAAAGCACAACCAATTTAAATTATGTGCTCAAAAACTTTATGGTTTATAGAATGATTTCCAAATAAAACAATTAAATCAGAAATACTAAATATAAAAGTAAATTTTTATATTTTTTAAATGAAAAGAAATTTATTAATTTGGAGTATACAAAATTCTTCACGTGGCGTATGAGTAACTTTCACAATGCATGTAAGGCGTTCGCATGGCGTATGAGTAACTTTAATAATGCCTGTAGAGGCATTTCCCTGTAGAGGCATTTCCCTGTAGAAGCATTTCCCTGTGGAGGAAAATGAAATTTAATTTTATTAATAAATTCACACTTTATAAGTTTTAACGTGTGGTTTATTGTTTTACAAGAGTTAATGAGGATATTTCGAATAATTTTATAGCTCCGAACATTTCGAGTGTTTACGGACATAAATTTTGATTGTTAACATTGTCATTAATAATTTGTGTGATTTAATGCTGTTTTGTTCACTTCGTTATTATTTTGTTATTTTTTCTGCATTTCATTTATTTTCCTTTCGTTGGTAGTAAAACAAAAACTCATAAATTTCGTGGCTTTTGGTTTTATTTCTGGTAAGTTTGCTCCATAAACCAGCAAGGCTAGATGCAAGGAGGGAGAAAATATTTTCAAATTTTTTTTTATCAAAAAACAAATTAGAAATACGAAAATTCCGAACGCAACAGCTGTGTTGCTCATTGATAAATGTTTCAATGGCATTTTGACACAGCACTTGGGTATAGAGAAATAAGGAGGAAAAGTCCAAGAAAAAAGGAAACATTTATTGACTACAAGGATTTTGGCTTCACATGACGAAGGTTAATTTAGGTAGAATTCTGCCAATAAAATTTTAACGTAATTAGTGCCTTTCATTAACTTTTAAAAGTACTGTAATTGATTTCATTAGTTTTTCTTATTTTAAAAATTATTTCCAGAATTATAATTGGAGTTTAAAAATGTGCTTCAATAATTAAATTTTTTGTTAGCTACATTCACAGCTTCACAACCTTTGATTAAAATAGTAACATCAGCATGATTGTCTCAGTACAACGTTCCTAGATTAAGTTCTATACATAAGAAAGAATATATAAATCATGCGATAAATAATACCTCAACAAACAGAATAGTATTGAAATTTAACAATATTAAAAATAATAAAAATAAAAATATAATAAATTAATTCAGTTATTCTAAAGCTGGTTTATGATTTCGTTCTAATTTAAACACAGCAAGTGAATTTGTTAATAAAATTTTCATAACAAATTAACAAAACTCCAGAGAAGTGTGAAAGTCAAACATGAAAGTCAAATACTGCTTTGGGTCAGTTGGTTAAAGTGCGCTGACTCTGAGCTTCAGATTTGGCAGGACACCAAAAAATCAATTAATTAAAAATAATATAAAATGAGTTTTTCTTGTTGTAGTACACTACTGTCCGGAAGATCTCTTTATTAAAATGATATATAACTAAAACTGTAATATGAGTACAAAATTTGATCCTGACCATTTCAACATCCAGCTAATGTTTTAGATATATATTTAACAGATACTCTCAGCAATATTTAAGAATATAATGAAATCGAGAGTCGATGGATAATTGTACAAATACAGTTATATATTATTGGTAATACGTAGACCCCATCATCTCAATAGAAAATTATTTAGTACAAAAAATTTTTATTATTACTATTACTATTATTATTATAACCTATTATATCATCTAGATTTAGTATTACTATTATTCTTAAACACCAGAAAGCGTTCCGACTTGAATACATTTATTGCTCATAAATGCCTTGATCCTTAAAGCTGTATATTTAAATTTTGCGCAATATTATTTCTATTATAATAAAATGTGATTATACAGAAACGTTTTTCGTATGCTTTACAAGATGAGATACTCCTGTTAATCCACTTTTTAATTATAACACACAATCTTTCTTATTGAATCAGTATTGCCGATAACATTACTAAATTTTTAAGGTCTAACAACAGAGAATCAGATTGAAATGTTATCGAGATTAGTGAAATGTTATCCTTCAAAGCAACCAAAGGAGCAAACACTTCCTTCAACATAATTACAGCACATTAGTATTGCAATGTCACAACATTTTCCTAGCGTGGAATGTTGAATTATACAGGATGTGAAAATAAAATTTGCTTTGAAGTGGCGGTTTTCATTTAAATGAGTTTCTAGCAAAAATTTGCTAATACTTTTAATAAAGGTACTGTAATTATCGTGTTATAAGAATGTTGTAAGAAAAATCACATTTATATGCGTAATACCTAACGCGCTTAGCGGAGTTACAAGGAGCAAATTAATCACCTTCCACGTTATTACTTTCAACTTGGATTTGCTTATTTGTTTGGCAGCCGTCAGCATATTTTCCTAATAGCTCCCAATATTCAACGTACTGGGACACTTAACTAACTAAACAGCTTTTTGTCCGTTCAAACAAGGGACAAGTACATGAGTATTCACTCCTTCGAAACTCCTTTCCCCTTTCGAAGTGCTAAAGTTTGCATGTTTAAAATTCACAAAAAAAAAAAAAAAATTGTGGAACTAAAACGAAACTGTAAAGGATTAAGGAGCAGACCTCGTGCCTGCTCCGTTTTTATTCGCAGCGAACAATAACGGCAGGAGAGCAAATGTAATTTAAATCGTTTTGCATACACAACCGGAAGCAACGCCACTGCTGGCGTCAATTGTGAATGATTTAACATTTGTAACCTTTGCGTGTGTAATTTAATTTAATTTTGCAATTAATTTGTTGAAGTGTTGAAGCAATTATTGATTCAATGTACAAACATGAATTAAAATTTTAATGAGCGTATTTTCTACACACTAATTTCCGTGCATATTTACTTGCTTTTGTTTAATTTTGTTAATTAAGGTTTTAATTTCATTACTCGGAAAAATATCTGATAAGGTTGATAATCTTTATTGCGATTACAATGACGATAAGTGCTATATTCAAGTCATAATGATGTCAATTAATTAAATATATAAACAATATTTGTAAAATTTAATATTCTGCTAAAGGTATTTTTCAATAGAGTTTAATATACACACATGATAAGGACTTTCATGATACCGAAAAAGGAGTAATATATTAACAGTGCAAAGCGGGCACATTTAAAGTAAATGTATTTTATTTTTATTCCTTTGCACTATTATCATGTTACTCGGTTACTAAGTTTGTAACTTGAGTTCTTGAAATCTACAAATATTTCCGAAAAAAATGTTTATTTTAAAATAAATGAACATTTTTATTTCAGTTTAATCGGATGAAAGCTATATAAAAAAATTCTCAACAACATTGACAAAAATAACGATAATATGTGTAGTCGAGCGGCTCAGAATACAATTAAAACGCACTATTCTTTTGGTCTGTCAGCGATCTACTAACTCATTTACTCTCCTCAAATTTATATGATACACATATGTGTGTTAAAAGTCAAACTTAAATTGAAGTTGCCATGTTACATTTTTGTTATGTGTAATAATATAATAATAATATAATTATAGAAATACTTATACACTTTTATTTCACTATATACTACACTAGATACTATATACTACTCCACATGTATTAAGAATATGGGCATTCCTCACGAATTATCCAACTAAATGAATTGATACCAAAATAAGTTCATTAAATGCACTCAATTAAACAATGAATGCAAAATTTAGCTCAAATATGCGCTTACAAGTGCATATGTCAAAGTGTTAGTTAACAGCACCAAATATACAAAAAATATTAGAATGTGAAAATATGAAATATGACTAAAAAATGAGAAAAAAAAACCGGAAAATTAATTTTTAAAACTCTTGTAAAAATAGTACAATAAAATAAAATAAAAATACTGTTTTATTACGCAGTGTATAGTAATTATTCATCAAATAAGGTTAAATTCACATCGCTTATATATTTAAATAGAAAGCGTTTTCGTTTTCTATTTCAAATTATCTACACTTGCCGAGCTCTCCTATTTGCTTCCTTTTACTACTGAGCATATACTCATATATATATTGTTAGATAGATCTATGTCATAGAAGTAAGCAAGTAATATCTGAAGACTTTTTGATACATATCACTTATCAGAAACTTTATATACCTTTTTACTTTTTCATATTATAAAATGTATAAGCTTCATCTGCTGTTTTGTCAGTTAATAAGTAGTATAAAGGTATTTCCATTCTATATTTATATGAAATTATTGTATATAATATATAGATCAAGAATTCAAAAAATTTTGCAGGAGAAAGGATTTCATTAATATATCAATTTAATTTCGATTAAATATTCTGTATACTATTTATAAATATTCTCCATCAAACTTAATTTAAAAAAATTTTCAATCATTAAATTTTAAGTATCTTAAAAACCTGTTATTATTATTATTTAAAATTCAACTGAATCTTTTAAAGCTGAATCTAGAAATACATTATTTAATACTCAATGAAAATTAGCTATCTATTAAAAAGTGTTAAAATTCTTTTAAAAGATATTTTTAATACATTAGTTCCTATAAAGAATATTTTTCTTTCTTCACTCGCATCACGGCGCTGACAACTCTAGTCTTAATCATCGTATGTCCAGCTTTTGTCTGGTGCTTTCCCTCACCATACAAAAAACACCACAATGACAGACATTTTGACCTTCATTTAAAGATTTGAAGGACTGCATATATTCTCTTTCATTGGAGTTAATTGGATTAGTTCATATGCCTTCAAATAGTCTCAATCCCTATTCTTTTTAAAAAAGTGAAATTGCAGATCATTACACCTTAGATATTTTCATATAATTTTTAAACCACTATGCTAGGACAATCACGACCCAAAGACTAATGTCATTCTAATTTGAAGTGTAGCTACTAATTGCGAGCGAATTTGAAAATATTTAATAATCTTTTGCGATAATTTCTTGTGAATATTTCTATTATTTTTATACAAAGGATAGGGCTCTTGTATTTTACACTTCACCAACTCAGAGCAGCGAAAGTGAAATGGCAAAACGTTTGCAATTAAATAGGAAAATTACAGCATTGCTGACTAATTAAGGTTTCATTCATCACCAACAAAAGTAGAAGTAATGATTTGCATAAAATAACAATTATTCGAGTAATTAATGCAACTTCCACCGCTAGTATCTGCTTTCGCTTATATCAATCTCTAAAGCAATCTCTTAGATAAATTGCTGGCAAATTGATTAAACAATTTTTTATATTTGCTATTTGTGTTTTGTATTATTTCAGGTGGTCGAAACGTATATGCACATAACCATCATTAAAATACCGCCATGAATGAAACGGAGTGTGAGAATCTCATCAATTCAGTACAATGGACGGAGCCCACGAATCTGATCTCATTAGCCATACTTGAATTTATAAATGTATTAGTGATAGGAGGAAATTGTTTGGTTATAGCCGCAGTTTTCTGTTCGAATAAGTTACGAAGTGTTACAAATTTTTTTATAGTTAACTTAGCAGTAGCCGATTTATTGGTTGGTTTAGCGGTGCTACCATTCTCAGCTACATGGGAAGTATTTAAGGTAAGTAAACACACACGAAATTCCGTTACAGTATCTGTTCGTGTCCAATGCACTAATCTACTAGTTGCACAATGGGGTTTAGTTGGGATAAGTTTGTTAACTTCCTATGACCTATGAAGTGGCTTGTTTGCAAAAAGATTTGCCATAATTACTTTGGGAATAACACAGAGGGTCTGTATAGATGTTATACTGAAATAAATAAATAAAAAAACGCTGTCATTCCATTATTTGGGATATGAGTGGGTTTAATTTTGACAGTGATTAAGGCGATGACTTTGGTGGATCAAGTAATCATTAAGATTCAAGAATAATTTCACTTTTACCTACTCTCATCTGGATACATTAATTTAGTGTTGATTGTAAATATAAATAATGCAGTAACGTTTTATTTATCTTATATTAAATTTTTCAATTTCACATTTAAGTGAATTGCTTTTGCATAAGAAATAAACTATCACATTTTTGGACAATAAAATAACTCGTCATAGTAATGTACACTATAGTTACTGAAAATAGTAAAAATTGTAGATATTTTAATCAACTTATATTGATTTCATTTTATTTGAAAACTTTTTTCCATTCCATTAATGCTGTCTGTCAGTAATGATTTAAAAATATTTTCAATTTTCATAGAATTTACGCAGCATGCCAAAGTATTTTCTATAATTTCGCTTTCATGACAAATGCATTTGATGTCAATTACATTTAAAAACTGAATCCATTAATTAATTATTTACACTTAACTGTTCACTCTTCCTTTCTACTTTTCTACTCCTGTTTTCAACACCATAAAGGTTTGGATCTTTGGTGATGTCTGGTGTCGCATATGGCTCGCTGTCGATGTTTGGATGTGCACGGCATCAATACTGAACTTGTGCGCCATCTCGCTTGACAGATATGTGGCCGTTACACGTCCTGTCAACTACCCCACCATAATGTCAACAAAGAAAGCCAAATCCTTGATAGCGGGCATCTGGGTGCTATCATTTGTAATATGCTTTCCGCCGCTTGTTGGTTGGAAGGATCAAAAGGTAAGTAAACAAAGAGAACATGGCACTTGCTACTATACGTTTTCATCATTTTTTATATAGCAGCTCGCATAAAAGCTGCTCTGCCTCCAGCTCTGATTTAATGACAAATGTTATACATTTTTTACATCATTGTAAGGATGTTTCATTTTGAATGTTGTAGACAAAAGCTTACACAATGTAATGTACCAAAAACAAAACTTAAAAACACTTTTCAATGTAACTTAATACCCGCATTTTAAATCTTGATTCATGCCTATGCAGCTACCAAATATCGATTTAAATACATGGAGCTTTAAAGTCAAATACTTATCTAAAAACATTAAATATCTTTACTATTTGTAGAATCACTTAACTAAGCTGATTTAAACTATGAATGATGTATAGTATGTATTGATTTATTTAACTTTATACTAGTACGAATAATATACTTAATATGAATTTTATTAGCTATTAAGTGTATGGTATTTGCATAATTTCATTGAATATTCTCTCTTGTGTATTTAGTATACTTTTGATTACTTATTGTAAGCGAGTACATTTAAAATGTCTGTTTGGTATTATATTAACACTGTTGAATACATAAGAGTAGAAATCCTAAAGAAACTAAATACCATTTTATACATTGGAACTCACTTTACACTTCCATTTACGAAGTTATGAAAACAAATGCTCATAAAATAACAATATTATTATTAATATTATTTTCGTTTATTTACCTTATTGACTGACAATTGGCCTCTTAATATGCACATAACTTCTCCTCGCCGTTCTCCGGTCTCCGGTCTCCGGTCGCCGGTCTCACGTGTTATACTACACAATTGCGGTTTCAGACTTCATTTTATATATGACTTATATTCTACGTAAAATGCCGACAAAAGTGAAATTCTCGGAAAATAAGATAATACAATCAAATTTCCTAACAAACTGAGGCATATTGGTATCCGCATACAAATATGCTTGTGCCTGCCAGGATCCTTAGTGGCAGTGGCAGTGGCAGTAGCAGTAGCAAAGCGACGACTTAAAGCGAAACACAACCTTCAGTGTTAATATTAACTTCACGTGGCTTGTATAGGATTTCGTTGTACTTCATTGTTTGCATTTGTTATTGTAATTGATAACATCATTTATGTTTATATGTGCATAAATGCCTTTGATAAGCTGAAATTGTTCTACAAGCACACAGCAACACGGGTTAATATGTCATGAATTAAATATGAACACATACCAGCAGACACATTATTATTGAAGTTGTGTTATTATACAATGCCATCGTATCGAATCATATTGGCATTTGTACGGATTGTGTCACAAGACACTCGTATTCACACTGAAATGTTGTATATGTTCCATTGAAATTCGCAGATACACTTCTGAGATGCAAATGGAAACGTCCGGCATTAATCAGTATACAATAAGAAATCGAATTGTCCTTTGAGTATTGTTCATTTTGTAAGCAAACTGCAATTTTCTATAAAATAATAAATATACGCTGTGAATGCAGAATATGTAATTTATTTGCACTGCAATATAACACGCATATTAAGTAATGTAATGTAATGTTGAGCCTTTCCGAGTTAGTGCATCTGGGCACTTCTACTCTTCGATAGCTGCGGAGTTTCTGCAGAGTCCCACCCATCTCACTGACTAATTTGAGTATTTGTAATAAATAAATTCGTTGATTTGCTTACCACTTCAAACTCAGGGACGCCTCTTAATCTATAACAGAAATATATGAATACTTGCAAACTTTTTATAGATAAATAACTCACATTTCACTATCACTTTAACTCATCACAGTTGGATTAAGTTATGTTTAGAAGGCATATGTTTATACAAGTATCAACACTTTCCTCTATTACTCATTATGACGCCCTTATTTCTAAGACAGTACCTTTGTTCCCATTATAAATCCAGCAGAAATCGTTGTTAAAAATATTGGTCGTTTATTAAAACTTAGGGAGATCTGATAAGTCTTCCTAAACTATATTTTTCTTTGTCGAGTTAATGATAAAACGAATTACGGGTCAATTACACTCAATTAATCTGTAATCCTAAACTTAGACATATAAAATGACTATAGTATATCACCTCCTCTTCATTACGGCAACTACTGTGCCTTCAATTTCGGAATACATCGTCTCAATAACAAAGTGCCGCACATAAAATTGTGGTAATCCAATTGCTATTAAACCTTTGACTGCACAAATGGCTCCTACAGCATCCAGATATTATTATATTTATGAACTATATTTTGTAAGTCCCATCGAGTTTTTCGGAACTATTCGCCACAAATTAAAGATTTTTCATTTTTTCTTACTTAATTTAAGCTATAAAATCATCTATTGTACTCCCTTCGTTGTGTTTGTCCATTATCGACTCGTCACCGCAATTGAGAATTGGTTTCCCATTCAAAATAGCTTCTGCATGAATGTATGTGTTGAAGTATTGTGTTTAAACCCATTAGGGAACCTTTTCTAGCTCTCACAAATACTGTCTCGTTTCATTGATTTGGCCAGGAACCAAATTGAGAGAGATCTTGTGATGCTTAATATTTAGTAAGAATGCTCGACATTTTATTAGAATCCTTGGCCTAATCGTTTTGTATTCAATTACCTTAAATAATGTCTAAATATTTACAAAAATAATGATCTTCGAAAATTGAATTGTACTATCTTGCTACAAGTGTCAAGGATCAACCTAACTTTCAAGAACTGCCTAACTAGCCATGTCCTTCGAGTACATATTTGCCTACTTATATCTTTTCATTTTTTAGTCGTCCGTACTGATACTAATTTCGGAACTTAGATTCGAAGATTCGGACTACCACCTTTTTTTCGGTTGTATAAAGAGTTAAGAATTTCGGTTTTAAAATCCAGAATTGAGTCCTTTGAGTACATATATGCCCTCTCACAACTTTCCATTTAGTCATCCGTATTGATAATAATTTTAGAGCTACCTGTTGCAGATTCCGACTCCCACCTTTTTTTTGGTTGTATAAAGAATTAGGAATTTCAGTTTTAAAATCCAACTTTATGCCAGAACTTTGGGATATTTAACTAATTGTCAATTGTATATATTTAAGCCTGATAAGTTCTACAAGTGCCAAGGAGTTAATGTGGCTGCCTTACCAGCATGTCCTTCGAGTATATATACGACCTTGTATCTTGTCCCATGTTTAAGCCGTCCGAGATGATGGTTAGTTCAGAGCTACCTGTCACAGATTTTAACTTCCACCTTTTTCTAGTTGGATAAGGAATTAGGAGTCTTAGTTTGAAAATTTAGAATTGGTGGCATGCAGTCCATTAACTAACTTTTGTCACAGAGTATTTTTATATATCTTTAATTGCATTATCATCAATTTTTTAGCTCGTCAAGATGATACATTTGCACAAACTTTTCAAATAGATAAGTTTTACAGATGATAAATGTTATTTAATCATTATCCTTGGAACGTAGCGAATATAAAATGAGTATTTTTCTTAATTCTTTTCACATTTGTTTAACAAAAACTGCTTTTTCTATTGCAAAGCACGTCCAAAATATCCTGAACAAAAATTTGGAAATGAGCGATGAAATGAGAAATTGAAATCTTTCCTACTTTCTCGTTTTATTTGCTATTTGCTATTATGTGTTCTATTTATTAGCATATAAACACAGATTTAAAAAAATATCCTTTTTACACATAAATAATCATTTAACTGTGCATGGCTCGCTTGCTCGCTCACACACACAAATGAGCACTAATTTCTCATGTCTGCATCTGTTTTTCTGCTTTTCCGCTTTTCCGCTTTTCCGGCGCAATTGTGCAGAATCCTTTAAGCATAATTTTGGTGTCATTTTATATGTACAACACAATGTCTCTGCTATGTAGTCCTGTAGTCCTATAGTCCTTCTTAATTCATTTCTCTTTGCATTAAAGTCAACAAAATGAAAAGAATTTCTATTTCACATCGTATGCATGTATATGTGTCTCAAGTGTGTGTGGTGTGCCTGTGTGTGTGTGTGTGTGTGTGAGTGTGCCTCTAATATATGGCCGTAATAACTTAAAAGCGTTTGGTTCGCCAGTTCGCCAGCGAAAGCAAACCAAAGTTGGAAAAATGATAGGAAATAATAGGAAGGGAGGGGAAGGAAAGGAAAGGCAAGGAAAGGAAGTGTGTTTTTAGGCTATGAAAGCATTTCTGTTTGTCGTTCTTACTTTCAGTAAGTTTTTCTTTTGTCACCATTCGGTCTGTATGTGCTCTCATGTTTGGTTTTGTGAAAAGTCATTTTTCATCACTTCAATTTGTAAAGCAGTAGATTTTTGACATTTTCACTCTAAGTAAACGGCATTATTGAAAAGCACTTTTGGCCCAATAACGTACAAAGGCACAAACGAACCAATGAACCAACGAACCAATCAACATTTCATACGGTCACATTTTTTAATGCACGCCACATTTAGTATCTATCAAGAAAATGTATCTGTGAAATTCCTTTAGCGATGCGTCGTCATGTACTCGTAATGTTAGACGTACTTTCGTAACCAGACATCGATTTAATTTAATAGTTTTGGGCATTGCAATTGTGTTCAGTATAATTTTATTTTATATGTTTTCTGAACCAAATAATATCAATTTTTTCAGTAAATTTAACAACAATTCGAATGGTGTGTAAAATAATTTGCTTTTATTTTTTTGCTTTTTAAAGAGAAATATACCTTCGTCTCTGAATTAAAACTGCTATTGACACCATTTTGAGGGTTGCCAACAATAAACCAGGAAATTTACTATCTTCGGAAGCAAACTACAGAATTTACTACTTATTCCATATGACTGCACACCGTAGCATATCCACAAAGTTGTGCCAAAATTAACGTGAAATCAGTTTTTTGTGTATTGCACGAGTATAAAGTTGCTTAATGTGCAGGATATGAATACGAAATTTTGTGTTTGAGCAATATTATTAAGTTGTCAGCAGTTTCTATGCACAACCTAACCACTGCCTCGGCTTAGCGTCCACCGAAAGGATGTGCCACATGTGCAAACAAAAATAAAATTATCAAAAGGACCTGCTGCAGTTGTTGGCTTAAACACATTTCTGTTATCAAATGGAAATTTAGTGTGCACCACAGTGGCTTGGTTTATCCTTAACTTGTTTGAGCTGATTTTTTGCACATAAATTTAAATACATTTTTATTTATATACATTTATGTATATCACACTTTAGTGACGGTCACAAAGTATTTTGTTACCATTTCGAGCTACAATCCTGCAGGTCAAACCCAATTTTAATCGCATTACAATGGTCAGTTAAGTCGCTGGAAATCCATGCGCAAACAAACAAATGCGAAAACAATGACCCCGAATCTGGCAATGACTTCTTCTGTACCAGTTTCTCTTTTTTTGTACCGATAAAAAAAAAACTTAATAAATACGGAGCCATAAATTTACTGAATTTTAGATGTCAACAGACGCCACCTCGACAACCGTACCGAAACCGAAAACGTTGCTTTTGTTTACATTTCCTTTGGCCTACTTTACGGCGATATTTGCTTCGTCTTGTTGTTGTTGGCTGCTTGTTGGCGCAATTACCAAAATATTGCGGTGAAATATATTTCTGTATTAATTCTAGTGCCACAAATAGATTTAAAAACATAAAAATATTTTTATTTAATATTTGCAAAAGTCAATAAATTGCACAAAATACCACAAAATGAGCCCGAATTAATGGTTCGAAATGGAGCACCGGAAGTTCAGCACGTGTGTCGTAAAAAAGTTGTAAGTTATTACTTTTTGTTCCCAACTTTCGGTTTCATGGGCTTAGGCTTATCCAAATACGCCAGGATATTTAAGGGATTTTCATACATAATCGTAAATATTGACAGCTTGGCTGTGTTTCGTTTTGTTTTGATTGAGATTTATATTTTTGAAATGATTGTTAATTAGAATAGGGCATCAAATATTTGGCAATTCATTTCACTTTAAGCTGATTATATAGAGATTGATTTATTTATTTCTTTTTTTCTATAAAATCTCCTGTAAAAATCTTTTTATAAAATCTCCTTAATTTTTATCAAGATTAAAACGAAAATTTATTATATGTGAGTATGAATTGTGTATTAATGTTACTAGTGAAGGATTCAAGTTATTATGCATATGTATATTTAGAAATATTCGATATGTTAAACAATTTAACAAATAAAGTTTTTTACTTAGATAAATTCAAAGCATCAAGTTTTGCAATTGTTTTCACAATTCACATACAAATTTAATCAATTTATTACACACAATTCTTTGTACTACTGAAACTGATTTTCTTGTAAATTAAATTATAGTAAAATATTTGCATTCCTAACATCATTCAAGCAACAAATACAATGCAACAAAATAAACGTCAATGTTGCAACTGCAAATGCTTCTGCAATAATCACAACAACAAAATCAACAGCAAAGGAAGAAAGCAGACAAAAACCAATCAGAGCAGTTGTCCTTGCTCATGTGGACATAAGAAAACAACTGCAACACATAACTCACTAACCCTCTTAGTAATGTAAGGATTATGTTAAGACATACATTCGAAAATACTCGATGTCTATTATTTTCAATAAATAGACAGTATATAGTGTTGTTACTTAAATTACGAATTCAATAAAAACCGATGTATAATCAAGGCTGAATGTGACAATCATTCTAAAAGTTTACACAGGTTTAATGCCTTGGACTATAGCAACGGCAATATTACATAAACCGTTTCTCAAAGTTTTGCTAAATACTTAATTAACACTTATAGCATTTAAAACTCTGGATGAGAAATTACGAATATTTTAGGAATGACTCACTGTACAAGTTAGTTTTCACTACATATACCAGCTGACAATCAAACAAAAATTCGTGAGCATAGCTACACAAACTTGGGTATATGAACCTTTTTGTCAGATCTGAGGATCGATCTAATCCAAATTGGACAAAAGAAACATACCAGACAGCTATTTAAACTGAGTTACTGATTAACATGCTGAGCACTACGGTATCACTACTGACGAGTCACTGCGTACAAGAAAGATAAGCTATGAAACTGTGTCTACCGTGTAATAATTTTTATCGTGATTGTGGTTCTCGAATGAGGAGGACACTGTGTTGTAGCTCAAATATCTGTGTTCATCGTTGGCTAGGAAGAAATACAAAATCTGCGCTGCTCTTTGTTTTATTAAACTGACGAAGGTGTCAAGAATACAAAAATCGGGATTTGGCCAAGTTTATAGGCTTTACAGGTTAGTTCAATTTTAGTCTACATATGAACAACGGTAATGCATGGTATCACAATGAACCATTATTTGCGAGTTTAGACACAAGACCTTCACTTCAACTTAACTTAACCTAACACATTAAACACTTTCAAGCGAAGTGGTAGCTTTTTTACAATATGGTTACTCAAATTACCCTTTTATTGCTATAAATTCTAATGCATCCTCTTATCCATAGGTTATGGTTTCTTTTTTATTAAAATATCTTGTAAATAAAGCGCTCAGTCTCTCTTAAAATAGTCTTGACTTTGTCATTAATTAACTCAATACTTTAATTATAATTTTTTTATTGCATATATAGCGGTAATTATTCCTAAACTTTGTGTTGGAAATATGCACCGAATGAGACAGCAATATTGTTGGAATAAGTTTTTTGAATTTAAACCCCACACTACATACCATCTCACCTATAACAGCTAACGAAAAACGATATTGAAAAAATATTTCTCACAAAATGTTAATGTTAAATAATATTAAAGAATGTTAAATAATAAAGAATGTTAAAAAATGTTAAAAAATGTTAAACAATGTTAAAAAACGTTATAAAATGCTAAAAAATGTTAAAAATGTCTGCTAAGTTAGAATACATGAATTGAATGAGAATATTGGCAAACAAAACGTTCTAAGCACTTTGACAGCAAAGGTCAACAGATTTTTATTCAACTGTCGCTGTTGTTTCTACTGTTGTTGTTGTTGTTGTTGTTGCTGCTGATGCGTTTGTGTAAATGCTGATAGCCGGAAGCAGAATCAGCATTAAAATTGTGGATTAAGTGTAGATTTTTCCAATATTTACTTTTTGTTCCTAATTTTCTAACTTTTCACTTAAATAGGTTTTTATTGAATTCTGGTACATTCAATGTCTGTGATGCTTTACAAAGTCAATATTGTAAAATTTACGACAGAGAAATGATAAAAAATGATAATGTATACATATGTGGCGCAAGCACATTGCAAACTAAATAGAAAATCATCACAAAAATTGTATTCAATGTCAAATACAAGATAGCAAAATGTAAAAATATTCTGTAGGAGGAGGGGAAGGAGGATGGAGAGGAAGTGTAGTTGGTAAATATATAGCAATTTAATATAGCAACATTAACGATGCTGCTGTGCAGTGCAACAGTTTTTTTAAAGCACAACAATGTTCTGTGAGTTGAGTTCAGTGAGTTTGTTGCAAGCAGCAGATTTGTGTTGAGCAATACACAAATAAACACTGTATTTTATATCAAAATATATTAAAAGAATTTATTTATATTATCGATATAAAAGAGAAGGGTAAGTATAAAAAAATGTAAATCACTCGCAATGCAAAGTATTGAAATCAGGTCGCTGCAGAAATCAATAAAAGCCGCTAGCATACAAATCGAATTTTAATAAAGCAGCTATAGACGTAAAAATGTGTTAGTTCCGCCCTTATGCTTTTTATAACATTAAAATGAGTACGTAATGCCATACGGAACTAAGAAAGTTACGTGTTGGTGTAAGTGTGGCATATTTTAACATAGAATATCTTCAATGGGAGCAGTAGGTATGAATTAAGCTGACAGACACACAGTTGCTATTTTATTTCCAAACAGTACCAATAAATTTCTAAAGAAATTTGTAGCATACTTTTATGCAGTCGGCTAATAAGTTTTTTATGAAGTGCCACTTAAGCTAAGAACTTTATTTATTCTTTTTAATTTAATTGAAACATAAAAACAAAAAAACCCTTTTTGCTAATTCATTGTTATTATTTTTATTGAATTTAAAATGATATGATGATTTACTTTTCTATTATTTTATATCTTCAATAAACTAAACTAATTGTTCAATTTATTTTTAGCCATCACAGCCAATACTTGCTACATATACACAGGGAAACAATACGCTTTATTATGCTGTTACAACTACTAAAACAACAACAAGCACAGCAACAAATAATGTACAGCAGCAACAACAGAAATACTTACAATCTACAACCATAACAGCAGCAGCGGCAGCAGCAGCAGCACCAGCATTTAATCCATATAATCCCTATGATCCCGCATTTTCGTCTTTAGAAAACGAAAGCATAGCTGCAGCGACCATTGCAGCCATAAATTCCACAACAAACCCAGCAACTGTAAATGCTGACTCAACCGCACAAACTGATTTTGACAATGGTGATGACATGAGAAGCACTATTACCTATAAAACATATTCACCACCGCCGCCATGCCCTTGGAAATGTGAACTAACAAATGATCGTGGTTATGTGGTCTACTCTGCACTCGGCTCCTTTTACATACCGATGTTTGTGATGCTCTACTTCTACTGGCGCATTTACAGAGCCGCTGTGAGGACTACCCGCGCTATCAATCAAGGCTTTAAGACCACAAAAGGTAAGTCCGTTCTTCCTTTCATTGCAATTAACCACTTATTAGTGAAATGAGTTTTATTTCGAAATAAAAAATGTATAAAGAACAATAAATTCACCATTAAAGTAGCTAACATCAAACAAAACCGAAACTTAAATTCATTCACATAACTTTTTTAATTACAAAACAAAAAAATTTTTTTAAAATTAATTCTGCCGTAGAAAAAAACATCACATGTGGCGTCCACTGTAGTTTCATTTTGTCCTTTAACATCCTTTTTAATCTCTAATCGTGTAGCATCAAGTAGTTAAATACTCTAAAATTTATTACTATTTTTTGTGTAAAAATCTTTTCTTATAATTGGCGCAATCTGGCAAGCATTCACTCAAACTTCTTACACTGAAAAAAACTTCATTTAATTTTTATGTACTCGTATTTGTAGCGATATGTTAAAGTATTTGAATTTGAAAAGTAATTAGTAACTTTCTTTAATCGATTTATTTATTGTTTAATTAGTGTAATTTGTACAAATTCCCAGTAAAATAACTAAAATGTTAAAAACATTGTTACAATTTTTTTCATCATTTATGCGTTATTTATATTAATAAACACATACATATGTGCACTAACTATCTAATTTGTATTATTAGTTAAGAAATTGATTAAATCGTACATATATACATAAATGTCTAAACAAAAAAGTCTATAAAGATACATACATAAATAAAACACATAATACACGACAGAATTCAAGGCATAATAATATAATTTATAGAATTACATTATTTAAATGTAATTTTATATAATAAATGATTATATTATGATTAAGCACATAATTATATTAAGCACATAATTTTATTTTAATACACATATGAGTACAGTTTACATGAAAAGTTAATTAAAGTATATATAATTTCTTACTCACCTAACAAAAAACCGTAGTATTAGTATTAAAAACGCCTTTTTATGTATTAAAATGTTTATATAAATTAAAATTGTTAATATAAAATATATATTCAAATGTTTGTTCAATATATCAAATTAAGAATTTGTTGTTATTTAATTTAATTACTATATTTTTTTAAATATAAATTTAAATATAGGCAAAAAAATATGTTAATATAATAATAATATAATCCAACTGAATATGCATATCAAAGTAGAAAGTAAGTCCTTCCATCCGACTTTACTGTTGTAAATATAAATAACAATATAGTTTGTAAAATAATATATTCCAATTTGTTATTTTATTTATAACATTTTTTGGCTGTACTTATACTTCTTTTAGGATACTCGTTGCTAAAAGTAAAAAACATAAAATACTTATCTAATACGACAGTTATTAGGATCTATCAACAGTAACACAATCATTAATATGGCAGTCGATCTAGTTAACCCATTCATTTAGACATCGTGTGTCTATTATGATACTACTGCTGAATAGAAGACCTACCCTATGGAACCACTGAGAGCCGAACAGTTACAGAAAAAATGTTTCATGATTTCGAATGATTCTTCATCGTTACAACTTCTGCAATACTCATTAAAAATAATTCCCAGTTATACAAACAATCATATTAGAAATGTCTTTACTTTATAGGCTGACGAAGGCTTTTGATATTTTCTTATCAAGTAACGGTCATGTTAAAGATAATGGCTGCCAGAGGTAATACGCAGGATGTGGGTATATCAGTTTCATAGGAATCTGACTTCATCAAAAAAAAATTCAATACGTGTTAACAGCTATGTTAACAGCACTTTTCATCATGGTTGTGTATTTGTCATCTTCTTCATCAAGAGATTCGTCGTTGTGTGTAAGCATTACCTATATTCTTCTCTTCACTACCTCTTTTAAGATCCCTAATTTTTAGTTATGAATTAGTAAGTCCATATTACTCCATATTATGAAGATCTCTTCTATTTTAATAACCCGGCACACTTATCTGACATTAAAAGCAAAGCTCTGAATTTGTTGAGAGTCTCTTCCCTGCTGATAACTTCAAGCTGGAGACTAGTTATTATATAACTTAGATAAGGTTTATCTATGATTTTGATAAGGATAATATTACCTAAAATTTATTGTTTGTCCATCCTTGAACTACGTCTTTGTTCATTTCAGTTTTTACATACTATATATTTAGGTTAGGTTACGTTATACCGGCGATTCCTAGTGCATCCACTTAGGCCTATTGACCCATTGTGTTACTGTATATATAGGAAAAACACATAGTTGAAAACCACCTAGAACCTTTGACAAAGCATAAAATGAGATTATTAAGTCGCCGCCCTGCATGAGCTTTGCAAAAACATAGTAGATGAGAGGCACTCTCATCGTCTTCCTCGCAGCTGCGACTGATTTGATTGAATAGGGGACCTAATCTTCTAGCATGAAATATAAAAATATTTATAAACTCATATGCATTTTTATATTTTTCGCTATATCCTTCATGAACCTGATTTAAAAATCTCAAATTTGTCTTACATGTTTCCTCTATCAATTTCTTCATCAAATTAAAAAGAACTGAATTTATAAACAACGCTTAATACGACATTCCAAAAATTTGAAAATATTTAAATAACACAGTTTTGGTTTTCTGTCATTCGGTGAGTCCTTGTAAGTCCTTGTTTAAGTAAATTTGTCTTAAGTTTTCAACTCTTCTTCCTTCTAAAATTCTCGAGTGTTAAAAATTAAGTTCACTCTGCGCTGCTTATGGAGCTTGCAGTGAACGCCATTCCTTGTCTTATACGAGTCAGAATGCGCAACAAAAATATCCTTTGAAATGTTTTATGTCAATAAAAATTTTAAAGTGCAAAGTTTGGAAACCCCAGAAAGACTGAGAAAAAAGTTTGTTTTCATTTTGAAAAAGTTTCTGAAGAATTTGAATTCGTCGTTGAACAAATTTCACGTGGATTCAATATTTTGGTTCATTTCTTATTTAAAACTTAAAGCAAAGCAAAGCAATAGAAATAATATTTAAAAAAATTTATTTAAATGTATGCCGTTTCCAGTTTATTAGGTTTTTCTAAGTATTTTATTTTATTCTGTTTATTCTGTTTATTTTGGTTAGACGTCCTTTTGCTGCTACCGCTTGAATTTGGGTGCAAAGGAATTTTAGACATTTATTATTTGTGCGTAATCAGCATAAAAGTCATTCGCAACATGTGGAAACTCCAACCTGATGATGTATGTTCCAATGAGTTCATGCATTTGCTGACAGTCACAGTTTTTATTCAAAACAACCGTACATCTACTTTGGTGTGCTGAGGTCCTTAAAACCTTTACCACGCCATTACGACAATTTACAGAGACCGAGAACGTGGCTACAAGGACTTCGATTTGCTCGCACTTTTGACTAAGTTTTTAGTGTTGGATTTGTTTTCTGTTTATGGCGTCGTTAAATTTTGAGCTTCACTGATTTTCTACGCAAATATTTGAGGATCCTTTCTGCCGTAGCGTGGAAGAGGCATGAATACTGTTCAGATTTTGTGTACTTTGTAAAGATTGTGGTAGATGAAATTTAATTCGGAAAATTATAAGAATATATAAAATTGTTTGTAATACAATCAAAGGATATTTTATTTAGAAGGATATGCTTTTAAGAGTTCAAATCATCGAAACAACAATTCAATTTGTTTAAATTTGTAGAATCTTTTTCACAATTTCTCTCTGGCATTTGTATTATTATTGTCTTTAAAGCAATAAAGATTCTATACCTCTGAAAAGATTCTATGCCAGTGAAAAAGTTTTATCTGATTTGAAATTTTTAATTTTAATTATGCCGTATTTTGTTTAATAAACAATAGAAGGACATGAATAAGGAAAGAAATTTTAAGTGATTTCTTCCGTCTGTTTGACATGCATGACAAATGCATGAAGACAATAATTCAAAAAGTCCTTATTGCGTTTTTATTATTTCAAATTTAATTTCTTTAATTGCATTTCTGTTCAGATTTGCTCTTTTAAACGAAGAAACTGTGTCAGAAACAATTGAACTCTACTGATACGCATTACTCATTTAAAAATTCACTTCATCTAAATCTGCAATTTTCTTCTGTAACGTGACAAGTAGATATAAGAAAAGAAAGCTTCTTTTGATATATTGGAAAACTCAATCATTAATAATAACAAAGCCCTCTATATTTAGTAGGTATCTTAATGACAATACTGAATTTTAATAGTGTAATAAAACCAACTTACATACAGAAACCTACGTATTGATTATTTGATAAGGTGTTTCGAGTGATTATCTGAAGCAGCCCCTCTGGCCAGCTCGTTTGCCTGCAATGGCAGAAAATATCCCTATGTTCCATGTAAAATCGTCCTAGATATGAACTGAACTGAACTCAAAGAATTTAGACCAACGTGACTGTCTGAAAGTATGTATATATTCTCATAAATATATTATCGACTTCCAGACAAACTATAGCTTCCTTAATAGCGATTATCTCCGCCTGAAAAACAATGCAACGTTCAAAAAGCCTTTGATAAAGCTTCACTGCCTGCAACACTACCTATTTTAGAACAGTCAATGAAAATGGTAAGGCGAGCACTAAACGAGAGACCTCCCAGCAGCCCAAGAGTGTCTATATGAATGGAAGTGTTGTAGTCAATATTTTTTCGAGGAGCACTGAATGAATTATTAATGGAAAAATGAAGTCGATTTACTTGTAGATATTTCTTTTTATAGTGAAATATTGTACAAAAACATAATTCCATATGTTCCAGATTCTGCATTTGAATTGCTCAACTACATTAAATTCATATTACGAAATAAATCCTTTTAGTCCCGCATATAGTCGATGTTTAACTTAACTCCATTCTACATACGCAAAGAAACAACATCCATAGTGCTACCTAATTGCACTAATAAAATGATGTAAGAAAACAATATAAAAAAGCACCCTCTAACAAGAAATTTCCATAAAAAAATATATAACATATATTAACAAAAATTTGGAATTAATATTTACTCGGAATTGCTATTTAGAATGAAGCTAAAGTCGTTGCTTTTAATACTAGTAAAATAATTTAAATAATTCAAAAATATTTAATTCAGTTCAGTTTTTTATTTTGACGTCAACTAGTTTTGAAAGAAACTCATTTTTTTTTATTTGATTTGCTTTTGTTCATCGCAACTTACAAAATTGGCTGTCAACTGAACAATGTAAATCTCAGAAAAGTAATCCCCTTGTAATTGCCTCTGAGAAATTCGCCAAGCATGTCAGAATAAAATTTCAAATTGCTTGTCACGCAGTCCAAATGTTTGCCGAGGCTTAGTTTGATTTGTTAAAATTAAATTACTTTCACAATTTACTTTGAAATATCTTAAATATAATTTGTGATATTCTAAATTTTGATTTATTTTTTACTATGCGTGGGCTTTTGAAATAATATATACTTGCATAATGGGTGTTACTTACTGTTTGATATAATAAGAGACGTAAACACTGCTTCTTAAATACATATGTAGTTATATGTTCTCTTTAATATACATTTGTTCCAATCATGTGCCATGTCTAAACTCCGCTTACCAACAGACTTAACTCTTCAAACTAGAAATGTCTTTTGTAGCTATCCATATATAACTCTGTTAGACTGTACTACACTACCAGCTATGATTAAATCTGCACAATGTAGACATTTCCAAGCAGAGTTTTTTTTGCTCCTACATTTTAATTGTCTAAAGTCTATAATTGTCGCAGTCTATAGAGCTTGTGTTAATAAAAAACTATGATTGTGTTAATAAAACTATGAAGTTCCATTTATTAATCGTACCATTCAAATTAGTACCATATCTATAAATTTCATACATGTAAGTGTTTTTTTTTTCTAATATCCGAAACAACTTTCTTAAATCAATTCCGGTAAGGCTTTCAGTTTTCTCTAGAATATTATTTTTACTTTGGAAAACGGTTTTTATATAAATTTCAATTTTTATCAGATAATCTTCAACATTGTCAATCCTATTCAGCGAAGTTCTTAGCTTAATTAAACGCTGTTGATTTAAATATAAATCGTATAGTATTATATACCTATATGATTATATAAAGAGAATATTTTAAATGAAATGAAAACCTCAATGCTAAGAACAGAAAACTGATATATAACCAAATAACTCGTCCGTTACTCCTACATGAATGTGTAGTATTTAGCAAAGCTTCAAACAGTACTATTCGCCAGCTAAAAATTGCACAAAGCCAGACTCTGAGAAGACTTTTCAAGCTACCATGGTACATTAGGACGAATGACATTTTCAGGGACCTCAAGATTGATACAAAACTTACCAACACCGCGTTATCGAATCTCAGAATGGTTGCAAGCTCTTCGGGGAGGTATACAGATCTGAGGTCAATTATGGCTTAGTCTGCTGAAGTGATAAACAATAATCCAATCAAGGCGTAAAGAAGGGTTTCGAAGAAACCTCGCAGTTAATAGAGAGTAAAAGTGCTCAAGTACACTGGCTCAAATAGCTACAACATAATAATAATGTTGATTAAAGAATATTTAGAGTTTAAAAAATTTTAATTCAAGACTTGTTTAAAATTAATATATGTTAAGGTAAATTATTCAGATTTTACAGCATTGAATTTAAGATTTATTCCAACATATGTCACAACAGTTCCAAATAGAGTAAAGATAAACAAAAGTTTTGACTGATATTTAAAGAAAAAAAAATATACACATATAGGCACACCCAGTCATGCAGATAGAGTACACATAGAGTAGAATAAGGCATCAGCACATGTGTACTCATGTAACCTCAAATAGATCAGCTTCAAGAAAGTTCAAGCTGCACTCAATCAGACCCGTACGGTATGACAGAAACCTTCATACGATAGCACGTGCACGTACGTTCGGATGCATTATTTTGAAATGATGACGAATCAGAGTACATTTCTTTTGTTGTAGACTTTTACTTTGCGAAGTAAAGAAAAGCAAATAAACAACAGTAAAACAGTAAAAATTGTGCTGGTGCACATACACACATACACACGTAAACATTATGTGCTTGGCATAAAAAGGAAACACAATCTAATAGGTGCTGGTGACTTTCTGCTAGGCTTATCGCCTATGCTTTTCGCTTTATTTGAACACGCTATACTCAACCCAAACACACATGCAATGTCATTCACTCACACTTACACTCGAGTTTGAGCTCTATGGAAAATAGCAAGAAAGCATATATAAATGTGTGTTCGCATTCGTTTTCGTGCATGAGGTTTTTTGATTAAAGGAAATAATTTTTTCAGGTCTTTCAAGGTCATAATCATGCATGCACTTTAATTCGCCCACGTAAGTCTTCTTCTTTATTATTTTTGTATTTCTGCTACGAGTACATTCCATTCTGTTCCGTTCTGTTCTGCTCTGCTCTGTTCTGTTCTGCTCTGTTATGTTTGTTTTGTGTCTGCGTACCGCCTGATAGAAATAAACTGACTGAATTCACATTTTGTACTTCTCACGTGAGTTTATCATTCATATTTTGTTTTTGCAACATTTCCATAGAAGGTTTCTATGCTATATGCTATATGCATCGTTTCGGAATTTATCATGAGTGCTTTATTTTAATTTTAATTTTTGGCGTTGACATAAGGTTAAGTTGCCACACTTTATTTATATCACATTTTTAACATACTTAGCTTGAAGTATGACCATGTCGTCGTAGTAATACTTTTGTTTATTCGTGGGTATTCGTGGATAGTTTAGTAGATTGTCACTGACATTGGTAATGAAACAATATCAGTGATGAAATATACAATACATGAGACTAGTATAGAAAACTCTTAAAATACTGAAGGTACAAAAATTTTAACTTATAAAATTATACAACTATTCACATAACTATTCACAACATTTCCTCTGTTCATTTATATATATGATTCATATTAAAGTATTTATAAAATATATTTAATATGTTAAAAATAGATCTCAGATAGTTGCATTCAAACAATTAAAAAACAAAAGAATTCGATTCCTTTTTTAAATAATAGTCAAATATGTTTCTTACCAAAGCACCCTTTACTTAAGCTAGCTATAATCGCTGTATTAATACAAATTCGTTATGATTTCATATTCATATGATACAGAATATGATTTCATATTCTAGAAAACTGATTCTATTTAAATGACAATATAATAAAATTGTAAATTGCATTGAAAATAAGTACATGTAAATAACATAAATACTCACACACACATATCCAAAAACTGGTCACAAACAGAGCTGTGCAGTAATGATTATATTTGTAATTAGATTACATTCAATTATAAATTATTGTGTAATTTAATTCATAATTGAATTTTCAGATTATATGTGTAATTTAATTGAAAACCTCAATTACGAATTACAGTATAATCGTAATTTGTAATTTAGTTTCTAAATTACAGGCACAATTGAAATTGAAAATTCAAATTTCAAATTACGTGTAATTTGCTAAAGTAATCTAGAGAAGAAGAAGCATTGAAACTTCTGAAAGATGATAAACGAATCGAAACTATGGTTGAATTTTGGGTAATAAGTGGTTTGCATTTTGTTTGCGCTGACATTCATAGTCTCTTGTTGGGTTGCTTGTTTTTGCTTTTTACATTTGGTGTGTAGAAGTGTTCCATTAGAACTTCAAAGCAGATCAAGAGGCAGAAAAATTTTTTCTTTTGTACGCAAACCGAAATGTGAATATGTTGCATTTTTGCTTTTTTTTCATGAAGTGAAAATTCAACCATAGTTTCGATTCGTTTATCATCTTTCAGAAGTTTCAATGCTTCTTCTTCTCTAGATTACTTTAGCAAATTACACGTAATTTGAAATTTGAATTTTCAATTTCAATTGTGCCTGTAATTTAGAAACTAAATTACAAATTACGATTATACTGTAATTCGTAATTGAGGTTTTCAATTAAATTACACATATAATCTGAAAATTCAATTCTCAATTATAATTATTCTGTAATTGTAATTTAATTTGTAATTTAATTGATTTTGCACAGCTCTGGTCACAAAACACTTAAAACCCACATATTTTTAAAAGTGTTGAAAGAGTTTCTAATCAGATGTTAATATCGTAAACGAGGACTACCCAAAGCACGTCCCACGGACCAAATGTGGCCCGCGGCTAATATATGTGCGACCCGCGACATGTTTCTAATCTACTACAATTACGCAAATTCTTCTTTAATTATTTTTGGTAAAATTACATTATTTTTTTTTTATAGTATGAATTCAAAGGAATAAATTGATAAAACTAAATTTAATATTATCACATTATTTTAATTTTTTTCCAAAAAACCATGGACTTTCTACAGCCCTCCAATTTGCACGGTAATTTGTATCGACCCGTGAACATGACTGGGTTAGACAGCCTTGTTATAGACGATATCGTTAATAAGGGAAGAAATGTAAAATAAATATATATATTTGTATACAATTAAAACTACACACTTTAGAAAATTATAATTTATAATAAACACAAATTTATTCGCATTTATAGAGATAAAGTGCTAAGTGTATTGAAAAACATTAAGGAGTATCTTTTCTGAGTGTAAGAGCTTAGAAGACGTTAACAGTAATTTTATTTGTAAAAACACAAATTGGATAAATTCAAACACAAAATTTTAATAAAAATTTTTAACAAAATTCTATATTATTATATTTGTATGTGTATGTATTTATAATAAGTAATTTATTTGTTATGAAAGTTTTACACAAATCTTGATGTTTATCTACAATATTTTATTATATTATACAAATTTGTTGTTAATTTAAATTGTTTTGTGTACGTGTGAGTGTAACTTTCAATTGGTTTCTTTATATGTAAATTTCTAACTTTGTGACTGTAACTAACTAACAAACCCAAAAAAGGACTTGAAGATGCCAATCAATCGCATTGTGTCCTTTTTTTCATAATATAAATATTTGTGTCTGCAATTAGTTTTCGTCTTTTAAGTATTTGGTAAAAAAGAAAATTATTTGCTATTGGCGGTGTTTTCAAAATTATAATAAAATAATGCAATGACTTTTTTATTCAAGTATACATTTTTAAATATTTATATTTTTCACTTTTTATATACTACATAAATAATTTTAAAATAAATTAGATTTGAAAAAAAATATTTTATACAAAAATTAACCATACCTTTTAGCCCTTTTGCATGATTATTCAAAAGTAATTTTTCTTAATATTACAATTTAGTTATATAAATAAATAATTTTTTAAATTTAAATAATTAAATTTGTAATTATTCTATTGTTGGAAACCTCATTTCCGCATATAAGTAAAATAGAAATTTTATAAATCCTGCATTAATTTGTAAAGACCCTTGAAAATAGTTAATAATTATATACAACAAGTCAGTTTTGTAAATACATCATTTTAACCAATGTTATTTAAATATACCGAATTTCTTTTTCCAAAAATATTATCAAAAATTTTGATCCGAAATTAATTAAAATTCTTACCCCATATATCTCCAATCAACCCAATGTAACCCAATATATAAAATAGCAAAATGTGTATATATATATATTATAACTGATATATATATGTATATGTATATAAGTAACAAAAGTATTTTAGACTACCATGAAAAAACTATAGTATATAAAAGCTTCTTTAGCTGTTCAAATTCTTTTCAATAGACCAATGTTGGATCTTGTTTTCAACGTTGGATTTTGAACTTTATCATTTCCAGAAGTTTTCAATCTTCATACTGTCTTTCTATGTATTATGACTTTAGTTTTGTAATACTTCAATCCCAAATTCATGGAATATTAATATGAAGACTTCTGATTGTACAGAATTTAATCGGGTTTATCATTTATACACAATAATGTTAAGAAAAACACCAATCGGATTATATTGGGTAAATATTTACACCCATGTTAAAGTCATTTTTACAACTCTTAATAATTATTATATATACCCTTATAGTAAATTTCATCCCAATAGCAAATCTTTCATTTTTAATTAAAACTTTTTCTCTGACTTTCCATTTTTATAAACACCAAATTGATACTTGCATTCACATTTTTGTAATTAATTTGTATTTTTGTATATAAACTTAAATCAGTAATTTTTTGATATTTTCCTAATGGAATGCATCACTTATAGTCACCATCAAACTTTACTGAATAATGTTAACTATCACATTTGAAAAACCTAAATCCAAAAAAAAAAAATTAATTTAATTTAAATTGCCACAAAATGCGACTTCCAAATAATTACAGGCAGCGGCAGCGAGTCTGGTAATAATCGCATGGACGATTCACGTCTTGTGTTGCGCATACATCGTGGTCGACCTTGCAGCACGCCACAGCGTACGCCACTCTCCGTACACTCAATGTCCTCCACACTTAGTGTGAATAGCAATGGCGATGAGGCAACATTTCCACTGCAACACAACGCTTCCCATTTCAATACACCGAAACGTACTACTTCGATGCGTGTCAATCGACAGCGACATGAAAAGATTGCTATTAAGGTATCGTATCCATCATCGGAGAACGTACTCGAAATGCCCGCTTCATTACCGACATCACCACCGCCTTGTGCCATGGTCACCACTGCCAGCATTAATCACAACAAAACACCATTGCATTATAATAGACGCGCTTCATTCAAATCAAGTCTTCTTGAAATCGGCGAAACAACGTTCAACGTAGATGCGGCTAATGTGCACAACCAGCGCGATATAGAGTCAGCTACTCCATCACCAAAGGACAAGAAGCGCGCTGGTAAGCGCAGCGTTAAAATACAAGTTAAACGATTTCGCATGGAAACTAAAGCTGCAAAGACTTTGGCTATTGTTGTTGGCGGTTTCATAGTCTGCTGGCTACCCTTCTTTACCATGTATTTAATTCGGGCTTTCTGCAAGGAGTGCATTGGACCTACTGTGTTTTCAGTACTCTTTTGGCTTGGCTATTGCAACTCCGCTATAAATCCAATCGTATACGCGCTATTCTCAAATGAATTTCGCATTGCTTTCAAGCGCATTGTATGTCGTTGTGTGTGTACACGCAGTGGCTTCCGTGCCTCCGAAAATTTCCAAATGATAGCAGCACGTGCTTTAATGGCACCGGCCACCTTCCATAAAACTATTTCGGGCTGCTCTGATGACGGCGATGGCGTAGATTTTAGCTGACTAATGTGTGACTTCGATAGTCCACTACAGCGTACCATTTCAGTGACCTCGCAAACGAGCAAAAAACGAACAAGTGAACGGCGAGGTGGCTTCTGTAAAGGACGAAATATATAAATAAATAGACGCAGAGACCAGGATAGTGAGCCAATACTTATATGTAATAAATATTTATTTAATCTCTTTGTAAAAAATTACTTAATTTTATTATTTATATCTTTTATATATTTTCATAGTTTTTTATATTTTTTATAAAAGCTCTACTCTCAACACCTGACACATGGGTCGGTCTGTGAGTGCGTTCATATTATAGTTTTTAAGTTTCATGTAAAGGTGTATATGTGTAAATGGTATAAAAAAGACCCACATTAAATACTCATAAACTATTAAATTATCTATTTAATAATCTATTATTGTGTGTATAAAACGAAAAACAATTCTGCTGTCACTTTGAACTGCTAAACGTTGTTGTAACTATGGCAATAATTTTATATATTATCGAAATATATTGTACGATACAAGTCATGTTATTAGTACTGATATAAAAATACATAATATATTAAGCATTTTTAATAAAAATAAATTTGTAAGCTCTAATAGACTCTCAAACAAAAAAAACAAAAAATACAGATTCAAATTCCATTAACACTTGACTGACCTTTCTAAATGGAACGTTGTGTGACGTTTGTCATTTTATATGTAAACATTTTCTTTCAGGTATTAAAAATAATTCAAATAGAATAAATTATTTATAATGTTCATATTTGAAACAAAGTATTAAATGGAAAATATTGTTAAATGAAGACAAACAAGCAGATAAAGTACAGTAGCTATATGTAATTGTTTATTAATTATTTAATTATTTATTAATTATTAAGTAGTTGTAAGTGTATGTAAACAGTACAGGATTGAATACTATTTATTTTGTTTTGAAAACAATATAATTAACGTGTTTAAACTGCTGGGAATTTGTAAATAAACTGAAAATATTTATTAACTTTATTTCAATTAGTTATAAATATACGTATTAAGGCGTCAGGGCACTTATTATGTATAAGAACATATATTGAAGGACACAGTATATTTTGGTGTTGGAATTTAGCAACCAGATTTCTTGCACCAAGACCAAATAACTGACTATTGAAATAAAAAATATACACTTATTATATATAAGAACATATATTGAAGGATACAGTATATCGGTGTTCGACTTTGGCAACCAGATTTCTTGCACCAAGACCAAATAACTGACTATTGATATAGATGATATACACTTATTATATATAAGAACATATATTAAAGGATACAGTATATCGGTGTTCGACTTTGGCAACCAGATTTCTTGAACCAAGACCAAATAACTGACTATTGATATAGATGATATACACTTATTATATATTAGAACATATATTGAAGGATACAGTATATTTTGGTGTTGGAATTTGGCAACCAGATTTCTTGAACCAAGACCAAATAACTGGCTATTGAAATAGAAAATATTTTATTGTCCTAACAAATGCATCCGTTAATCAGAGTTAGGCTTAGTTTGCAAACTTTAAGAAGTTCACTTCATTTTTGCTTAAATTCTGCATACTGTAAGAAAATCTCTTATCCTACATTATCCTACCAAAGCAGATATATGTAAAACTTTAGATTTTAGTACTTTAGAATACGTCAACTAATCTAATTTCCCTAAATACATACCTGGATTGGTCAATTAGGGTTTAATAAAAGTATTCTGTTGTGCATTTTGTTATCAAATCAATTTAAGATATCGACAATATAAATGCAATTAATTCTGTTTTCACTAATCATTTAGTAATAGTTTATCATATTCAATTTAACTCAAATGCAATTCTTTAAAAATTATTTTTTCATTAATATTACTAAGTTTTGCAATAATATTTGACAAACAAAGTTACAAAACCGTAACTTTTATTCAATTTGAATCAGTATAAAACAATTATAATCGAGCAAACAGAGACGAAAAAATCTATCAAAAAGTTTCTTTTATAAACATAAACATAAACGCCAAAACCTATTAACTTAACCACTACTAAACTTTTTTATTAATCAAAGGGAATTAGAGAACCAAAGCCAAACGATACTAAAGTCAATATTGGTCAAACTTGCTTACATAAGCCGAAAATAAAGGATAAACTACTGACAAATTGTCACAAGCCAAGCAGATAGGCAACATCAAGTTTTTTGATGAATTGTGTAGGATATACAAACACAAACACACAACATATAATCAAATATGCAAATATAAAGATATATGGAGAGATTTATTTATAGAGATGTATGACAGACTTCACAGGGATATTTGTATACAATTGATTGACATACGTACATATACTTTTAGTTACTTAAAAGCTTATCACGCAACCACAAACCAATTCATTTTATACTAATAAGCATAAAGGATAAATTCAAGGACTTGCATTGCTTTCCAGCTACTCGTACTACCTTTTCAAGGATTTGTGTAGCGCCTCGGTTAATACACTAGCAACCATATTTCAAAGTGCTTATTTGTATTGGAAATTATTGGTAAAACTTTCACTTTTCATATGTCAACTATAAACGTTACTCATACGCAGTGGGGCCAAGGTTTACATGTGAGTCTAAGCGTCAGAAAATGTTGTGTTTGCTATTGCGGTTCTTTGAGCATACACTAGGCGTCTAGCACGAAAATTATATAAATGTAATAAACAATATTTGCTTCCATATATTCTATCTCTCTCAGTATTTATAAGCATTTGATGAAGGGAAACATTTGATGGGGAAACAATTTATTTGATGGAATTCCCTAAAGCGTATTTTGTGTATTTTGTGGGCACATATATGCGTTTGTATTTTCACATTTCTAACTTTTCTGTTTACCGTTATTTGATTTTCTATTTTATATTTTTGTCTGAAAGTTCTATTTTCAAAAGACCACAAAAAATACTTCGCCATTGTGTACAATCATTTGAGTCACGCACAGTTTTTGATATAAATTCTTACGAAGATTCATTCAACTCCAAGTATTTTAAGTATCATTGAAAAATTTATTTTTTTTTATTTTTGGACATTTCATCAATGGAGTCTGAGTAATATGGTAGTACTCATAAATGAAAAAGTGTACATACACACATATATTAGCAATCGATTGCTTCAAATCACTCATATCGATTATTATTATCTGTCTGCTTCATTTTGTTTTACTACGAAATAAAATTGTTTACAGTTTCATTAAAAAAACCGCTTAACTTAATTCTAATTCAACTATTTTGTGGGGAAAATTTCCATCATAATGAACTACTTAGAATTTCTATGAATTCGTTACTCCATAATACAAACATTGTGACTGCAATTCAAAATGTTAATCTGCGATCAAAAAAATGTTCTTGATCAAACATCAATGCCTATAAAAGAATATTGTATTGTAGTTAAAAATTAATTCTTATAAACTTATTTGTTAAGTTTTTTCATCTTGAATATCAATCTGCTCCTACATGTAGAACTGATGATCCATACAGTCATCCTGTCTTGAGGTAAAATCACAAATATTTATATTATTCTTGACTCAGTATAAAATAAATTCTTTAGGTCATAATACCATATTTAATCAACAATGAGTTATTTATCGATATATCGATTGTTCACAATGTTGTTCTAGAAAAACTAAACACACAATGCACTGAGATTTTAAGATCTGTTGAATCATCTCATGCTTTACTTTTTTTTCTTTTTATTTTTCAAAACCCACAGATTTCATTGTTGACGATTTGCAATTAATGTATATAAGAGTTTAATCTATAATGTTCTGTTTGAACATTGTCTTTATGTTAACTTAGATTATAGTCCCTAACAAGCGAATGTGATAAGTACGACATGTTACTCTCACGTAATCTTTCTCACTTTTCGGCTGCTAGAACTGAAAAAATTGGTAAAAAACTCTGCGAGGACAGTTTTTCAAATACAAAATGTTTAAGCTACAATTCAAATTAAGCCCCAACCTTAGACAGACAGCTCGGTGTAGCACAGGATATAGCTTTTACCAAGCTTGGTTGAGTTCCTTTAAGCAGATTCAGATCAAAATATCAAAGGAAATTGTTTAGAAAATACTCTTGTGTTCTGTGACTTGTTATCACAATGTAAAAGAGTTATTTTCACCGACATCTGTTTAATTATTTACCTACGGTGATAGCTTAAAATGTTTGATTTATTTAATTTTAGTTTTTATTTGAAATGTCGTTTAAATCACATGTCACTTTATTAAAACTGCGATCTCTTTAATGCCATCTTTAATTGCTTAATTAAATTATTTATCAAAACTCAAATTCAATCAGAAAAGTTATAAGCGAATTCAAACTTTTCCCACCAATTTTATAACAGAAAAGAAGTAAAAGCAAAAGTTTAGAACTTACGAAGTTCAAAAACTTAAATTGAACTTACCAAAACTTCTCAAAACTTGTTGATTTTTGTTTTTATGAAAATTTATTCCTCACAACATAGAATATAAATATGAAATTGGAATAATTTACCAAGAAATATGCAAATTATGAATCAATTACAAGGAAATAAGCAAAATTTAATCATAATTAAATTCGTAAGATGTAGGTTAAATGATCCTATCCAGTTCAGCGAAATATTCCGATTGAATTTGTTTCTGTAGTCGCTTAAAAGCTGTTGTTGTCCTTCATCACTAGAACAAAATTCTTAAAGCTCATTTCACCAAAATTATGTTGAACTAGACAATTTTGTTAAAAGTTTGTATTGTGCTCTGCATGATAAAACCAGCCCAGCAGTCACTAGTAATGTCTCCTAGGGAATCCTCTTCAGCCCTGTTAACGCCGCATTCATGCTTGGGCTTGATACAATTTTCTAGCTCTTTATACGTTAATTAGGAACTGATGCCTTTTCAGGATGTATTATTAACGTTTCTCTTATCTCATTTTCATTCCATTTATTTACGTGAATTTTCTTCGTTTTCCTTCTTTTGATTTCATTAAAAATTTTCTTTTGCCGCATGGCAAACAGTTCGCTTGTGTCTTCCATCATCATGCAATACTGATGAGCACATTTGTGTAGCTTTTGTTATTTGTCTGCAGATAATTCAATAAGATACTATGAAATTGATACTTCTTCACAGAAGAAGACATACGCAGAATTCAGTTGAGGCACGGAGTCAGCCTTCTGTTTTCAGTTTTCATTCGGCAATTGATATGGAGCATAAATCGTGACTTGATTTATATTAGTGGCAATTAATGGAAAATATATTAGAACAGTTTGAATGCTGAAGGAAAGCTAAATAACCTACTCTAACTTTAGTTTTATAACACATTGCAACTTTTTTCAAAGTATTTTTTATCACATACATAAATTGTTTACACCGAAATAAATTTACAAATATCCTGATATGTTAAGTAAATTAAAGGAATTTATACCTTTTTATCTATTTTTCATTTTATCAAAACAAAAATTGTACAGATCTATATTGGACTCTAATTATCATTTAATATTTTTACCAATATCCTTCGTTATCAGAAAACATAAATATATAAATTATTTAGCTTAGACTAAACACGATGAGGGATTAACTTTTTAAATCAATTCACCCGAGTTTTGACTATAAAGAATATATATAATACAGTCAATTGTGGTCACACTTCAGATAGATGCTTTCAGTAGACGCGTTCAGTAGACCTTAGATGTTATTGTCCAAAACATATTTCGAAATGAAACAAATTTTTTTTTTCTGAATTAGTATCATTTATTTATTCAATAGTGTTACGTGCTAGAATTCACTTACATTATTAACGTAATTATTATTAATCACTCAATCGAATTAACTTCAAATCTAGCAGTTAGAATGTGAACAATCTGTTCAACACATATAACGATAGTTTGAAAAACTCTAATAGGCAGACAGAAACTATAATTTGAAGGATATCTTTATATTATATATGAACTTTAAATAATTAAAGCTTCCATAACTCCATGTCGTCCTTTTGGTTTTGTTTATTGCCTTAACTTAAGAATAACTTTATTATTTTTTCATATTTTATTAAAAGACTAAATTAAAAGTGCTTAGAAAGAGATTGTCAAGTCCTTCTAACAGCAATTGAAAAGTGATTCATTGGGAAGGGAAGAAAGAAGGACTTTTGCTACTTCGAAACCAAAGAAGAAATGTTTAAATTTTCCTTGCTTTAACTTGAATTCACCAAAAATTGTGAAAGTACTTTCAAATGCATTTTTAGTCAAAGGAAAGACTCTACTTGTGTTTAAATGAAATGAATCCATCCTTTTGAAAACCTGTCGAAAAGTATAAATTATTGCATTTTTGTTTAAAATTTACAGCATCAGCTATGTTAAAATATCTTGAAACTTTGAGAAGTAAGTCAAACACATTCGAAAAATATCTGAAGAGATTATAACTGACAGTATGAAAGTCAGTATGAAAATTAAAATTTATGCTGGTATATATTTAATCACTATTCTCAATTAAATTCATTTCAATTAAAAGCATATCATCAGGTGTTGTACATATTTTCCTTTGCTGGTAAAATTCAGTTAAAATATTTCCAAAGGATGATTTTAAGGATTTTAATTTATTTTTCCAAATCAATTAGTTTTCTTCAAAGAATTAATGAATTTGCAGATTATTTTGACCATTTAAGTGATTGAAAAGAGAAAGATAGTTTTAAATTCTTAATAAATAAAATAAATTTCAATAAATAACAGTAATTTAATTCTATTAAATACACTCTATTCATATTATTTTGTTTTCAAGTGTAGCCGCAATGTTCTTAAAAGCAGTTTTGCCCCACATAGGCTTGAAATGTATTAATTATTTAATAAAAGTACGTACATATATGCGTACAAAAACAAAAACGTACGTGTCTAAAACTTTTCCAAAAGTTTTGTGAACCCCTCATGAAAATGTCTATTTTTGACTTCATCGCTAAACGAACATAAATGACTGTAATTCGTGTGTATTTAAGCAACTCCTGTATAACATTCTGTGGTATGTGCCTTCTCAAAATAATATAATATAGAATTTTATGAAAGATGCCTTTCAAAATATGTTAACATTCATTTAAAGTAGTTAAAGTAAGCAATACCGATAAATACAATTGATTTATTTGGAAAGAACTAAAGTTAGTTGTTATATGGCAGCAATACGTTATTTGCTCATACGTCATACATAAATGATTATATTTTTCATTTACATACCTTTGTTTTCCCTTCCATTTAGGCTCCAAAGGTATTGGTTCGCGTTTTGAAGAGCAGCGTCTTACACTGCGTATACACCGTGGTCGTGGCTCTAATCAACATGATTCTACACATAGCAATGGCAGCACGCAAAGCACCACAACCACATTGGGTACACCGTCACCGGAACGTCTCTCGAAATATGCAACGCGTCGCACTCATCATCATGACAAAATAAAAATTTCCGTGTCGTATCCATCGACTGAGAATATCAATGAATTAGCTAACGAAACCGCGGCACATGAACATCGCCCTTCCAATACGGGCAATGTGTTATTCGCTGTACACTATAATACAGCGAATGGGCGTGAAACCACTGAAACGCAACTTTTTCGTAAACATCATAGTAATAATTGTTACTTGCAAGTGGGCAAAAGCATGACTGACATATCGCGTCGGCAATCGAACACTAGCGACTGTGGCAATCAATCACAGGAGCAGTCACAAAATCGACCCAACAAAAAAATGGGGCGACGTAATATCAAAGCGCAAGTGAAACGTTTTCGCATGGAAACGAAAGCAGCAAAAACTCTAGCAATCATTGTAGGCCTCTTCATTTTATGCTGGTTACCATTTTTCACCATATATATTATACGACCCTTCTGTCAGGATTGTATAGATCCATTACTTTTCTCAGTACTCTTTTGGTTGGGCTACTGTAATTCAGCTGTAAATCCTATGATCTATGCACTATTTTCAAAGGATTTTCGTTTTGCATTCAAACGCATTATATGTCGGTGTTTCTGCTCCAAACAAAGCGTATCATTGAAAACCTCACGACGTGGTTCAGATATGTCCGCTATAAGAATACGTGCACGAACACCTAGCATAACGCCGAGCGCAGCAACTCATTCATTTGGTGACGAGAGCGAAATGCACCACTCAGAGATGAGCAACGATCCCAGGTGACGTTCGTTTGGACCCAGCTCAAGCTCAACTAGTAGCTTAGGGGTCCGAAAATCTAGTTTAAAAGTTCCTGTATATGAGATATGCCATCCGCTAGTTATGGAATCGCCTGCCTACTCCTATACTGCAAGCTGCGGCAAGAGCGGAAATGGCAAGAGTGTGAGAACGCAATTGTAGCCACAAAGGCGTACAGTTTTATTTAAGACAAGGGGTAGTGCTATACGCTTAAAACAGTTCGTCAATAAGAGTACGATAGTGTAAAGTAGTATACATATTTAAATTGTTATATAAGAAGATATTACAATGTATAAATTAAATAGATATCTCTAACTGTTTTATTAATTTTATATTATGAATTTAAAAAAAACTAAATATAATTGCAAAATTGAATAGATATTGTAAATAATATAAAACTATGAATTAAATTGCTCGTCACTGAATTCTATGAATAATAACACATATGAATTATTACAAATCTTAATCGTAACCAAAGTTAAGTCAAGAAGGAACTGTGCATTTCTCATCCATACATCAAGCACAACAAATATGCTCTTATAATAGATAGTTACTTATACAAATTGTTAAGTTTGATATTTTTTAAATATTTACGTATGTAGTTAAATATAAAAGCAGATAACTGATACAGTACAAAACGATTTAATACAGATAAAATCAATTTTTCCTCAGGTTTTCCAAGAATTGTAGATCCACTCCTCTTCAGAGCTAAACATACACACAATCTACTCTTTGATATCTCCTGGAATGCGTGTTTACCAGCTCTCGAAGAAAGGACAGCAGAACACCTAATGTGTCTGTGTCCAGGTTTGACCAGAACTATGCTTAAGTTTCTAGGGACCCCCTTCTTCAACACACTCGGCAATATCTCTAGCATTAGCACCAGCCAGATTCTTGCCTTTATAAATGCCTCTGGCTGGTTTTCTGGCTCTCTACTACCCACTATTACGCGATTTTGTGGATTCAAAACGGCTTTTTGAGCTAATTTAGAATTCGTTTCTCCCTCCACCGCAACTTACTAACCATCATAAACCGCAAAGATCGTCTGTGTTAAATAACAGCCGCTTACAAAGAATGAGGATTTTCTATAAAAGCATAACAAAATAATCGAGGTTATTGGTAGGAAAGGTTATCAAACCGCTGTTTTAAGCGTAGAGTTATATATTGATTGTATTTATGCAAGGTGATGAACTCTAATGAGTCAAGCTAGTAATAACTACTTGTGCAGAAACCAAACCTTCTTAATTGTGAAGATTGAATTTGTTAGTGTAATAATTTTTGTTTTTGTTCTAACAAAACTAAATTCAATGAAAAGCCACAAATAGATATTTATAATATTTTGTTCAAATAAATAAACAAATTTGTGTAATTCACAGAAATATATCAATCCTGTTCGTATTCGAAAATCGCAAATAGTCTGAATACTCGAATATAAGAAATAGTTGAGATTGAAATAATTTGAATGATTCGAACTATTCAGTTATTCGTTTTCTATCAAAAATGTTATTAAGAAAAATAAAAAATATCTGTGAATAAAAGTGCGAGCATGTTTAATATAAATATGATATGATTTCTATATCGAAAAAATTATATTTTGTTTTAAGAAACTAGATATTAAAATGTAAAATTAAAAAAAATTTTAAAAAATATTAAAACTATGCTTATCTCTTGCTGAATATTTCTAATTCCATACATTAATTTTCTTCCAAAAATATATATATATATATACATATTATAAATGAGAGTTGTACCTTGATTTAATGTAATTTATATAAATTTAAAAAAAATTAACTAAGATTAGAAATATGTATTCAATGAAATAAAACTTAAAAACGCATTTTATGTATTCAAAACCACCTACTAAAGTCTTTAAAGTTACTCACAGTTACGCTCAATATATTAAAGCAAATTTGATAAAAAATTGAAAAATGCAGCTGAAGTTAATTAAATATTTCAAAAATAAATTAAATAAATAAATTAAAAATTCACAAAAAGTGCTTATATTTTAAAAAAATTTTAATATATGTTTATTTGTAAAATGTTTCCAACAAAATAATTTTAATGGTAATAAATATAAAAATAAGTAATTAAAAACTTTTACAATATTTATGTATAAAAATATGTTTGTATATGTATGTGTGTGTAAAAAATATATTTATGTATATGAAAATTGCCAATTGTAAATAAAATTAATTATTTATAAGCATTAAATGCGTCAAATGCGTTAAACATATTTTTAATATTTTAAAATAATTTCTATAAAAATTCCATTAAATAATAATAAAAAATAAATGTATAATAGTGAAAAATAAAAAATAATAAAGTTCATTGAATTTCCAGTTTAAAAAAATTGAACGTTAATGCGTTTTACTTGAAATCACTTTAAACTTCTAATTTATTTCATTTAACACGAAAGCAGCATTAATGAGGCAAGAGTAATGGTATACAATACCAACAACAAAAATAGAAACAGGTGGCATCACAAAAAAGCACGGTTTATAAAACTACAACAAAACTTAGCGATTATCAGTGGCAATTCTGCTTTGTATTGTGTAAGTGAAGGCTATAATCCGCTGTAATGTAAACGCCATAATTAACGGAAGGTTTAAGCTGTACTGTTAAAAAAATAATGGCGTAAAAACAAAGAGAAATTTATAATTAACAGCAATTACTGAAGTACACTAATAAAAAAAACTGTATGGATAGTATAAAAAAATTACAGAATTATTAACTTTCCTGAAACAGTTAATATAATTGCTACTTAAAGCTGCAACAACAGCAACAGGACTGTAGTATTGCATATATGTATAGTATATCTAGTGACGATGCAGTTTATTATAATAATTGATTAATGACGATAAATCGCATAAAATATTGATTTTTGTAATGAACTTACCTCAATATTAATTGAATAGTTTGAAAAGCTATCTGAAAATGTCATTAGAAAATTGTGTCCAATAATATATTGCTACAATTCTAAAATCATAGAATAATGTTAATGTAAAGTATTAGTTTACATAGTAGGACAACAGCAGAATACATTTTGTGTCACTGTGACAGGCGCACCAGACTCAGACTTCGGTACTTATCCACTGCCCATCTACTTATAACGGAATTAGGCAACATCTCTTCAAAGCACATAATGGCGTTCTTAACTGCAACTCGTCTATAGAACTAAAGTTATGTCATAAAGATATGTCATAATAATCCTCAAAGGATGCAGTGACGTGGTGACAAGTTTCCAACCCGTTTTAAAATCTAAATCTTATCTAATCTAAGACAACTATATGAAAATCTAAATCGATATCATTTTTACCACAAATGTTCTCCTTTTAAGCATATATCCAATTCAAATACATAGTTCCAAATTGAAGTACATATTCATAAGAAAACAAAAAAAATGTTCTAACGAAAACATGGTTGAATGGAAAGTTTATATGGCTCCCTCTATTAGATCCACGCCTACATAAATATTAGCATAGTATATTCTATGTTGAGTGTAACACAATGTACAGATAAATACTAGTATTAAAATATTATTAAAATAACATCTAAAATAACATTTTACAATGTAATTCTTGTAAGACTCAAAACGTTGCTTTATTTTGTTTAATATGGTCAGGACTCTTTCAAAAGATTTTAAACCGATTATTCAAAATAATTTTGTGTTTAAATGAAATTACAAATTACGCTTTAAATAAATGAGTACGTAAAGCACTACTGTTACTTACACTACTGATATGCCAACTATTAATGTTAGAAAATTCGTCGCCTTACCCACTGCCAAAACTTATCACAAAGAAATGTTTAGCAACATGTGCAACATGGAGCAGTGATAGCTTCTCACAGTTACACCGAAAACGAAAAGGAACCAAACCAAATGTAAAATTTTAAGCGAACACAAACTTAAGCAGGAAAGCTACGCTTACAAATTATGCTCCGCTGTGAAATTTAGTGGCACATTCGGTGACAGACGCCACCAGATACCAACAGTCGCTGCAGTCACTTTAGGATGATTGTGAAATTATTGCAACACCACGTTAAGTAGCTGCTAACTAGAGCTGGCAGCAATTTAACCATAATGCAGTAACTGTTGTGTTAACTTGTTAAGGACGCTCAACGCTGAACAGTTGTCGGGAAAATTCTTCACATCAACTAACACACATTGAGCGTTTCTGTGTCAGGAATGGCTTCTGCAGGACACACATACTCAGGCACAAATTCTTCCAATTCAGATGGTGGAAAATCCGGATTCATGCTCTGTCATCGCGAAACAATAAATGAAATGTAACCGAGAAGGTGTTACCGTTGCCAGCAAATTTTCATTTTCACTGAGTGCGCATCGACTTAAAGTGGTAGCGTATCATTTCATTGCCCCACATGTGTGCATTTATTAAGGATATCTCTCACGTCATTCCCGGAATTACACATTAAAGTATTCGATTTCTATTTTACATATAAAGTACTCGTCATTTTATTCCCACCAAATCTTTAAACATTTTACTTTGACTATTGTACCGCAGCAGCCATGTTAAGAATTCCTTAAACTCAATTCAATATCGATATCTATTTTTCTTCAATTTCAATTTCTAGAATTTCAAATTAAATTTAAGATGTGAATAAGACCGGTTATGACGACTAAAAGAACATGACATCTTTAGTAAAATTAACTATAGGCTAAATAAAGAATAGTACAGTTCATGAAACGAGACATATGTTATAATCCCTCTTCCCAGATACTTAGTTTCAAGTTTTATTTTTCTAAAAGTATGAAATGAATATATGTTTATTTATAATTGTTAATAATTGCATTACATTGGTCTATGTTAGTCTCTTTATAATACATAAAATAAAATAGATCAGAATAAACGAGTTGTTGGCCCCAATCTTAACGAATCACTGCAACTATATTTTGTGCTGATAATCATCATTAACTAAACAAAGCACAAAGCACAGCGAACGAAAGGCACAATGTCACCAATTGAAATTTTTTAAACATCGGACGAGTATAGAAACTGCCGGACCAATAATTTACCACTGACCCAAATTAAACCCGGATAATCGAAAAAATTGTAACTTGACATCTCATCTGCTTTTTAATTATAAAACATTGTAACATAAAATTTCGAATCAAAATTTTTCGAATCCGCATTAAACAATAATAAATTAACCGAAAATAAACAAAAATAAAATAATTGTAAAAACAATTTCAAAAAAAAAAATTTACTAAAGCCAAAATAATAACAAGAAGTAAAATAATAATGAAATAATAATAAAATAATAAATAATAGTAAAATAAAAATAAAACAGTGACAACATTTACTACAGCAAAAATTGTAAACAAAACTCCGTTCAATTACATTAACAAAACAATAGTGCATATAACACTTCTCCGGTATAAAAGATACGTCGCTCTTATACTGCCCAGATTATTTGAGCAGTCAGCTGCGATCTCACTTTTCTTCTAACAGGCAGTCAGCAAAGCAACGAGCTGGTGTCCAGATTGTTCCAATAAGTGCTGAGTGTGGCTGAACTAGAAATTTGAATCCTTACTTTTGGTAAACTTTATAGGAGGAGAGATATTGACATTTCTATCGCCGATCCATTGTTTTCCAGTCGCGGCCAAGAAATTCACATTTCATAGCAAACTCCACAGGTGAGATAGAAATTTATATTTCTATCATCAAAACATTCAGGAAAGAAATGCACTTTTCTTTAATAAAGAGCCAGCTAAACAGCGAGCTCATAATCAACTTCCATCACTAGCGCTGCTTAGTTAAAGGCATCCTCAGCTCTCCTATTCTCGTCTTATCTTTGCAGTGTTCCAAGTAAATAAATTTATTGTAGGATTGGACCTGGGATCCGGCGAGCTAAACCGCGGCGAGAAAAAGGTTCGTTACAGCATCTACAAAAAAAACTATTTGTGAAATTATTAGTGAAATTTTAAGTACACTTGAAATCTCTAAATTGAATTTTGCTGTTACCAATAAAAGAAAAATACAAATTAATACACACAAGACATATACATATCGAAATATTATTTAACATATAAATACTGTAAATCTGAAGTTATTTCCCAAAATTAGTTATCAGTTATTATGCTACAATAAGCCATTCATTTCAGTTATTTCCTTAATGCCACAAAATACGTCGCTTTGGCGCCTAATTATTATAGGCTTGTTTACTCACCAGAAAAGAAAAATACCGAAAAACAAAATATTAATCGATTTTGTTGCCATTTCTACTAGAGTTCTCTGCGTACCCAACAGAAGCAATAAAATGTTTACAAACTTATCTTTGTGAGTTTGTCGGAATCGTAGAAGGAACCTTCACAACATTTACCACTGCATACATACATCGTTCGATAGGCTAAGAATTGTTATTTTTAAGAAGCTTTGCGCTGTATGGTCTTAAATAATATACTTTTGTTTCAATATGTGATAATATATTTCGATAACATGAAAAGGGAACTATTCGTGAGCACTTTGGTAAAGGATAAGTTATAAACGTAGTACTGCCGTCGCCATTTTGACACTTACTTAAGCCTATTACATGGAAAAAAATATGAACCAGCACAAAACAAATTTAAGCAAGATTACATGAAATACCTAATTAGAATAACATGTACATTATACATTAATAAAAATTATCGATTTGTAATACAAGTAATTGAAGTATGTTTTTGAGTTATGTAAATATTGCATTATTTATTGCTCTTAATTAATTCAAACATATTATTTTACATATATATAGACTCTGGAAATCAAAGAGTTCTTTATTATTCAAAAATAAACAATGATTTCTATTTCTGCACTATAAGATCCATTTGTGCTAGTAAACATTCTTATTTTAATAAAAAAGCTGAAAACCACATTTATAAAGAACATTCGAATCCATGCCTGAAAATATGCTATAAAAGCCATGCACAACGCATTATTAAAATAGATTCGTTGGCTATAGTAACTATATTCTATATCTGTTAAGCATAGGGTTGGGGAAATTATAACCGTTAGGCTTACACTGGCAAATGGTTCAATCTAAAAGGACTTCACACTTAGAAAGATGAATATTTTTATTTGAGTAGAACTGCTTGCAGACCGCCATATATGTATGCGGTAATATATACTTGAAATATTTTTACACTTATCTTACAAAAACAGAAAAGATAGATTTTTTTGCTTATATTTCGTACTTTACAAAGAATAAATTAAAGAAGTGTTCATATATATTATTACATCATTTTACCAGTTACCGAAAAGCTTCTCGTAATACATACTTGTAATATTTTCAGATATCCTCGACTACTAAAAATTGACACTCATTGTTTCATTTCTGAAAAGAAACCTATCTAATCTATGCCCCCTCTCTGATGTTTGATTATTTTTATTGGTGCTACAATATTCGATGTGTTTTACAAGAACTATAATACATACTTTTATCGATTATAGACGAGAACTTGACTTAGCACTCCTTGAGGTTCCTAAGCTTGTCTTTTTCTTTTCGATATTTGTCTCATTTGCCATGAGTTATTATTCACTATATTCTACGTAGTTGTCTTCTTTTGTTTTGTGGTCTATCTTCTCGCATCTAACCAACCTATTTAATCATTGGTTCTTTACAAACTTAAGAATGGAGTTGAGAAAGTGTTTATGTGGAAAAAACATGACAGAAACTTGAAAAATCACATTTCTATAGGACTCATTTTACCATTCCGATTCTTCTGTCATTCGAGACAGGAAACTCATTATGGTTGTGCCCACTAATTAGGTTTTATTCAAAATAATAAATGAAAGCAATTCACTTGGAAAGCATTTCACGTAAACAAGGCAATCAAATATTGCAACAAAAACCAAAAAACAAGAAGTTCAGTGTCTTGTCAGTGCCAATAAAAAGAGGAATTTTTAGAATATATACAAGGATGGGGAAGTACATATAAGATTGAAATCAATTGTTGTGCCATTCGTATATATTGTATATATTGTATATATTGGTGTATATATTGTTACATACAATGTCTTTACCGCTGTGCGAATATTAAATTTTATATTTACTTCGCCACACTTGCAATACCGCAAACCAATTTTCTTTATTGCTGGAAGCAACAAAAATCGCAGAAGTGACCGTCACTCACTTGACTCCACAACCGCTCGACTACCAGAAAGGATAATTACCCTTTCAATAAAAGATACAGTGGCTCATTTTACAAAGTTTTGCGGACGAGTGATTTTTCCTTTGTTCCTAAATTCTTCCAAGGGTTTGCTAATGATTTTTCTGATTTTATTTTATTTGTACTTATTTAAATGATTTCGATGCAGTCAAACGCCATTATTTTGTGGTAATTCCAAAAAATTAAATTTAGTATATAATTCTTGCTTGTTTTCGACAGAAAAAAATATTGCCGAAAGGCTGTTGGTCTTAGAAGGGCGTTAGAGCCAAAATGTTACGCTGTCCTCCTCCCTTCTGGTGCTTCTGTTGTAATTTGAATTTTGTATTTTCGCTTAGAAAACTGACAAAATCCACTAATTTTCATGTTGATCGAATTTTAAGCTTTAATTTTACGCTGGTATAAGCACGCAGGCACTCGCAGGAAGTGGGATAATGAAAGAACAATACGGATAAGGATGCACGCCACTTGAGTGTATTAAAATGATAAGAATAAAATCTAAATATATTCCTTAGAACTTTTAGGAATTTTATAATTTTTTTTACCTTAATTTCATTTTAATTAATTTTATTTTTAACCTGTTTTGCTTGCTAAACTTAAGCCATTTATTTTAAAGAAGTTCATACAAAAACGTGAAAAATATATGAATAGCCAAACCGTTAGAATAGTTATTAATAATCACATACAAATTTATTCAATTAAAGTTTTAACTTAGTATATTTATTAACTTGCTTGGATTCATTTTTCTGTACAATTAATAACTTGAATTTCCGTCTTTCATCCACTATGGCAATACCTACACTGTCCGTTTATTGGAATACACGAACCTTGAGGCATAGCGCAATGGCATCAGTACTCCAGTTGACACGAAATCTTTTCTAGGCTATACTGAAAATATCGGGTGAATAAATCAATTTTGGCTCTAGAAAAATGCACTTCTAGTCTCTCCGCAATCAAAAATACTGATCTTGACATAACGAAGTACGCGTTGTTATACAGCCTGACGAACAACAAGGCGGTAAACGCAAATGAACTATCAGCAAAATTCATTAGCAAAGATATGCTGAGTGGGAGCGCGCGTCACTTTATCGGGAGACTAAAGTTAGACGAAAGATGCCCAATGATTGGAATCTCAGTACTCTTTGTAGTTTTCTAAAATAAGCAGACCAGATCATCTGTACCAACTATCTTGGGATCAGCCTCATACCATTTACGTGTAAGGTCCTTTCAACCATACTATATGAGAAGTTCAAATCACATTCGACACATTTGCCAGCTTTTATTAGTACTGCTTTTAACTTGATTGCTTCACCATTAACCAGATATCACCATTTTTTATCGATTTCGATTTTTATTGCTTTCGATAGGGCCATATGGAATAATTTTTACATCACAATATCTGAGCTCAGTATGCCTGGAAAGGTAGAAGTCAATGAAAAAAAAAAGTTAAACAGCCGCATTAAGGTAGGATCAAGACTCTATAAACCTGTTGATGCCTTACGAGATCACATGATAAAATGATGCCTTCAGTTTTGTCATCAAAGTGACGAATTGAAATGTATACAACTTCTTGCCTTCGCTGTCGATATCGATATCATAGGATGTAGCAAGCGTGCTGTTAATAGTGGTTTTTCCGCTATCGGAAAGAAGGTTGTGGAAATGGGCTTAGAGGCAAATGAAAGCAAAACGATATAAAAGTCGACTACCAAAACATACTATAGAGCTATTGGGGTATGCGATGAGATATTAGGCTTATTTCTGACAAAAACAATAACTAAGCGATCTCTTTATAAATAATAATATATAACATATACATTTGTAATTTAACGTCAGTTATGATGATAGTGACTATTTTACTTAACAGAAACTATTGTATTTAATAGAGTTTTTGAAAAGTAGTCACCCACAACAAAAAATTCTTTTTATATCATTTTAATTGAAATGAACCCTTGGTACTTGCAGTCTCAAAGAATTATTTACGAATAATTATATATAAAAAATAAATCCAAAATTACTTATGATGGGTATTTGGCAATACTTAAAACATCTGTATGGTCAGCTACAAATTCAATTAATTAAAATAATATGAAAAGAATTTTTGTTCTCGTAGTTCAACAATTTTTCGAATAAATAATAGTGTAAGACTTAGCAGTCTCAAATCATACTGCTTTCTATACAAATTTCTTTAATGATTCCAAAAATATGAATGCATGAAGCTTTCTAGAAGAACTTTGGTAAGTCAAATTCAATAAAATAAAAGTTAAAATTCAAATAATATAAATTCCTGATTCGTTTAGCATTTGCGATGACAAATAATAAATTAAAAACGAAAATACTAAACGCATTTAAACTTGATGTAAAAATCCATATTTTTTTCACTGCGTAGACTTGTGATGTTACTTCTCTAAAACCCTGAAGTTTCAATTCGCCAAACATTGGAATAACAATTCCTTGCAGTCGTACAAATATTAAGCGTAAGAGTAAATGTCAGTGCCGTCTAAGTTGCGAACATATCTTTTCCATTCCATTGGTCACTTACAAAGTCAAGGAGGTTGACATCGAAATTGAACTTACATTCGAATTTCAGCAAAAGGCGCAGATCATGGCTTCTGTACTGAACTCTAAGTTTAGTTTTCATCATATAATACCTATATGGCTCAGTGCCATATTAAAAGTTAAAACTTGGCAAACATTACCTACATTGCAAGCATTTTACGATATCTTGTCAGCACTCTACGATATCTTGTCATCATTTTAGCCAAGTTTTTGGAATACTCAAATACTTTGTAGATACCTCGATAAATGAATCAAGGTCTGAATCATCTGTGAACAGTACATTTACTAATTCTATGCATATATAGTTTAATATGTATATGGGAATAAATCTTTTTTACCAACTGCTATTTAAATGTGCTCATCCAGAGGCGTTTTTAGGACTTCACAAAGAAGGTGGAAAAGAAGTGTATACTACTGCACACTTCTTAAAAAATAGGTGTGTACTGAATGCATGTCTTAATAATAATCTTCTCCATTATAAAAATGTATATCTCTGATATAAAAACATAAAAATCTTCGCTATTATACTACTATTCCCTAATTGGTTTTTTTTCGAAACAGTTCTTAAAGGGGCAATAAATTTCAATTAATTCTTAAGTGTCTCTGTTTATATAAACTTATGTTTTCTACTTACTACGCCTCTGTGCATTCCATATTAAAAAATATATTTCATATAAAAATTTATGCCATAAGTAAAACTCACCCATGTGCAAAAATTTCAGATACGGTTCGCATTCAGCGAAGTTCATGTCCTTGTATCAGTATTTTATATTAATATATATAGCTTATGATGCAGGACAGTTATGTTCACATAAAACTAAAGATTTTAATGAATATACTTTAAAATAATTAAATTCAATTAATATAAACGATTAAATGATGTAGGCTATAATTTAATATGAACACCAAAGCCAGCGATGATAATAATGAATATAAATATATTGCTGTTGGAATAATTTTTACTTTAATAAACACTTTTTATTAAATTCGTAAATAAATTAAATAAATCTAAATTATTTGCTAAACAATCCATCACTGAATACTAAAGAAATCTCTATTCTCGACCGGAAAATTATCGTGCCATTTAAATAATATCTCAAAACTATCTTTTGTTTTTATACTAGTAATTTCGGACAGACCTTTCGAAAAAGCATAAAATAGATATACGCCGTCTGCCGAATGACAGGCAGTATTAGAACAGATTTTTGACATTTTTCCCTCCTCCTCAGCTTTGATAGTAGCCATTATTGAAAGGAGCTATTAACCAGTTGGCCAAAAGTTATTTAGTAGTAGGAATACTTTCAAAGCCCAACTGGAAAATAAAGGCAGGTCTGCATGAAGAACTTGACATTTTGAAGATGATATTTTCATAACTCGATTTAACTTATTAATTATTGATTAACAAATTAAAAATTATGTTTAATATGTTGTAACTAAAATGAAAACTATATGGATGTGTAGCGTTTAGCAAAGCTTCAAACTGTACTATTTGCCAGCTAAAAATTGCACAAAGCCAGACTCTGAGAAGACTTTTCAAAGTACCATGGTACATTAGGACAAATGACATCCTCAGGAACCTCAAGATTGATCCGATCAAAAAATACATAAAGAATAGAGCACTGAAATTATTTACGAAAACTGACAGACTTACCAACACCGCGTTATTGAATCTCAGAATGGTTACAGGCTCCTCCGGGAGGTATGCAAATCTGAGGTCAATTATTGCTTAGTCTGGTAAGTGACAAACAATAATCCAGCAAGGCGTAAAGAGGGGTTTTGAAGATATTTCGAGGCTCAAATAGCTTCAACATATTAATAAAATAAATACAAAACAGAAGAGAATTGTTTCATTAAATATGGTGAAGTGTATTAAAGCTTTTGAAAAATAATACAGTTTTAATTATTAATAAATTAACAGTTTTTAAAGAAAACATTTTTTTAATAAAAATCTGTATGAAATCTGTATTATGATTTTTTTAAATCATAAATCTGTATGACTTCTTTTGGCACAAATAATTATGAGATATTTATTTGTCTTCTACAATTACCGAAGCAATAAAGAAAAATTCCTTGTATAACTTACAAATCGCCAATTATATTTTTATGAAACTATAATAAATTTAAAAAAGAATTTCAATTATCTCAAAAACAGTCTCTAGCAGAAAAACTACGAATGCTGCATTTAACAGGAATTACATAATTCTTCATATCCTTAATAGAATCCTTAAGCAACCCGCAACAACAATCAGGTCCAGTGGTAGGACACAGTTTCAATATTTAAATGAGGAGCAATGATAAGAAATAGAGCAGATATTTCTTACAAATGGGTTTGTATCTAAATTGTTTTTATTGTTTTTTTTTATTGTTGTTAACTATGTTACCATAAATTTATTGGTTTGAGTTGATATTCTGACGACGACTGTCTGCCACAGCAAATCGGTATACATTTCTTTTGTGTGCTGTTAGAGAAGTCAGAGAAGTTGTAAGCATATTTGCGATTAATAGCAGTCACTGAGGAAGCAGATGAAGTGGAATGCTTTGAACTTTACAACTGTATTTTGCTATGAAAAGTTTATAAATATACTGCGAACTACACAGCACAGACATTGTGGAACCTGCCTTTCCCCATTTCAAATAAAAACCAACAGAAATTGAACTAAGTCGGCGAAACAAACAATATTTCTCACATAAAAAAGTATTCAATTACTAATAAGTAAAAATACTTTTAGTTTGAAAAAATTCATAGCATTTATTTTATAATATTTTATAATATAATTTTCTCTGATGTCACTGATAAGTAATATGACAAACACAAGTGAAGTAATGCTATATACACATATTTAGAAATATTTAACATATATAAGCTTAGTGAACTTTATGTAGTAAGACTAATTCAAGAAAAATTAATTAAAATAATTATAATATGTTAATGTTATAAAGTAATTTTTGTCATTTCTTTTTAACCAACCTAGCGTAGATATTTCACACCCAACTCATTCTCCATAAGTTTTTCTACAGTCTGGGGAAAATATATGAATGGCAACTGAAGTAAATATTTGAAGTACTAATTTAACAAAACCAAAATAAATGAACTGAATCAAGAGTGCTACTAAATATACTAATTAATTAAGCTACTTCGTAAGACCACTAAAGAATCCCTGACACACTTCACCACTTTGACCAAAAATATCATTGAAATTAACTTGGAACAACATATAGACGACAATATATAGCTGTCGATAATAACGACGAAATGCAGCAATCTTACTGCAACTTACAATTTTCCATAATTGGTTTGGCTTGGTTCGGTGTGGTTCGGTGTGGTTCTTAAATGGCAATGTGCTGCAGTGGTTATGACTTGCAATTTGTTTAGTGAAATATTGGGTTACATTGTGTCATGAGTGGTCAGACGAGCTAATCTCCTTCGGCGCCAATAAACTGAAAAGTCAATTGACCTTTGATATATGATGAAAGATATTGAAATTGAGTTTCAGTAACTTAACTTCATTTGATATGTGCTAAAGTGGAATAAAGTGGGATGAAGCGATTAAATCTTTTTAAACTACAGTAATGGATTATAGATTGTGATTTAATGTGTATAATGGGTGTACAAATGTATTTCGAATTAGTAAGTGATGAGATGAATTTATTTCAATAAAGTGAAAATAACTTTATCACACCGATGAAATAATCTCAAAATAACTAAACAAAAGAATTGCCATAGGTGTACCACAAATGATGCTATCAGGTACGTTACTATGTATATATACGGATAAGAATATAGTGTTTACAATGATTATTAGCAGACAATGTGTATTTTGGATATATTTTTGAAATCTGAATGAACTGTTTAGTTCATTAAAGCTTATAAAATTAGAGCAAACTCATCACATATGGCTCAAATGCTGAAGTTGTAAAAACTCTAAAAGAATTAGAGCTAATGAGAGTTGTTACAAAGTAAACGAAGTAGATTTATATACTATGAGAATTAGTGTAATTTTTGAGTTTAAGTATATAATTAGAAATTATTGTATATGAGTATTAATCTGAAAATATAGTGCAATATATTGTTGCGTTTAACTTAAAGAAATTTTTGTTGATCATTGAAATAAGTAAATGTGAACAAGTAAAATTTTTTCTCAAATTTTGAACTACAGTTAAAAGAATACACCTGAAGAGTACAACCAAAGTTTATAAACAACCACCCATACATACCGACTAAGATGACATGAAGATGTTTAAATAGATTTAAAGAAGATGTGTATTAGAAGCAGAACACTTTTTTTCGAATGAAGGATCCGTTCAATCACTTTTTTATAGAATATTATCTTTGAAATGTTCACATAGTTTGTATTTGAATTTTTATTTTTTTTTCAATTACTTGCTACAATATAATTTATACAACGAAAATAATTGAAAACAACTAAATATTTAATTATGATTAATTATATTTTCCTCTATAAAACTTATAACCTAATTATTTACAAATTTTAATGAAGCCACGCACCAGGACCGCCTGCACCACCAGCACCACCGCCAATACCACCACTAGCACCAGCCAAGCCATGAATGCCATTGAGACCACCAGCACCACCACCACCGCCACCGCCGCCACCACCAGCTCCAGATAAACCACCCCACACACCCAAACCAGCAGCTCCAGCGCCACCACCACCACCGCCGCCACCACCAGCTCCAGATAATCCTCCCCAATGACCCAAACCAGCAGCTCCAGCGCCACCACCGCCGCCGCCTCCGCCTCCAGCAGCTCCACCTAATCCATGACCCCAAGCTCCCCACGCAGTGCCACCACTACCGCCACCGCCTCCACCACCTCCTAAGGCTCCGCCAGCTCCACCTCCGCCACCGCCACCACCAGCTCCAGTAACACCTGGCAATAGCACAGAAGTTGCAATGAGACTACCATCAGTTCGAACACAATAAAGTGTGCCAATAACCATAAACAGAAGTGCCTACAAATAGAAAATATCTTGAGTATTTATTCTTTCTAAAAAAAATTCATTTTGATTTTGCTACCGTTGAGGTTCTCATTTTGAAAATCCTCATCAGTTAAACTGTAACAAAGCTTTATGAAGTGTTTGTTCCACAAGTGCAGAAAATCAAACTGATTTCTATGTACTGTTTGCCCGTATTTATATAAACCGAGGTGATTGGACCAATTGCAAGAACTAATTTATTTGCATAATAATTACAAATTATATATTTATTTATGCAAGTTCAAACAACAATAAAGTTATTAAATTGATTTATATTTTAATTTTTTTTTAATTCTTCTTAGCACACAAACAGTTCTCACTTTTAAGATCAGATTACGCAAAATTTTCTCTTCTCTGAATTTGCGGGAAAAACCAAAATGTAGAATTACTTATTGCTGGTCACACCCCTAATACTGCTAATCCTAATAGAATACTTAAGCATGTTATTCGGTCGTCTTGATTAAATTTTTAAAATAAACTGACTAAAATCTATATTAAAACAATAATTTTATAATATAAACATCACAATTTTTAAATAGCTTATACTGTTAATGCCCAACATTCAAGCTAAATAGTACCTATCATCTCCAGCATTTTTAGGCAGTGATGAGTTTCGTAAATAACACGGACAAGAACACTTTTACAAATTGAAACAAACTATCAAGTAATTAATTTCGAATCAGTTAATGAGAGATTACGAAGTCCTTTTTAAATACTCCTCATTAAATAATTATAATTCAGGTAATTATTCAGTCCATACTTCTAAAGGTGTCATAGAAAAAGTAGTTCAGAACCCAACAAAAAAAAAAATTTTATAAAAACACCAAAAATTATATAAAAAAAGAAAATGATCGGTTATGGGAAGTTCTCTTTTATAGATCGCAGTAGATATCTGTCCAAAAATAATTTTTTTCTGAAAAATATAAATATATATATAAAATTTATAAAATAAAATGTTGCAAGCTAATAATGTTAAAAATATGGCTTTTTTAAATATCTCAGAAATTATATATTTCATGATCATGACGTCAAAAAAATATAGTAAATAAATAATTAAGTCGTATGAAATATAACTCTATTAAAGTAATTATAGATGAAGATCAATCTCTCTGACTATTATTAAGTATAATTTTTTTATTCTTTGAATTATATTAACATATTTCTTGAAACTTAAAAAATATTTGTTTATGTTGTATATATAATACCATATAATATTTATATACTAGACTATGTTTGTATACGTATTTCTTGTATTTACATATGTCGATGTACTGCTTACTATGTATATGTTAAAAGTAAGAAATTTATTATGCAAACTATTGACCGTCTACTTAAACTAAATACATTCAACACTAGTTTCATTTACAATGTCTACACTGAGGCTTAACAAAAAGATAATTATTCATTGAAATAAGACCGCATATGGTTCACGAAGCGTTCCTAAACGCATATATAAATTAACTAAATTTGTGTTTTATTGTAAACATGCCACACTTGCCTTGTAAGTCCGCCGGAACAAAGTACTCAAAAATCTCCTGATTAATAAATCACTCATACTGACCAGGCATTAATTATAGGAAACTGAAATGGCTTTCACTAAATCAATTAAAGCGTCATTATTGTTGTACAAGTCAACACACAAGACAGGCATTTAGGCTACTGAATGGCAATATTTGATGCCTTCCTTGCGTGTTGTTATTGCATTTGCTTGTCGGGAACGTATAAGCTGCACTACACACATTTTCATCCTTAATACGATGATAACTTAAGATACTCGTAATAACTACTCCAATGAAATTAGGAGCAGAATCTACCACAAAGCAGATAAACGGTTTTGCATGTGCGGAAGATGCTTTTTCGATTAGTAGCAGCTGCTGGCAAGCTAGCTTAAGCACTGCTAAATAATGTTTGCTATATAAGGAATTCAAATGCAATGAATATTTCATATTGGTTATATATGATAACATAAAACACAAGTAATAAAAAATAAGCAAAATTTATAATTTTTTTCAAATAATTAAAACTTACTGAGGCTTTTCTAACAAAACTTCTAACATATATATAGTATAGTCGCATATGAATGAGTATTTTCACTTTTTTTTAAATACCTCTCCGAAATAAATTGAGGAAATACTAATCATAGATCGTGAAGGTCAGAGAGCAGAATCTATTTCACTAATCAGGGGAGAATATGAAAAAAATAAAATTAAAATCTAGAAATCAGACCTCATCTAAGCCAAAAATCATTAATAAAGTAAGAAAAGTCAATGGTGTTATTGCGCCAGCGCGATTGTTAAGCTATATTATAGAGATTAAAATAAAAATGGCAAAAACAATTGCAAGCAACTATATACTGAAAGCTATTGACCCTTGAGAAATTTAAAAATTGGGTAATGCAGTCAGGTGTGGTTTAGCCGAGGGGCGTAAAATAGTTACTCCACTTACTTTAGTTAAGCATTTTATGCAAATTTTACCACAATATTTTATAAGTATGTTAAAAACTAAAAATTAAATTTAGGTTTAAAAAGTAACCTCAAATAATCTATTTTTTGCTTTACATATATGGTAATAATTTATTAAATTTGCAATTCATCTTACAATTTCTTTCTTTAAGTTGGCTGAAGTAAAGTAAGTAATGGCATTTCACTTTAACCTTTACATTGTGCCAGTAAACTAGATAATTTCTTACGAAACTTTAAGCAAACTTGCGTAACATGCTGCCTTCAAAGCTATTGTCAATTCTGTGCGCAACCATGACCACCACTTCAGAAATAGTGTGGGCCGATTAATCAAATCGAACAGCACAATTGACGGCGAACTGACGGTCTAATTAAATATGCGCAACGCCATTACTGCATATAAGCACAAATAATGCAAACTGTTAACTGCTCAGAGGAACGAGCTGTGCTCCGTCCGTCCACGCCCTTTTGCTTTCACTCCGACTTAGACATTTGTGCATGTCAAGCTGTTGACAGATGTGGCAATGCTGTTCGTACGTGTGCTCGTATAAACTCAAGTGAACTACTAAATTGCAGAGCTCAATTCAGTACCGGAAGAATGGACAACCACAGTAGACTCAACGTTACAAAATTTGGTTTAGTTGCATGGAAATGATAAAACCAGTAATTTAAAATAAATATAATAGATACGAGTATATTATTTAAATACAGTAACAACTCCTATACATTAATTCTTCAAAGATACAACGGGAATTATAATTCCCGTGAAATCTTAAATGCTTTAAGCTCTGAAATAACAAAAAATAGAGCAAATCATGTGAATTATGACCAAAAGTATGATCTTTCGAGAAGAAACAGAGGTATATACTTAACGAATCATCGCACTGTCAATTTCGAAAATTAAAAACCAAAACCTTATTTCAGAAGGTTTCGAATAGTAATCAAAAGACAACAACAAAAATTTAATTAATTTATTGAAATTTGGCTGACCATATAAAGCTGTTTCGAGTATTGCCAAGTACTCATCATCAGTAATCTTAGGAAATACTCGAATTTTTTATTTAGTTTATAGTCCATATATAATTTGTTTGGACTGCTTAAACCCCGTGCCTGTCTAATTAGAAGCGATGACTAATCATGCTTTTCAAGTAGCCAAGGCCACACAAACTTTCGATACTCAAGTTCCAAGTTTTCTTGAAACTTTTTTTTTTGTTAGTCACACTAACCAAAGCACTTATAAACTATAGCTTTATTCGGACACAAGTACAGCGAATTGAAAGTTATTTTTTATTTCAAAGCTATTCTTTTGTGGAATAGCTTATATACAGACTATAAACTAAATAAAAAATTCGAATACTTCCAAAGATCACTAATGTATCACTGATGAGTATTTGAAAATACTGAAACAGCGTTATATGATCAGCCAAATTTTAATAAACTAACTAAATGTTTGTTGTTGCTTTTGTTTACTATTTGAACCCTTTTAATTTTTTCTTGTCTTCACAATGTCATGCGTCACATTTTATAAAACAAAAAAAATAACATTAGGACTCTCAATATAAAATATAGCTCAATAGTAACGCAGAAATCCCAACAATTTGAACACTAATAAACATAACAGCACTTATTGGTAGTGAGCCTTGAAACCCGTAGAATTATACTACGAAATAGCTTAAAAGAAGCTATACAGAAGTATTTTTGTACTTATGAGAGAATGGAGAGAATGGTTATAAAATAATTCCAACAGAGTGGATTGGTCGTTAAAAACTATCTAATTTAATCATTAATAGTTTTAATAGAATTAGATTATTGAATACATTCAAAGCTAAATCTGAATACATATGGATAATGTCATTTTTAAAATATAACAACATTTTATTTATAAATCATAACAAATAACCATGAGTATTCACGTTATAAAAGAAGTATGACTAAAGGTGATCAAAAATATAGTCTTTAACTTTGATTAACTTTGACTTGCCATATAATCCACTATTGTGTAAATTATTCAAGGCTAGTGTTAACAATTGACTTGAGATGGCATTCCCTAAAATTATTCAAACATTTGCAATCATTATGGACGACGTTATCAACTCTCAATCGAATTTCACAATTTTTACTTAATTTCTCTCTTCATTACAGCATTACATTTACTAACATTTTTGGTTTGGTGAAAATTTTTTATAAATCATTTTCAAATAAACATATTCTAATAATAGTAAGAAATATTCATAATTCATACTTTTACTTGAGTCTACCGTTTTTCTTCGTGTCAACATAGTTCATATTAATTTGTCTATGGCATTCTCTATTTATAAAATATATTGATACAAGAACTCTAAATGAAGTGACAAGGTCACAATCGAAGTATGAAGCGAAACTAGAATATCTGGTTTACTAATTGCATATCTGGTGAACTACATATATGGCAATTAAATTATGCCGAGATTATAACTACAAATTGTGTTTCAATGCAATTCTTGATATTTTGTGAAATAATTTTAGCGCAGCAACAATGCATAAAATATATCTTAATTGCAGTTAAAACCATATTTTTCAACTATTTTTAATCTATGTTCTTAGGTGTCTGATAGTGTCGAGGTGATACATATAGAAACCAAAAAAGGGTTCTATTAAAAATAAAATACAATTTTTGAATAAAAGCAGTTGACTTTAAACTGAACTAATCTATTACTAAATAGATTTTATGTATAATTTTAAACAATATATTTAAGATTGTATTGCAATCAATATCTCAGAACAACACTTAAATGATTTCTTGAATAGTTCAAACATGTAAATTTCTATCTCATACAACCTAGGAAATTTTCAAATTTTTGTCAAAAATGCAGTAGATAGTGCGCTTATAAGGATTAATGTAGGAAAAGGATGCGTGGTAAAAGGAAAATTGCTGGAAAAGAAATTACCCACGATAACAAAATTATGGATATATAATAAATGTAAAAAAAAAAATTTGAAGCTGTGAAATTTTCTATCAAAATAGCTTTAAATTTTTTTTTTTGAAAATACACTTTGAAACTCTATAATCATAAGAATTATCATCTTCTTTAGGTATAAGCACATATTAAATATTAAACTTAATGATATTGAAGAGATTAAAAACAGAAATTAACAGTTTTTGGAATGTTAAAGATTTTTAGATTGAAAATTTTTCTTTGATTTTTCTTTGAGACCTCTGTATCTCGCTCGATGAATGGATTTGACCATATCCTTAGTCAAAACTGCAGGAAGGATACTTTTAACTTTCTACTATTATGTTTTCAATTATTGAAGTTTGAACACTGCAACGTGACCCTAAACAAATATGATCAACAAATTGAACAACATTTCTTCGTGCTTACTAAGATAATTACAAATGTTAGTTTATTCTTTTCTGTTCTAAGCTGCACTTATGCTAATGAACTGCATTTAACAGAAATGATCAGAAATGAACAACTTCAGCAAAACTTTAGGTTTAATAACTAACTGAACGCAGCACTAAGCGTTTGCTTATAACAACTAAGCGGAACTCAAAAAATGAAGCTTGCAATAGTAAAATTTAAATAAATCTCCAATAATTATAATATCTAATAGACACTTTTCAGACATTGCTGGTTTCGCTTATTTCCCAACTCCACTTTGTGGACGTCAAAGGTAGTGTGATAAGCCATCCAGCAACTACTGTAATTGGCGGCATCTCTTTACAACCTATATCTCTTATTTCTGTCAGCAAACCTGACGACGATGGCAGCTGGAAAGATAGTGTTGAAGATGCTGATGATGGCTCTTACAAGCCGCAGCCCGGTAATGAAGGCGAATGGATTGATGATGTAACAGCTGAAAATTCAAAAAAGCACAGGGCTTATGGTAATATAAATTTGCTCATGTCTTTATTTTTTTTTAAATCATTAGTTAACAAAAAATATATCAACATTATCAGTGAATTCCGTAAGATTAACGTCAATTTGGAATGATGCCAAAATTTCAACTTTGCCCAACCTTCAGCCTATAAATAAGCAAATAGTCGCTCCGGCAATTGTTACTCAACATAGCCCACCTTTAATTTCTACTGGTAATTATTAAAATATCCTTACATTCGATTTTTGAATTATTTACCGTTGATTATATATTAGTAGGTACTGCTTTTCTGAAAAATGACGGCGTAGCAGATGGAACATATGCACAAATACCTATAATATCAAATGCAAAGGATGCATTACACACGGATGTTAGTTCCACAGTTGTAGCAAGTAGAATTGCTACTATTGGTCCAAATGCAGTCAATGGTTTACAAAGCAATAATCATGTGATTAACCAAGTAAATTCTGAATTAATTACCAACAATCCGTTGGATATATCCAAAGGTGTACACAACAATCAAGTTGTAGCGAAAAATATTGGTACTGGCATAAATCCAAATACTTTGGTAGCCAAGTCTGTTATTACGCAACCAACTAATTTATTCACGAATAAGCTAGAAACAGCTGCTGTGTCTTCAAATATTGCAACACAACCCATATCTTTACTCGCTAACCAGTTGATTCAAAAAAATATCGCCTCAGCTTCATCTTTGGTTGGAAACCAACCTACTGTTTTACTTACCAACCAACCGAGTACAAAAGGCATCATCAGTGCCGTCAGTCCTAACGCTATTGCAGTCCCCAATGATGCTATAAGTCAGCAAGAAATCTTGAATTCCAACATATTAGCTCAACAAGGACTAGATACTCACTTAGATTCACGTGGACTCATCACTGTGAACGGTAATATTAACAATGAACAAAAATCAATTATCGCTGAAGCTGCAATAAGCCAACCCAATTCATGGATTCCGAATCACTTACCTACACAGAGTCTCAATGCACCTCTCGAACAAAACCCTGCTTTAATTTCTAATGGAGCCATACGTGAATTAAGTGATTGGGATCCTAATCAATTAGCAACTCAAAGCATTAGTGCTCCTCTTAATCAAAACAATGCTTTTATTACAAAAGCAGCGTCCATACCATCAAGTGCTTTGCTTAGTAACCAATTAGTTCAACAAAGCATCAATACAATAAGAGATCCAAACCAAGCAATCGCTGTCAATGACGTACAGAATGCTAATGCACACATCGCTAATATAGATGCTAGTCAAACAGGCACTTTAGTCCAATCAAGCAGTTTAGTTTCTAACGGAAACTTAGAGCAACCAAGTGCTTTAACTACTAACCAATTACCTTTACAAGATATCAATGGTGCTATCAATCCTAATGTTGTATTGATTAGACAGCAACCAAATTCTTGGACTCCCAATGAATTACTTCAACAAGCTATTCCTGTAGCCATTAATCAGAATCGTCCTGCGGTCGTTGATGGTAATATTGTAAATGCACAAAATACTTTAGTTGCTAATAGCGATAATGTCCATAATGTCCCCAATAATCCGAATATTATTCACAGCCAACCAAATGCTTGGGTTTCCAATCAATTCGCTGCTCAAGCTATCAATTCAGAAGATGAGACTAGCCCTAGCTCACAAAATACTTTAGTTGCTAACGGCGCTAATGTCGATAATGTCTCCAATAATCCGAATATTATTCAAAGCCAACCCAATGCTTGGATTTCCAACCAATTCGCTGCTCAAGGTATTAATTCTCCTCTGGATCGAAATAGTGGCTTAATTGCAAACATTGCTCCTACTGAACTAAATGGTCTTGTCCCTAATCAATTAATTGAGCAAGGCACTGCAGCAGCCGCTGATTTAAATCCTGTTACTTCAGAAGATGGCAGCATCCCTAACTCACAAAATACTTTAATTGCAAATGTTAATTTGAATCAACAAAATCAATTGCTTGCAAACCAATTGATTAATCAAAATATTAATCCAGACATAGCAACTGTTGCTGATGTCAGAGATCGAAATGCAGTAAGTGCTGATAATGGTGCAAGTCAACAAGGCGGATGGCTTTCTGACCAATTACAGGAACAACGTTTACTAATTGGCGAAGTACCACAACAAAATACTTGGGAAAATAGTCAATTAACAAGAGATGATGTTAATGGAGCGGTAGATGAAAGTCAAAATTTACAAGTTGGCGGAGCTAATAATCCTGAAGTAGCTAATGTTCAAGAACAAAATAATGGTATTGGAGTAGTAGCTAATGATGTTCCATGGTCTAATGAATGGAATAGTTTAATCGATTTAAATAGCCGTCGTTTAGCAGGTAGTGGTGTAGAAATTGGAAGAACAACAAGTTTAAATGAATTCGGAATGCTAAGAGAAACAGGTGATGTAGGTGGTACGGGTGGTGCGGGTGGTCAAGGTGGACCAGGTGGAGCAGGGGATATAGGAGGTGTAGGAGGTGCTGATGGTGAAACTGGTGCTGATGGTGAATCAGGTTCCAGAGTGGTTAGAACCTCCTCGCTTTGGAGTAGAGATAATTTGTTACAATTGGCTCAGAATACTAAAAGTCAATTTCGTGGACCCATCGTGTAAGTAAAATATTACAAAATATCTACAGAAGTTTTTTTAAATTTGAAATTGATCATTTTTTTAGTGTGGCATAAAAATAATAGTACTCTGGACGTTGGATCTTTATTCCTATAAACTGTGTTGTTTTAATATTTTTCATTAAGTTATATTAAATTTTCAATATGTATTAACGAATTCAAAATATATATATAAAATAGAAATAAAAGTTCTAAACTCGTAAATTCTAGTATTTAATTTGAAGAGAGTACATACAATAACTATATCAAATTAAATTGAATATTTTACGCACAACTCTGAACTTTATAGCAAATACTAAAAAAATATGCATAACACCACAAATCACTATAGGTCGCTTCCCTTCACAAAGCTAATTGGAAGTTAGATACAATTCAAGCTATTACAGAATCTATCGAAAATGTTTTAGAGCTTATCACAATAAAAATCTAAAATTTTCACAGCGTGTTCCATAACATTTATACCATAAAAAATCGTTTGTAAAGGCTAAACCAAATGTTTTCGGAAATGTCTAAAGAATTATGAATGAGCTCTCTAAAAGCAGACTAAAAAACATTTAAGACTATATAGAACTCTATAGAACTCACGACCAGAATCTGTCATTCCGTGACATTATATCGCACTAATTTTATGAATTAATCTGTCTGGTAATATTTAGACTGCTTAACTCAAATATCTGGGGAAATACTTAATAATTTTTTTTAAAAACGTTAAAAATGATGTTACTACCAAACTAATAAGAGTTATTGTTAGGGGCTATGAACTTAGATTAGCCATTTGAAAAACTTTCATACTTATCTAAGAGATTAAGAGGATGTAATGAAGCAAAATAAAGAACTTTTTATATTACGGAAAACGCTCTTGAAGTAGGCATTACCGAGAAGAAATCAATATTACATGTCTTACTAACTTACTTCCTCCTGGTGAAGCATTGGACCTCCACTAGGAGAAAAACTTAACTAGAACATCTGACTTGTAACTTAAGAAATATAATTTAAAATAAAGACCTTAAATATTTTATATTTTGTGCAATTTCAAAAGAATAGAAATAAAATTAAAAAAAAAAAAATATACCTCTTTATACCTCTCTGTACCTCTATTTTAACATATTTCTTCGATATTAAAGAAATGTTTTCTGCTGTGATATAATAATGTTAACATAAGTTTTGGCATTCGCAAATACAGTTTATTCTTGTATATGTACCGGCAAGATCTATATGAGATCTTTAAAGAACTAGCACCGATTTTTTATTGCATATTTGTAGGCTGTTAGATTTTATTTTTTATATATGAATTGGCTTAAAATTCAATTTTTCTTTTTGGACTAGAGAATGTTTAAGCAAAGTTTCCCTATTAAAGTAATAAAGATACCAAAAACAGAAAAGAATAAAATTTAGCTGAATAATATTATTATAAGAAAAGTATTGTCTTACTATGTTGTAGCGTAGCCGATCTGAAAGAAAAACAAAAAACATAGAAAAATCTTGACAACATTTCTGGAAACCTTCGAATAAATCGAAAAAATTTTCATTGACTTTCATAGATAATGTTACAAATTAATACATTTAGCTCATGGGCGGCACAATCGCATGGTTCACTGACACTCGCTTGCGGAGGAAGATGCCGAAGGGGGCAAACTCGAGTAGGCAAGAAGCATTGGGTAGCACTGGTTCTTTTCAATATTGGACGAAAATACCGGGAAAAAAATATCGCGATACTGGCAGAACGTCAAGCGGCTATCAAGGCAGTAAACATGCATCAGGTAACTTTAAGATTAGTTTAAGAATTCCTTAAAAAGCTAAACCTTCTCGATGAATCAAAACAGAAATATACATACATGGTATCTTTGTATGTACACAAAATGTCAACAGAAAGAGATATATCATATGATATGATATTATGTTTACTACTCACATATAAATAGTCAAATGCATACCAATAGGATTAAATGCGGATATTGTGACAGTATATTTTATCATATCGATACTAAATATATATTGCACTAGTCATATCCGCAAAAATATTATAATTTACACTTAACATCATTCCATATGGCTCTATTCGATATTGGAAGCTGCGTCCACGATGAATTTAATTACTTCTGAGCATTGCGCTCATTACTGCACTACATTTGATTAAATCTATAGAGCAATTATTGCCTCAGATAGACTCAAAAGCAAATCAATCTGCATATTTCATAGACTTTATTTCACATGTATGTAAACAATCAACTTCATTGGAATGAACTGCTGTTTCTTCTTGTGAGTTGGACATCTGCTGCTATACTTGCATCTTATTTTCACTTTGCTTAATAGTTTTTGTATTTCTCACATCCATATCACATAAAACGTGTATTTCTATGAGTCTATGCTTACGTCTGCATAAATATATAAAAATATAATCACTGTAATAATATAATTAAATGTGCTTAGATTCATTGTTTCAATATATTTTATACTATCAGCAATCAAGATCTACAATAAAATACATTATTGTAATATTTGGCCATACTACTGCTTTAACACTCTTTACACAAACTCTTTACATACATTATGCAAAATCAGACTCTAGAAGTCTTTTATAATTCCCATCCTGACGGTGGATGTCGAGTCTTGTACAACCAGAGAACACCTTTGCTGCTTTTGTGGTAACTTTTGTTGATGGTTGACGATGGTTTCAAGTAAGCGTTTTATCAAGAATTGCAGTCATACAGTTCGCACCATTTCCATATTGTCACAGGTCCATCATAAAAGCTCAAACCATATTGAGACGAAGATTAATTACTATTCGAACTAGGTATGTTGTGATTAATAATACTTATGACAAAAAATAATAAACCAATACCTAATATGTTTTCTTCTTATTCTGTTACAAATATATTAATTAACTTAATATATTTATTCATGTCATGTATAAAGGGTGTGAATGAAAAATTTTTTCCAAAGAAAGTTATAGCACATGTAAGAATTAAATACCAAATAATCGAATCCAGTTTTCAACTTCAATGGAGCAATAATTGCTCTATTAAAAGTAAAGTTGTTTTGAGTAAATTATTATGTAATTCATTTGGTAATTTAATTTTATTATTAAGAAATGGATTTTTAAAAATTTAAAGTGAAAACTATGTGTTTAATTACTTTTAAAAATAAGAGACTTGAAAAAGACCGTTTAAAATTGAACTAAGTTAAAAATGTTTATATTTATTAGCATAAATTCATACGTATTCAAAGAATAATTTATTAACTTATATGAATTCTATTTACTATATAATGATATCAGAATTGTGATTATCAATAACATTGAAGATATTCTATAATGTGATGCGATACTTTTTACAATCTGTCTCGATTCATACAAGGCAGTACTGGCATAATGAAAAGCAATAAAATTTTGTGGCTCAGCATTTTCCAAAATATTGCTTCCCTTGAAACAATACTGCAGTAGATCATCTCCTAGCCTCAAGTGTAAACTCATGCAACGCATATAACTATATGGGGCTACAACGGGCCTTATACGCTTATAACTGATGCATTCATAGTGGTCCGTGTCAATAACTTGAAGGGACGCACAAATATGCAACCCACTTGCTTTAAAAGTAACGAAATATGAATTTTGGTCACTTTTAAATCTGAATACGGAATAAGTTTCACTTGTATTGACCAATTCATCCTTGTATATATTTGAGATATATTTTGGATATTGTTCGGTGCAAATACGCTCCATAACTGTTGTCTCCAATATTTTACAACTTGGAGATAATCGATCACCAGATATACCGATATAGCAAAACATCGTCATAATTGAAGTCACTAAAGCTTTTTGTGTTGAACAAATAAACATTATTAAATACTATTCAACTATTATTTTATTTCAGTTCAATGTTGCTTTTTAATAACTAATTTTTTCAAATTATATTTTTTCAATAACAGTTTATGTCAAAAATAAGGATACCAGTTTTTATTAAATTTTATTTGAGTATACTTTTTAATAATAATATATATCGGCATTTTTACATATCGCAATTGGAATCCATTCCAATCATCTTAATGTTGCTCCGTCGCTGTAAAAAGTTATTGGTAGTTAATGGTAGGATGAGGTTAAACTTCATACCTTAATGAAATGCTGACTTCTAAGTCTTTGCTACTTTAATTCGTTCCAAATTACCTTTTTATCTCATGGAATTATTGATCATATTTTGGGTTGAAAGATCTTCCATAAGTCAACATTGTGGTTGACCTAATTCACGCTAATTCTAATTTTGACAACTTCTGCATTTATATTCAGTAAAAGACATCAATTATTTGTGTTCAAATTCTTTGATTGTATATTTATTTTATTACAGTATCATTTCGTATTTAATATCATATTCAAGCATTCGTAATTAGGGAGAGTCTTCGGTTCGCTATCGTTAATTGTTGGTCCATGTGATGGTTCAGCAGTGAGGAAAATGAAACTCAAATAGTTAAGAAGTACTTAGTTTATAGATTCAATAACAGACGAATTAGATAACAGATATCAAAGAGCATTAAATGGATATAGAATAAAGACAGAAAAAGTTGATTGAAGAAATAGATCACTTCAAATTGGATGAATCAAAAAGTATGATTAAGTGAAGGGAGAAATAAGAGCATATAAAATATGTATCACAATAGTATTTTAAGTATAAATTGACAGTGTTTAAAATAGTTATATGTTAAAATGGCGAATGTTGTGTTAATAGAATTCATATTGAAACTTAGATGTAGCTCACTACTTGTCCACATAAAGCTGTTTGTATTTGTTATCGATCGAGTTTACTTAATAATGATGACCCGCACCATGGCTAGCTGCAGCCAAGGCACTTAAGTGAGCTGCACGAGCATGTTGGACTTCTGCAGGTTCAACTGGTACACCATTATGAATAACTGGAATATGTATTGGTCCTTTATGGCCACCGTCATAATGACCACCACCATAATTGCCACCGTCGTAATGGCCACCACCATAATTGCCACCATCATAATGACCACCATCCCATCGTCCGTCATAGTGCCCATCGTCATGACCGCTTGGTCCAGCTCTTGCTGAAGCTTCAGCTAGTGCTGCATAATGAGAGGCCTTGGCATGTTGTACTTCTGGAGTTTCAACTGGTACACCATTATGTATAACAGGAATATGATAACCATGAGCATGCACAGCAGGAGCAATCGAATGAGTGGAATGTGAAGCATGAGAATAAGCACCCAAAGCTTTAGCGTGTGCGGCATAATGTTCGGCTTTTGCAGCTTGTACATCAGGTGTATCGATGGGAACACCACCGTGTGTAAGAGGTACATGTCCGAGAGATTGATGAGCATAAGCCCAATTGCCACCATATAAAGAACGTTTGTATAGATGATGACCGGGATAATGTGCAGCGGCAGCTGCTGCAGCATGGGCTGCAGCGTGTTCAGCTTTAGCATGTTGAACTTCTGGTGTATCCACTGGTACGCCACCGTGAGTTAAAACTACGGGATGACCAATTGAAGCATGAGAGTATGGCACATAGGCATGAGCTGCCGCTTGATGAGCAACAGCAATAGGTGATGGAGCCTCTGGTAGATTTGTGCCAACTGCCTTGAATCCAGTGTGTGGATCAGCTGTATATGATAGTGATTGAAGGTGACCATGACCATCTACATAGGAATAGGAGCCACGTGTGACCCCATCATGTGATCGAGATTCATGTTTTTGCGAATTTGGATCGGAATAACCATAAGAATATGTATGACTATGTGGGTCCAAATGTTGAAATTGTGTGGAGACAGCACCGTATGGATAGGCTGAACACGTTGCAACAAGCAGCGCAGCTAAAATGAACTGTAAGTGAAAAAAATATTTATAAAAAAATGTAGTTACTCTTAGTTTAATTACGTTACAGTCGCAAATAATATAAATATTTTATAATATTTCAAATTTTCTTTGCTTAAAATGGTATTTTAAATTAATTAAACTAATACCTAATAACCTTGCAAAATTTCTATTGTTAACAATTAATAAAATTGCTCCATAATACAATTTTTTCATAAGTCAAGTTGCATTTACTTCAATCAAAACTATAACCAGTTAAAGTCATTCAACCGCAAATCTATAGAAACTACAATATTTTTCATTTATTTTTACATTTAATTTGGTTTACTAAGTGATTAAAATAATTAAATTTCTTAAGTTGATTGTATATATAATTGCCTCATTACTTTACGTTTTACACAATATTCGATTAATATTCCATTTAATATTTGGAAAGATATATTGCAAACAATTCATTGCAAATCAGTTTAATGAATAATCTAATAGTGTTAAATGACTGTGTTAAATGACGCACAAAATATTTATACTAATACTGCTACGATATGAATATACATATTACAAATTGTTATTATCATAAAAACTCTAATAGTACATTTTCGTCTAAGTATGTCCCTATAGAAATGGCTCCTATTTGACTTGAATAGAGGTTAAAGCTTACCACACCCCCTAGCTTAATTTTTGAACTCTATTTTTTTCGTTTTGATACAAGTACAGACCAAGATATTTTAAAATACTTTTGTCGCCTTATGGAGAGACTACAGTTTACCGGTTACAGAATGTTAAAAAGGATCAATTTAACTATATAACTAACACTGAAAGCATTAATTTTTTTTTGCAATAATATCGTGTATCTCACACTTACAGTTTGAAGTGTGAACTAAATCTATCACCAAACGATATTATTAAAAAAAATTTAATAGAAAAGATAAATTCAGTTACAATATATATATATCAAAAAAGTATGATACTTTTACTTAAATTTTAGTTCGCTTTCAAATGCATTAATTTCTTCTCAAATATTTGATATAATCTATTGTATAATGATTTATATTAGGTATTCTATGCTACTAGTAATAATTTATATATTTATATTATATTGTCACATCTCTTTTTTAATTTTATTATTTATTTTGTATTATTTATATTTAAATTAACACAATTTAATTCATTAGTCCTCTGCCTTAATTGACATACTGGAAAACCTATGCGTATTTTAAATAAGCCTCACTTCCCTTTTTATATTTTATATTATTATTTATAGTATTATTTTACACTCCTTAAAAGATTTTTTTTGAAATGATTGAATTTACTAACACTGACAGATTGCGAGTTTTTGCTTAGATATGCACAATTTAAAGTTTTAATATTTTTAACAGTAATTTGAATCTCAGAAAAGGACACTGTTAAATTTGAACACAATGTAAATTCTTAGTCTTACTTACAAATGGTTTCATTTTAAAAATCACAATAGAGTTAAGGACGTTAAATTACGAATATATCACGAAAATTTTTATTATTTTATTTATTTATATTTTAACGCGATTCTCTAAATAAAAAACTGCTAGCACTGTTACTGTTTTAACCTCCTAGAATCGCGACTAGGACTGTTAACAAACTGTGCTTGCTTACTGCGATGTAGTCCAATATATATGCTGAGCTTGGCACTACAGAAATACTCATATACTAGCACAGTGAACAGTAATAACAATATCAATAATAAACAAAAAATTAAACTGCTGCAGAAACTAACAACAATACTAACACACACACAATTATAAATGTAAACAAATAAATAAAGAAACTGTAAAAAACATTGGACTTAGCAGAACAACGTAAAGAAATTGGAATTACTTACGTTATTGGTATCGTATCGTAAGTGCATTACGGTGTTAATCTAGTTTAAGCCAAGAATAATGAATGAAACATTCACCACATACATATACCTGCAAGATGTATTGCTGTGTGTGTTGCGTTTGCTTAAAAGCAATGGCAACAACAATAGCGGCGGCAACATGTTTCTGATGCTGAGAAGGTGTTTCAGCTTACAAAAATAATTGAATTACTTTGCTTTAATTGACTGTAATATGTTTTAGCTCTTAAATACATTGATTTTGCAATTAATTATTTAACAAAAAATATTCTTTTAACTGTTACTAGTCATATAGTCATATCCTGATGTGTCTGTATCTTCATATTCGTACTAATTTGATAGAAAAATGTTTCGCATGTTAAAAAATGTTGCAAACTGCAAGAGGCATGGAGTTGGCATTGGTTATGGTTATTGCATTAAATGCAATAGAGTATGTGCATTTACAAATACTTTTTTTATTTATATATTGCAAAAAAATAAAACAAAACAAATATTACTTGTAAATGAGAAGAAATTTGTCCAGTGTAGTTTAAGCTAAAAAGATTTTAATTAATAAATCCTTACTGGTATTTTGTCAAGTTTTCCATTAAGCTAATGAGTTACGTGTTAATGTTAGTAATGTTAGTAATGTTTGTAATGTTGCAGCAACTGTTGCACAGCTAACATACAATTTGCATCAAAACACCAAAACTCAGATGCAAAAAAACCAAAATATGCAACAATGCAGTTTTGGGCGTTCGTCTTGCTGTAATCAATGAACTGAATCACGAGTTGCTGGACTGTCAAATAATGGATTTCAGCTGCTATTGAATATGCTGCGACTATACTAACGCTTTTTTTTTGTTACATATTTTTTATCTTTTCACATTTTATATAAATTTTACTTTTCTTTGAGCAAGTATTTTGTATTTTTATTTTCTATCTTATAACCCATATCTTCATGCAATACATTTGGCATACTGCAATTACTGTGGCCACATTTATTGTTGCTACACATTGTGCTATGGCTATTGCTATTGCTATTGCTTTTCCAGTTACTGTTGTTGGTTTCAATACAAATTTTCGATACTGTACATAAAATACTCGCGTTTAAAGCTTATCTCTTGTGTTCATTATTGATTATTATTGTAGCTGATGTTTCTATTATTTTACCGCCACACAATATATTCTTGGATATAAAGTTGACTTATCTTAAATTCGGAATTGCTGCATTCTACATATCTCTGCAACTATGTCAGAGTGCAACAAGTCTGCTTGGAGCTGTAGCCAGACTTTATACATAAATACTTCGTATTACTTGTGGCACATATTGCCAAAATATTGTCGATTATTTCAGTTGCTGAAAAATACTTTAGCGAATGTGGGCAGCAGCACATGGTTACCTATTAATATTGTTTAACCGAATTTACCTGTGGGTGGTAAACAAAAACAAAACTTGATAAACATAACATCAGTATAAAGCTCATTAAATGCTGAACCCCAACCCAATTTTTGTGGCAGCTAGGGAGTTAACCAAGCTAATAAACTAAATTTTAGTATTTATTTCAAATATTTTTATATGGTCGTTAACATACATAAAAATGGTTTTCAAGTATAAAAAAGCAGATAAACTCTCAAATTGGATTATTAGAACACTATATAAAGATAAGATAATAAAATTTATTACTATAAAAAAGAAATAAATAATGTATCTTATGCAAATTAGCCTTTCATTAACAGAAGTAAATAATGCAGATGCATATCAATATCTAATGTGTATGGGATCAAAGTCAGCAGACTTTTTCAAAAATAGGAAATTTCAACTTTTTCACTTTTTTTCGTGGAATTATATAAGATATCGTTTTTATGAGGCTAAAATATAAATTCTCATCATTTTGAAAATATGGGTAAATATACGTTTAATTATATATAAGTTATATCCACAAAGGATCTAGTACTGTGAGCATATCTCACAGGGAGAAATTCACCGTGTAGCGGGACTCAAACTCTTAATAAAAATTGATGGAAATTTCAATCAAAAGTGTGATATAATTTCCGTTTACTTATTGACTGTACTGTATATATATATTATTGAATTAATTAATGAACCATTTTAAGCAAAATAAAATTAAAGTTTAGAAATATAAGTGTACTTAACATAATTTTTTTGAAACAACCTTATTAAATTGTAGTAATATTTGCACTACTCTTTTGTTACAATTATGATATCTTAAATTCAAAGAATGTTAAATAGAATTTAGATTTGATATATAACAAAATAATTCGTCAGTCACTTCTATATGATTGTGTAGCGTTCAACAAAGCTTCAGACAGTACTATTCGCCAGCTAGAAATTGCACAAAGTCAGACTCTGAGAAGACTTTTCAAAGTACCATGGTATATGACATCCTCAGGGACCTCAAGATTAACCCATAAAAAAAAATAAAGGATCTCCTTCTTTATTTGCCAATTCGATTTCGAATATTGGTGATCATAACATATCATAACAAATCATAATACTATATTGATTAATTATAACATAATAATTATTATAACATAATAGCATAACATAATACTATATTGTTTGATTAGCTTTTAAAAATAAAGGATAGAGCCCTGAAATTATTTGCGAAATCTGACAGACTTACCTACACCACGTTATCAAATCTCAGAATGGTTGAAGGCTCTTTGGGGAGGTATGCAGATCTGAGGTCAATTATTGCTTAGTCTAATGAAGTAATAAACAATAATCCAGTCAAGGCGTAAAGAAGTGTTTTAAAAATACCTCGAGTTAAGAAAGAGTAAAAGTGCTCAAGTGCACTGGCTCTAATAGAAATAAATAAATAATAGATTTGGAAAGCATGTATAATATATCTATTTCAGAAAGAATACAAAATACCTACTGTTTTAATTATATAGGTATATATATTTATGCGGGTATTTAAAATTACTATTAAATGATGAATTGTAAATAAATTAAAATTGCAATAAGAAAATAGTTTATTTCAGGTCTTGTGTGAAAATATCTTTTAAAAACTTCACAGGAAAAAACTGTGTACATAAGAGGGCGTCACATACCATATAAAACACCTTGGTATGGCTGTAAAAATAGGCGAGAACCTAATCATAAAAACAATTACAAAAACGCAAAAATAATTGACATTTTTAATTTTATGTATGTTACATATATATTTACATACATACACATGTATGTATATACATTCATGTATATATATCTTGCAGATATTTTAGTCTTTTTTGTTCAGTTAAAAGTTACAATGCTTTTCGATGTTTTTCAACGCGATTCCCCGTAGTATTCTACATACGATACATAAATAAATAAAGTCAAACGATTTAATTAAAAAGCAATTTAAGCATATTAAGAATACAAACATGGGAGGAGCAATTGGTGTTAATAAATTATATATGATTAATAAGTTGTTGGGGTTACAAGGTAATTTGTTCTCATATCAATTCGTATGCTTCAGTTCATAACTTAAGAGGTATTTCTGAGTATTTCCTAATAGAATAGTGATAATATATATTTGCTAATTGTTTATTGATTTATACCGATTGTTACTGATGTCGGTGCTGTGTTTTATTAAAGAATAGCATGAAGTAATTGAAGTTATTAAACTGTCAAAAAAATGTTTATTACATGACCCTTTCAATGCATAAATTTAATAATTAAATATTGTAAGCTTACTATATATGCAACAAGTGATTAGAGGATTAAATGATTGGTTGCGAATAAATAAGAAATTCTAATAATATTTGCAGGTATAAACAGAGATTAATTTTTATTGATACCTGGTAGAAACTTTCTTTTGGTGTATCGCATCATATTACGTTCCTCAGTGATTGAAGTTTACATTTAGAAGAGATATTGTTGTTGTTGTTGTTGTTGTTGTAACCTATGGGTATCATATACATTGCTTATAAAGTGTATTACTTGTTTACATACATTATTACATATAATTGCCAATAGATGCCCTAAGTGGAAATTAATATTGTCAAATTATATTGTCAAAATCAAATTATTAATATAAAAATTATCTACATTTGGCTAAATGTCTAAAGTGTCATTTTATCTACATTTACACTTAAGGCATAATTAAAAAATGTTGGGAACTTTTACTTCTATTGCGCACTGACTGTATGCATAAATGAAGTAAGGCAGCTTTCTTACAATTGACATGAATATAATATATAATTTTCAATTTATTTTGTAAGTCATAGTTTTTAAATTTACAGTATTTTATGCGGAATGAAATCTGATTCGAATTGGGCAAAAACACATATAACTAAAAAACTATATAAAAGCCTTAAGATCTTGAGAGAAGTTTGGCTTCATTTTAGTAACAAAATACTAATGAATCCTTTAAATAATCTACACAGAAATGAAAATATTAATTTGATGTAAGCATTTAAAGTTCACATCGAAGTAGTATTTAAGAAAATAGAATTATATATTCATATTATATATTATTAGTAGCCGAAATAATAATTAAAGCGTAACATATTCTGTGTCATTGCAAAAAAAAACAAAGAACTACAAAAATATAGAAAGAAGTGTATATGAAACTAATGCAGCTTAATATAATCCAATGAAATCCAAAAGCCATTATAAGAATTTCAATGCCAATACGCAAAAATAAAAGTTATTAGAAAAAACGAACAAATGAAATATTCAATAAAAGAAATCATTACAAACCATTTGTAACACCGACTGCAACAGCAACTGCAACTGCAATGAAATACTGTTGCAACTACTTCAACTGCAATTACTGTTGCATTGCACCAGAAAACCCTTGCTTGCTGCTTATTGATGCGTGTTTTATGCTAATTGTGTGCAAATAGAAAATTCCACTTCATTAATAACACAACTCAAACAAAAATCAGATACAACCAATACAACAAATACAACAAATACAACAAATCGAAATCAATTTAGTGCAATATTTGTTTATTTGCATTTAACTGCACGCGACCGATATTTCTAGCTAGATACGCGTTAGCAAATAATTATGATGTTATAGTGCGATTGCAAATTAATTTAGATCAGCAATTTAATTTCTAATTAGCAGTATTATTAGTATTAATAGTATTAGCAAAGATTCAAGTGCTCACAATTACTTAAATCAGCTTTTTCAATAGCTTCCACATACGATAAACTTCACGTTTGAAAGTGTTGCGCCGATAAGAATACTCAGCACCGGCAACACCAGTGAGCGGACGTTAATGGATGCATATTAAAATAATATTTCAATTAATTTAATATCTCTAATCCATTTTTATTGAATTCACTTAGAAATGGACTTTTTACGACAATACTTTAATGTACAACAATTAGCAACTATAAAAATCATAAATTTTTTATTTATTAAGTGAGTAAGTGAGTAAGTGAGTTGAGCAGTTTTTTATATTAAAAACTGCGAAATTTGTTCACGTGATTATAAGTTAATTTTAAACAATTATTTATAAATTTATAATTATATTTATTACAATGATTTTTAGAAAGAAAAGAGAAAATAAAATATAATTTCCATAGTATTTGCACAACAAAATGAGAAACTTAGTTGAACATTACAGACCAAAGAAATCATAATTATAACACAATACAATAGTGATATATATATATACATATATTATACACTTGTATTAATACTTGTGATAAATACAATATATGTATAAGTGTCTTCATATGGTTCTCTTATAATCAGTTTTTATTCCTTCAAATACAAGTACCTTAAGTGAGTACCAAGTATTAAGTATATCATTATTTCCATAGTCCATTATAAGGAGCCTACAAGAGTTTTCCACTGGTTTCTATTTTGTGCTATTGCTCTCAACTCATTAAACGATTTACCCGTCCCCTGCTGAACTGTCCAGATCATTGCTAGTCTGCCTCTGCGCCTAGTCCCCTGTGCCCCTGCATCAAGATTTAAATTCTTTATGGTTTTTTCCTAACTGAGTTGACAGAGCCATCATTCTTTAAAATGAGACATATAGCCAACCTTGTAGACTTGTCAGTTCCCGTCTACTTAAACTGAGAAGGAGTTAAGCATTCTCCTAGAGACCCTGCTTATGCACTAGATGTTTAAGACTCCTTTAACCTACCTTTAAGTTGCTTTTTCAGTTTGGGCATAGGGACGGTGTCTTATTCGTGGTAACACAAAAAGCTATTATTTGTGCTTAAATGGGCTTTGGTGCACAGGATTACCACCTTAACCTTACATTACCGAAGCGGTTATTATTTACTAGATATAATTCATCAAATTTCATCATATGAGTCTGTTATAATACAGGATTAAAATTTTGGTTAGAAAAATTAAAAATAATTTTAAGTTGAATATAAGATCTCACTTCTCATGCAGTTTTTTCAAATAAAATAATTTAGAAAATTTACTAGCCATTATAATATCGTTTGCTTTACGGCATTCTTTTTTAATAACTAAATAACTTTTTCATCTTACCGATTGTAATCCCGAGTTCGATCCTACTAATAGTTTTTATTTAAATGAATAATCAGTTTCATATTTTTTTTTTTGTTTGGATACATAAACTAATTTTCATATTTGACTTTCAATTACAAATTTTTGGCACTCCTATCATATGAATTGTGACACTTTATCTATACTGAATTAGATTCATGTGAGTGTATCTATCCATAATATAGGAATACATTAAGGCATAGCAGCAGAAAATCAAATTAAAATATTTTACATGAAATTTGAAACTTATTGGACTTTGCAGTTACTTATGAGTTTGGAACCAAGCTGCAAAAATAAATATAAATTAACTTTGGTATAACCGAAACGCAAACACCCTTCACTTACTGATCAATATCACACATATAAGTGTTAATACATAAGATAAAGACACTGTTTAAGTGAAACCATGAAGTACAAATTTTTGGAACAGTTTTGTTTGATTTTGTTTTGTCTGTATTCCCTTAAAAATAGGTCTAAAGCAACTTATGGTCTTTGTATTAATAACAGACTAATTGAAATTATAACAACAATATCTGGTCACTGAAACCTATTACGGATGTCATCCGATGATGTACCTAAAACTGTAAGAAATAATGGAGTCCAAGGTTTTACGTACATGCTCAGTCTGAATCAAACTCCAATCAATTTTTGTAAACTTGCTGTTCATTATTAACAAACACTTTTAGATAGTTTATTGATCTTATAAAAATCAAATCTAAGTAGCAAGTAGTATTGCTTTCAATACGAAAGAATACACTAGAGACTAATACTTTAAGATATTCTATGCAACAACTTAAATTTCAATTTTAATAGGTGTCAACTCTATCTTATAGTCTTACAGTCGGGAATGCCTAATAACTACTGGAGCTGTGGCGTTCGTTTTCTTTTTACAATCTAATGCAATACGGAAAAGAAGAATGACCTGACTATCAGCAGGAAAATATTGCCAGCAAGACTTCGCCAAGGTCATATAAATATGTGGCATCAACAAAGTTATTCAAAGTGGATTAATATTTTGTTTGAAGGACCGACTCCGATCATGTAACAATACAGTAATCGATAAGTATTTATCTATATAATTTATCTTAACATCGATTTATTTTATTGTTAGAATCAAAATATATATAAGTATATTTATATATTGTGCCTTATTACTTCACAAATAACATTAAAAACTTGAAACATATGTGTTTTGAACGATTTGTTGTAAAGTGCACATAAATAACTTAATGTGTCCGTTTTTTAAAAAATATCTCTTAAATAGTTTGTCATAATTCAAGTGTTCATATACCTATACAATGAGCAAAATATGAATTATAACTTCATAGGTAGCACCGCCTTTGTGTTGTCCCCAAAATGGACACAATCTGGGTGTCACTGGCAAAAGCTCGCCACCAGCGAAGCATAACGTACCTTCAAATATGTGTATTTAAAATAATAATTTTGCAATCTATATTTTTCCAAAAACAAAAAAAAAAAATAAATAAAAACAAATATAACCAAATAAATTGTTTTGATACAAATCTTTTGGCATTTGCCATACAAACTCAAATGCCAAATGAACCTTCAACAATACTGTAATTTTTATAATTTAATGGGTTATGATTTTATTTTTTCAACTCTGGCAGAAATATGGATGGGTTCATTAACTTCTAATTTTGACTTAATTTGTTTAAAATATTTAATCCGAAACGAACTTTGTATATACAAAACATTTTCATACAAAACATTTTCATACATCTTAAGCAGAAAAAGAACTCAGAAAGCTGCGAAATATGTGAAGCACAAACTGGAGTACTCGTATTTTTGGAACTGGGCTAGCCAGCATAGTGCACCAAAAACCAAAAATGCACAACGCCCAGAAGCATATGAAAGAGATACAAACCACAAAATATTACGATTGCGCTTGAGTTGCAACAATTTACCTGTTTTTCACCGCTATGGTATAATTATTTTTTTCGCTTTATTTGCTTTAATTGAGGCATAAGCAGTTTTGCAACACATTCGATTTGGTGCTTAAACGTTGCAAAGTGGAGTCAAACAATGCAACCAGACAGTTTCTGTTACTGGCCAGAAACTGTTACTGCCTGCAACTGTTGAGTTTAAACAGGCACCGGGCGACTTCCAAATATGTATAAGAAATTTTGATACAATCATTAAGTATCTGCGGCTAACAATAATCATAGCAATTCATTATAAGCTTTTCCTAAATTTTTGAAGTACATTTAACTTAATACCGATACTCGTAATTGGGATAGAAGCCGAAAATAAATTAAAGTCACTGTTGTACTTAAATTTTAATAATGTAGCCGTGCAATTGCACCATATTAAAGCGTTTTGATTAGAGTTAGTAATGAGTAGTGATAATCAAAGATACAGAATTCTACCGAGTTAAAGGTGCAATCAGTTAGATAATTAGGTTCAGGCTTCAGGCAGTTACAACCTAGCTTAAGTCATTAATAGAAAAATTACTTTATATTAATTGAGTTATTACCAGCATGATTTAAAAGCATTAAATGGTTTACATAGGTACAGGGTATGAAATACAAATGAACTATTTCTTAAAAGAGCCGAAATAAATAATTTTTTATATGTAAATCTTTCATTCGCACCGTGTAAGTTATTTTGTTTTTAGATGAATAAATTACTTAAAACACGGAACATTACGTTTGTCCTCGACATTGTGCCCCAATGCCAAATTAAGCAATTCAAGAAAAATTTCCAAAAAAATTTTAATCTACAATCTGCACTCAGTGTGTGGTAGCTGCGTAGCGAATTACAATGAGAACAGCGGCATCAAAAAGTATCTGTACTTGACAAGTATGGAGTGTGTGTTGCATGCGAGTTTGTAGCACGCGTTGTAAATAAACTCACTCACACGTTGCTGGCTGCTAGCTGTTGGCTGCTAGTTGCTAGCTGCTAGTTGCTAGCTGTTGAACGTAATGAAGCCATAAAAGCCCCGCGTGCCACTTGATTTTGTCATTTATAGTGCCGCTTAAATGTTGCTGCTTGTACTGCGAGTACAAGTACTGGCGCTCGAGCTCGAGCTGGTGTTGCTGCATTACTGCAACTGCTGCTGGTTCTGCTACTGCTGCACTTGATCTTGCATAAACGCATTTTCGTAGTTTCTTTTTTTTTATTTTTTTTTTTCAATCAATAATTTTGATTTGGAGTCGGTTGTTTTGTTTCTGTAATGCATTTGGCATTACATTTGGTTGACTTAATTAAACTGCTGGCAATAAATTTTGTTGCGTTTGATTGGTTGTTTTTATGATTAATTTTGACATAATTTAAGTAAGTTAAATGCAAAAACCCAGACGCGTCAACCCAGACAGCATTTGATGCAGGTGTTGACAGCATTTAATATTCGCCAGAGCAATAATACTCGTAACTCACGGAAATCAATTTGACACTAAAACTGTTGCTTTTAATAAAAATCGAAAGCAAAAAAGTGGAGCATACAATATTACAAAATTAAACTTTCAGTTCACTATGAACACAATATCTGTAATTGAATAATTATAATTGTTTTTAAAATAAATAAACAGCAGTATTCCTATAGACTATATTTTATCAATATATACGTCTGATGTTAACCTAACGAGGGATCTAACGTCCAATGTTAGGTCCCTCGACTCTGGCGTTGTATGCTCTCACATAATCAACACACTTCAAGAGCATATAAACCTCATCCTAAAGTATTTTTAGAAATGGAAAATAAAACTCAATAATGAAAAAAATAAGGTTCTGTTCATTACGAGTAAGTGGAGACAGTACCCGTTAACAGTGAGAGTGGGAGATATGGTAATAAACTGAGAGGATAGCATTAAATATCTAGGCATCACGAGGAACAAACGATTCAAATTGCTTAAACATGTTAAACTGAAAAAAATTAGCTGTGCCAAAATTCTTCATCACATCCAACTGATTTTTAAAAACGAAAACTTCAATGCTAAGAAGAGGAAGCTGTTATAACCAAACAATTCGACCGTCACTCCTATAAGGACGTGTAGCGTTTAGTAAAGCTTCAACCACTACTGTTCGCCAACTAAAAATTGCACAAATTCAGGCTCTGAGAAGACTTTTCAAGGTACCATGGTACATGATATCCTCAGGGACCTCAAGATTGATTCGATCAAAAAATACATAAAGAATAGAGCACTGAAATTATTTACGAAAACAGACAGGCTAACCAACATCGCGTAATCGAATCTTAGAAAAGTTACAGGCTCCTCGGGGAGGTATGCAGATCTGAGGTTAATTATTGCGTAGTCTGATAAAGTGATAAACAATAATCCAGTTAAGGCGTAGAGAGAGGTTATGAAGAAACCTCGCAGTTAATAAAGAGTAAAAGTGGTCAATTGCACTGACTCAACTAGCCTCAATTTAATAACTACTACTTATTAACAAATTGAAATCGAGCTATGTATAGTTAATATTAATATCATTTAAATTAAAGTTTTTTTATTGTCATTTTTAAAACAATATCATACACTTGTGAATATCTAGAAGGATGTTTAAGTTAGTGTGAGAGGTACTGCAAAGTAACAGCTCATTTTATACCCATTCATAAAAAATTTAAGAGTTTTGAATGTCAAAATACAATAATATATTATATCTCCATATGGTCTACAAACTGCTCACAACTTTGAGGGTATTAAAGACCAAATATTTGGTCTAAAATAAATTTTTTGATAAGACTAAATAAGTTCGCTATGAATACCTGTCATATTTTAATACATTACTAAATAGTATTCAGAAAGCAACAAGATAATAAAAAAATAAATTTACTATCTACTAACAATGTTCATTTTTACTGTAAGAAACTTTATAAAAAACGTTTATCATTGAGAGAACTATAATCTAATTTTACTTGCCAAAATATTAGTTTTGGTAAATAAATCGGATTCACTGAAAATTATTTAAATGAGGTACTACTTCCCTCCAGAACAGAGCACAGTTATTCTGGAAAGAGATACTTATTTAATACTTTTTCATTAATTCAATTGTACAAAGCGCTATGTGTGGGGGATATAGGTCCGCATCCACTTTCCTTACAACTTTTTAGGACTTGTTCTACTATGGGGTGTATTCTGCACTCCCGGAGAGGACTGAATGCGATCTAGATGAAGCGAAACATGTGCCACATGTTTTTTGCTGAAGGCTTCAGAATGCCTGGGTAACTGGAGCAGTAACGCAATAGATCATGCAGGTGACTTCGTAAACGTTGCTTCTTGTAATGAATGTTATGACTAAATGACTGATTGAAACGTTATTTGTGCTTCAAAAATATGTTTCTATACAGATATGGAAACAGATATGATGAAAACTGATTTAAGATCATTTGACAAAAGTAAATGTGAAACAGTTGCGAGAAACTGTGGAAACTGGAGAAATGTTGTAAGGATGGGTAAACTTGTAGTTTAGACATAGAACCAAAGAGAGAAAAGAAACAAATGAATAATAATATCAATAACATTAAAACAACATAAAATATATCCTTAAGTGGAGTACAGTAGAAAATTTAATATTGTAGGTGTTTTACGCTCTCTACAATACTTTTTAAGTGAAAAAACATAACTAATATATGCGTTTATATTACATTATTACCGCCTCTTAATTAACTATTTACTACAAAAATTACATATCAAGATTTACTTTAGTTACACTTAATCTTTAAAGTAGCGTAATTATTCAATTTTACGGTGTATGCATAATTTAATTAATCGTATTAACCGCACTGACGTTTGTTAGAAATGGAAAAATAAAAAAAAATATAAAAATCTGTTAACATATTGTGAACAGTTTTAACACAATAATCAATAAGTTTTTGCTGAAATTAAAAAAATTTGAATAGTTATGCTCAACACATAACGAAATATATTTAAAATTATTACCACTTTAGCACTGTCTACACCGACGTATATAACATGTTAACTGTCATTTAATATGTTAAACAGCGTTAGGTATGGTTGGTTGGTTGGTTGGTTGCAGTGGCAGGCCATTAGATAACTTTCATGTACCTCAATTAGCGATTTTCACCGTTCTGCCACCACACTCCTCGCAAGAATCCTAGTATAAAAGAATAGAGAATAAATCCATCCCGCCGAATTTAGAAAATTTAATAGGTCTTTCGTTTTCACCAATAAACGGTCTGATAAACTATCAAAGAAGTATCTTCCTAAGAACCTACATCTTCTGGATACCAAAACTGGGCGTTCACAGAGAAAATGTATTATGGTTTCTTTCTCCTGCGGGTTTCCACAACTTCTTGCAGTATTCACACGGTCTTTTTTGATAAGTTCCGAGTGTCTATTTTTATTACAGATGGGCCATGTTAGCCTGGAATTTGCACATGACTTAAGTGTTATTGGCAAGTTGCAGAAACTAGAGGAAAGTACTTCTCTTAATGGTCTCTAGGGTAATATACACCGTTACCGCCAGTGACACATCCAGGGAAGTACCAAAGCGGGATAAACTGTCAGCTTTTTCTTTTCCTTCGATGTTCCTATATCCAGAAACCATCGTTAGGTATAATATGTATATTAAATCGATCTATAAAAGAACAAACATCTGTATGCAATTTGTTAAATATAAAATTTGTTAAAAACTTGTTAAATAATTTAACACGTGCTCAGCTCAATATAATAATACTATATATACTATATATCAAAAGAGTTAATATATTTCTTTTTCATTGAAAAACTAAATTTTGCCCATATAAAGGGTATATTCATGTCATCAAAGCCAAAGCAAACTCCATTTTTAGCTATATTTTTTTATAAAAATTTTTTAAAATTTAATGTTTATTAACAAGTGTTACAAATTGGGGTCATATTATTGAGAATGTTCAAAGCGATTAAATATATTTACATATTTTAAATTTTTCGAACAAGCATTTTAAATATTTTATAAAAAGGAAAAACAATTAAATAAAAAATACTTAAAATTCGTTCAAATTTACTCGGTTGTTAATTAAATGGAATATACAGAGTTGTTAAAAAATAGTAACAATATGAGAATTTAAAAATCAGAAATACATGACTTAAATAAGGTGTTTATAATGATTCAAATATTTCCATTTTAAACATACTGAAATAAGAAAATATAACATTTTCAGCATCATCAATTTAAGTATTTAGCCATTCACTAAAAACAAACTGTTAAACACAAACTTAGCTCAAATATATATGCTTGCTAACGGCACTTAAACTAGAAAAATCAGCTCTGTATAAAGCCGTCATAAAAACAATATCAATGTTCAAAGATGCAACCAATTTATTTTATATCCGAATGTCATGTAAATGATCACTTTCAAAGAAAATTAAATTGAAAGAAAAATGTAACTAAAAATAATTGAGATATTAGTAGGTGACACCTAAGATTCTTCAAATGAGGTGACGTTGTGACTCGTCTTTGAATATTGAATCAAGAGGAGAATATTGAGCTGGAAGCGTGTTTGAGCAACTGATATTTAGATACTTTATTTCTTCTATATCATCTGTTAGCTTAATGCTGCTAGGGGATGGTAGATGACCTAGAGTATCTAACCTAGAGTATCGGAAAGTTTTATTTTCAGGACCTTTTATTTCGGGAACCCTTTATTTTCTATTCAATTTTTTTTTAATCATAAATTTACCTAAAGTTTCTATAAGTATGATTGCATATTAGTCAATTTTGTACCATAAAATGTTTTACTTTATAATTTCTTCCAACTTAATTAACTCACAATGCGTAATGTAATGTAATGTTTACGAGTTTAATGCAAATTCAATCAAATAAAATAAGAAGAATGAGGAATCATATCGATTTTTAATACTTCTATTCAAAAATAATAAAATCATTTTCTTATTAATGGTTGCAAGGTTTAAATACTCATTCACATAAATTTTTAAATCAATGTCGAATTTTAATTTCTTTAATTACTTTAAATCTACTTTCAGTTCAACTTATAATGGACTTGTAAATATGTTATGACCATTAAATGGTTTGATTAAGTGTGGCTTGTTTTATGTTTTCCTAATGCTTTTTTACCTTGCAATGTTATTCCATTCGCACTGGGTTTTAAATCGCATTTAAAGAATAAGTGCCGTCATGAGCAATTAGTTCAGACTCCAAAGCGAATACTTCCATACTTAGAAACAAGCTGAAGTACAGCCTCACTAATTATTTCAAATAATTAGTTTCGTTCTAACAAATATAATGCAGAATTCACATTCCTAAGATGTAATAAAAATTTTTTATTATTTTTTAACATCAGTAGAATATTAATACATATTTAATTGTAAACTAAAAAGCTTTATACTGTATCAGACCATTCTTTCTCACAGGCGCGGTTCACTTTTTATATATTTCTTCTCTAATAACGTCAGTACGTTCTGTAGTTTTTGTTGTTGATCTGTCATTTAAAATACACTTTTTATGATTGTCATTTAATCACATAAGTGCACTATTTCCACGCATATTTCAATTTTAATGTGACCACATTTTGTAGTCTTTATAAAAACAGAAACCAAATTAACATTAAAAAACAGTAATTCAATAAAACGATATTATTATTACATATTATGATTTTTAATATTATGAGACTTAGAGACAAATTCTTCCGGAACATGTAGTTATTAGCTTATCAATCCCAATATATTTTCAACAAAAGTGGGTGTTTCTCAAGATTTTGCAATTTAATAGTGTTTTTTTTTTTAAATACAATTTGTTACAATTCAAATTAAATAAAATAACTTTTTGTCAAATCTTTCTATATACTCAGTATTATAAATATAATATTTCTTGATAGGGGAATATGGGATATATTAATTAATATAGTATATTACATATATGCAATGATTCCAACTGATTTGATTCTTCTTTGGACGAACATGATAAACGAATCTTTTTGAGAAGTAAACTCCCAGATGTGAACTTTGGTCTTACCTCCGATTATTATAAAGATCGCTATCAGTAGAACGATGGATTTTCTGAGCAATATCATGACACTGTCATTATCAGTGGAATAAAAAATCAGCAGCAAAGCTAGCTGTAACAAAAGGACATGTAAGAATAAAAGACAATAATCCATAGATAAAACATGTAGAAGCGATACCACCAGGAGAAGATTGTGGAGGAGTGATGCTATTTAAAAGATGACACGATATACCACTAAATAATCTAATATTTTTGGTTGGCATCTATGCAAAAATAACTAAGTGAACTAATAGAGGATGCAGAACACGATTATAACTAACATACGGTTGAAATTAGTTATTAAATAAAAAAGTAATAGACATCATATTATATATGATGTAATATGACATATTACAATATATATGGATGTATGTATATTTTTATAATAATGTTCAAGATGCTGCACAGATTATCTATTAGAACAAAAGTGGATTAGGACTAAGAGTGTGTGAGAATTTTAACTTAACACAAAAACAAACTAGACGGCAGAATAATTATTGACCATATTCATTCTTTATATAAAATTACGAAAATGTAAAGCAGTTGCAGGCTCAGCGTCTAAAGAACGGTTGCTGTAATATATGAAGTTTACTTTAATATATTAACAAATCTAAAATATAGAATTCTTCACAAATATTCTTCCTTAAGGTAATTTATAGAGTTAAGGGCTTGCCAATAAATTGAATGATTTTGTTTGGTTCCACATACCATCTAACAACAATAACGAATAACGAATAATTTCAGACACAATGTACAGATAATAGGCTAAATTGAAAGTGTTTAGGTTATTGATTAGGGTATATGGCGGACAGGTGAACTGTTTTCACACTAACTTTTTACTCATTTTCAAGGTGTATTTTTTTGGCATTGTAATTTCAGTTTAGACAGTTAGTTATGATTAATGATAAATGAACATAAAACATACAATTTTTATTATTATTCCTCAATAATATGTTTACAACCGAACTGCTACCGCATTGTAAAGTTACTTTTGAACTCAAGATTAAAAACACAACAAAAAAGAAAATGCAGCAAAAATTTGAAATATTTAAGGCCCACTCGCATAATTAACTTAAATGCACACCAATTATACGCCCAATGGAAAAAACTTACTCATAAGCTGAGGTATTAACTGAAACACAAAGGCATTCGCCAATGCAAAGCTACACCTTCCACAACACTGGCTGGCTTTATGCACCACTTTATGAATGTTTAAAACTGAAAAAGATTAAAAAGCAATTACCGGGCTAAAGTCAAGTAAGCGAATAGGCGAGTAAGCGAGTAAGCGCCAAGCTTCAGCAGTTCAAAGACAAAAGAAAGACAAAGATTATTAGTGCAACATTGTCTAAAAATTTGCGATGCATTCTGCATTACAAGATACTCCCTGCGAACTGGAGTGGATTTTGTAATGCGATTAACTTGGCAGTAATTTCTAATAGAGTATAAACAGTGCTTAGTTGTTGGTCGTAAAACTTTAAAGTATTCCAATAGTATTTCCAATATTTCGAGATTGAAATTATTCTTAAAGTTGTTTTTTTTCTTTTATTAAAAAACAGATATTAACTACTTAAAGAAACTAATGAATAATGTTGATGTATTTTAATTATTGGAACATAAATTTATTATTACTTTCAGAACTAAATTTCACAATAAAAAATAGATTTTTTCTGCACAGGATAGTATAGCATGCAATTGTGAAAAAAAATTCGTTTTTTAATTCCAAAATTTAATTCGAAGTATATAACCAGCTTTTTGCAAAATTTACGCAGTCTATGATGCGGAAGTAATTGATTTAATTATTTTCTAGAGGACCTTATTCAGTTGCAAAGCCTTCTCTCAATAGCATCTTGAATTTCATCCGAGGTTCAAAACTGGCTAACAAACCTTGACATGTTGTTTGGATGAATATACGTGAAGTTATTGAAGTCCGATATGATAATTCTTCAGGATGTCACCACAAGTCTTTTCGATTGCTCGCATATTCACCAAACACTTCTTGTTCATCATTAAATACAGTTTTCCATATAAAAAATATTGCATGGTGATATATATATATCAAGTAGGTCTAAAAAATACACGTGACAATGCATGACAGTGCATCAGAATAATTTGCCTTACCGACGTACATATGTAATTGATAATAGTTGGTCTGGATGAAAATTCCCATTTTAAGATAATGCTGTTTACTTTCAAATGTGCCTTGCAGCATGCTATAAGATGATAAAAGATTCTATAAAATATATATTTTCTAAGTTTAACTAAATATGTATATTTTAATTATACTGATAAAACAGATAGTCTGCTTTATTAATTCTCAAACACTTTATTAACAGAGGCCATATAATAACAACAAATCTTTTGTGGATTTCCCAACAGATTATGAATTTCTAATAACTTAATTTATTTTCAGTATGAAGTTTACTTCATCTTACAAATTTTTAATAATATTTCTTAAAGTGTTGCAATTATTACATTCGCTACAAGATATTGACCTAAAATTTTTTCTCAAACTAATGTATATTAAAAGTATTATACATATGCGTATATGCGGATAGTTTTAAATCAATTTTAGATTAGAGCTTTAATTAACAGATAAACAGATCATTTCTGCGCTTGTCGAGATATTGACACATACCATATATAAATTTATATTTTACCAACTAGGCCACAATTATTATTTGAATTAACTTTAAAATCATATAATGTGAATATTTCAGCTGCATCTAATGTGGGTTTCTTCATTATCTTCCAGTGTTCAGTCTTGGAAGATGTTTCAATATTTCAATGTCTTATTTTTATGTACTTATATCTGAGTACATCTTATTTGAAAATTTTTTTTACTCTCTGCTTAAAAGAAAAGTAAGATAAAAATTTAATATTTTGTTTTTATAGTTCACGAGAGTACTCCCATATAACTAGGAACACTGTCCTGCTATAATTGTACGAGCATATACTGCTAGTATATGCTAGTGACACTCCGTCTCGTAAAAAATGGAGCTCTGTTGGACCCATATTCAATAACTTATACATACATAAAAAAATTTTGTATATTATAAATTTAAAATATTATAATTATATATAAATATATAAGTACTCAATGAATCTTGTAATAAACTACAAACTCTTAATATTGAAATGTGTGCATTGATATATGTTTTATGAACATTCTTAATCAAAATCATTTGTATACAAAAAATATTAAAATACTTAACGGTGTATATGGTATTTACGGTTAAACAATAAATACAATTTTAAAATTCCTTATAACTAAATTAAAGACACTTGCACTATCTCCTTGGCATCAAATATTAAATTGTATAAATAATAGTGCCAAACCCAACTAACAATTAATTACTTTTTAGAATGGCTCAAACAATCCTTTTGATCTCTAATTCAACAGCTTGTTTCGTATTTCCAAATCTGTTAAGCATAAGTATTATGATTCTAAATATAATTTATAAAAATATTTTATGTTGCACAACGATCCGTCCGAAAAGGCACTTTTAGTAAATAAGTAAAGTGCGGGTAAGAGTATACCAAATTTGTTACTGTGTCGACAATAAAAATTTGCACCAATTACCAACTACTATACCATTTAACCAAATTACGATAGCCACAGCAACAACCAAACTTAATACACCTAAAACCAATAGAATCGGCTATCAAAATCCAAAGCTAGCCCATTTAAAAGCAGCACCTTTGCGCATGCGCGCCGTTAACTCGAGCTCTGTTCAAGTAGAATGCTGAATGCAGCAAAGTGCAAAGTCATGGATGAATACACTGCAATCCAGCGTGGTGCGACGTAACTCTTTGAAACTAGAAATGGAAGTGGAACTGTGCTTGGACGATTTCATTGAAACTCAGTATTAATTATATATGCAGTGGCATTAAACTTTCGCGCTTAACTCTTATTAATATTTTTTATATATTACACCACTGCTCTGCTGAGTATCAAATTTTTCAAATAAAAATACAAATATTCATATTATAATCAATATATTTTAGTTAAACACCAATATCTCTCGCACATCTGATGTACACTTAAAAATACTTAATTACTGAACTATTTGGATCTCAATAGTGCTTTCTTTAGAATAGATTGTTGTTGCGTGGATCTATATAATTTAAACTACTAAATGAAATTTAATTTCAAACTTCTAAAACACATAATAATTCTAATTAGGAACAATAATTGATTAAATTTGCTGTTCAGTATAATCAAGTTGATTTTAGATATATTCTTATGCTTGTTTCTTCTGCTCAAACAGTATCCGGATTTTGTTATTTGTTAACTACTCCTTAAGTAATAGACCTTTTTCAAAAGGTCGCACTTTTTTGACATATAGTACAAATTTGAGCGCCATCTGCCAATAAGTTTGTTTACAGCAGCTGTTAATGTAAGACTACCTCAAGTGCATTTAGGGATTTTTATTATGGAAAATTCTTGTTGTACGCAATTTTTTGACCAAACTGGGCACCACTGTCATCGCTCAGGCACCATATTCGCCAGATCTGGCGCCATGCGACTTTTTCCTGTTCCCAAAACTTGAATTGCCCCTTCGTGGTAAGCGTTTTGAGTCGATTGAATCGGTAAAAGTGAATTCGCCGAAGAAACTAAAAGCCACACCTGCACGGGCCTACGAAAAGTGTATGGAAGATTGGGTTAAGCGTTGGCATATGTGTATCGCTTCAGAAGAAGCATATTTTGAAGGAAATAAAATAAATTTGAAATAAAATTTAAATTTATGTGTTTTATTTACAAAATCCGGTTACTTTTTGAGCTGGAGGTATATGCAATATTTACACAAATAAATGAAATCGGTAAAGTAATTGTCGTTTACATAATACTAAAAATATATATGTATAAGTCGAAACGCGGTTAAATAACATTAAAACACTACTATGATTATTATTCTGTCTGTGTAATTAGATCTGTTGACATATAACACCATGATGGCCTCTTTTTTTGACGATAGGTGGAAAGCATCAACAGCATCACACAGTGTGAGACTTGAACACACTACAGCCACCTCGATTTGAGAAGATCTCACGCTACAAGCTATGAAAGGCTGAGGCATCTGGCTGATACTCAATAATCAGGGGTGCAAAGATGATAGTATTCATCAGGGGGCAAAGATGATAATATTTAACTTTTCAAATAAAGTACTTGTTTGCACCGTTAAGTTATTGTAAGCAATTTTAGTGTATGTCTCCCAAAATATAGTGCACATAGTTCCCTTAGAACTGTACTATGACTTTAAGAATAAAAAGCATGTTCGTTTTGTCTAATGTTACAAAGCAAGTACCTCAACTCTATCGAATACTTCTCGAAATTTATGAGTACTGAATTTTATTGTATTATAGTGTTTGTTAAAATAATTTATTGCTCTAAAATGAAACCTCAACATATTCAATACTCTATGTTGAACTTTTACTATATATTTAGTTTTATGAATGTCGTGTATTGCCACAAAAAAGAAACACACGATTTGAGATTTTCTTAACGACTGACTGTTATTATAATTTTATAAGTTAATGACAAGTGTGTATCCGTATAATATGTTAAGCTAGGTGCACACCTATCATATAATATAAAATATAAATATAGAATAATATAGTATGTAACAATGAACATTCCAGATTTTATTACGAATTCTTTGTTGTTACTGTTTCCTACCTTCCATATTATAGATTGTTAGTGATTCATAGTATTCAGATGCCAAATCGAACGTTTCAAATCAGAAATGTTCTTCATACAGTAAATCGCTCTTCGATAAGCCCTTCATCTTAAGGAATTTTATTACAAACTCCAAGTTCGCATATAGGGTGAATAAATACAACGGTGTTAAGTTAATCTCTACCATATATTTATAATTATTTATATATTATACATATTACGCGGTAATCGAAATTTTTTTATAAATTACTGGAAAAGGGTTTATATCTCTTCACTCAGGAGTCCTCCACATGTACTTGTGTAGAGTATTCAATGTGTTATTCGAACCAACTTAAAACCAAAAATTTATTTATATCTTAGACGGCAACTAATGTATTGCATTCTTGTCTGAATTTTTTTGAATTTTTTAAACTTAAATTTAAAATATGCACAAAGTTTAATTCTTTTCTGGTTTTTATGAATTTTTTTTTCATGCTACAAAAATCAAAAGTTGCAATTAAAATGATTTTGGTTAGTAAACATAGTTTGCATTTTATCATTTCATTTTTTTTGCAATTTTTTTAATTAACATTACAAAGTATTTATTTGTTGAGGAATTCCAGTTTTAAGAGTCTTGACCAGCAACAGCTGCATACTCATGTATAGTATCTATGAATTAATGGAATATATTTTGAAAAATGTCTCTCGAAAGTAGATTACGAGTATATAAGAAGCTTAAATTCTGTGAATATGGATCCATAGTATATGCACTAACGAAAAATCAAAGCAAGTATCTATTCGTACTAGAAACAATTTGCAATCGCAATTTAATTTGCCTTTAGCAAAAATTTATCATAAAGTTATCTTCTTTCAAGATTTGTATTAAGCATATAGCAAATTAATCAAATTTTTTAATAATATCTCTTCTTTATTTTCAATTAATTATTTTTAAATAATTTTTTTATATATTTTCAATTTAACTTTAGGAAATAATGTTTAATATCTGACCGGACTAACACATATAACTAGTCATTCATTAATATTGAATAGTTCATTAAAAATAAAAACATTTTTTTATCATTGTATGAAAACTATTATTCTGAATACATAATCTTCTTCTTCTTATTTAGCAATAAAGTCTCGTGTGAATTTTGGCCTCCTTCACAACCTGCCTCCATCTGCTTCGATCTTGTGCAGTTGTTTTCCAGTTCAGAACTCCGAGCTTTCTGGCGTCGTCGTACACGTTTTCCTTCCATCTCAGCTTCGGTCTGCCTCTATGCCTTGTTAGCATCGGATTAGCATTAAATATATTGGCCGGATTTCTTTCAGGTCCCATTCTTACAACATGTGCTGCCCATATCAGAGTTTGTGCTTTGACAAATATTAATATCTTTTCATTTTTCAGCAGGTTATCAACTTCGTTGTTTGTTCACCTTCTGAATGTTTCGACGTTCATTCGAATAGGACAATATACTTGGCTCTGAATATATAATATTCAGACGATATTAATGCTAGCATTTGGTTGATTGAAAATTGTTATTTGTCAATTCTAGACAATATTTTTCACAGACTGTTTATAACATTCATATACATATGATTTATTAGGAATTAACCTATATCAAATCAAATTATATAAATCTTATAAACCACTTACAACTACTAATTTCAAAACAATATGGTGATATGCTATACCTAATATGTATATAGATATAGGCACCATACAGAAAAGTCACTCGGCATTCTTTCTAGGCAAACTATTACGTACGCTGAATGTGCCTGTAAGAGTAAAAAATTCTATTTAATTTTTAAACGCCTTATAATATGTTAAATTTCATATCAATTACCTATGGAAATGTAGGCGAAGGCATAGAAATGCTCGTACATTGCAAAGCACATTGTAAATCAACGCATGTTGAGGTCCACTCCAAAAGTGTTTTTTTCTTTCAAATTAGTTTAAAAATGCATAAATTAAATATGTTTCAGAGCAATCTATTCTCAAATTGATTCGCTAATTCAGTTGGGTGATTTATTGCAATTATGTTGAATAAAAGTTACAATGGGAATAAGTCGATTTGAATATTGTGATCTATTGTCACATTTTAACATACAATATATTGTAAGATATATTGCTTAATAATTTTATTTAAAATTTTTTATAATAGAATAACAGATCTCACATTCGAATAGAATATTAGCATATAAAATATTTTCGTTACTAAACGAACATTTTTTTCTTAACAAAAATAGGTGTGAATGCAATGTTTGTTTGACAAGAATGTCAATTTAAATATAATAATAATATTACATTCTAATCGAAATCAAAAACTATATAATAACATTTGCCTTCATGTGAAAAGAAATATTCAAGCGAGTATATTTCAAGCACCTGTCGGACATGTCAACTAGTTTGATATCTGCAAAATTTTGCTATATCTATTAACCAGTCAAACATAATAAACCCAACATTTACACTACGAGTATAGTATTCGTTGCGTATTATGTTGCACAATAGACTTAATTTTTTTGTGTTCAAAAATCTTATATTATTAAATTAAAATCAATTTAAAAATAAACTATTTGATACCAATAACATACTCGTTTGTGTTTACTTTAAATAGTGAAATTGATTAAAATTCTAAATTAGAAAAACAATTTGCAATTACATAGAATTTTGTAAATAGTAATTAAGAGAACTATTTAGTTACAATCTATATTACAATTGAAAATGACAAAAAAAAATAATTAGAATCAGTCGAAGCTTATCGTATCATTATCGCTCGATCGACAGAACTACAAAATGGCACAGTTCATATTTTAATCAAGCAATATCTGTGACAAGTGTAAAATTTAAGTAACCGGGTGTTAACGAAACTATGGAACATCTCCTCTGTTTTTGACTGGCCCCCTTAGACTCTCCTTCTTCTTCTCCTCCTTAATAAACACACTGCTTTCATCGAATCCATTGTGCCTTATCCTCCTTTAATTACCATCTAAAATATTTTTTAAATTCCAAGTTTGTTAGGACTAAACTTTATCCCTGGTTTTAAAGTAAACTACCTCTTAAAATTCGATAATAACATACAAATCTTTGGTAAAGTTTAACATCATTAACTCTAAGAAATCTAATTTAATATCCCTATATTACAAATTATTTGGTAATATCATATATCAGTTTCCCGTTTGTAGCATTAAGATTTTTATTTCTGAATAGCGGTTGGAGATGATGAAGAATTTTGGCACAGCTAATTCTTTTTAATTGAACATGTTTAAGCCATGTGAATCGTTTGTCCAGCATGATACCGAGATATTTAACGCTATCCTCCCAGTTTGTTACCGTATCGTACCCCAGATCACTTGGGGTAAGAACTCTCTGCGATATTTCGACAGCTTCGCTTCTTAGAGACCAAGAGAGCCTATAAAACATACGAATACTGCTATTGAAATCTATATATCTATATAATTATTATTTTGTTTTATTGTTTTTTACGAGCAGAAAGTATTCTTTAATTTAAAATAAAAAAATAACAGAATAATTTTGTTATATGTATATCTATTTTTTATATGTAAATGGTTTAAAGTATCTTTAATGTTGATCATAGTTAAAATTAACTCGAAACAGTATACATACTCGTATATGTATTCCTTTTTGTGATATTTAAAAAAAAATAATACTATCACTAACATTGATTTAAATGTTAATAATTACACTTTAAATACACAAAAACAAATAAAAGTTTTTACAATAAATTTTAAATTGACTGTTGAAAAGAGTACAATTGTTTGGTTCATTTCGCCGATAAAAAATAAATTTGCCCGCAATTATAAGTACAATTAGATAGAAAAGTTTCACATCAATTTTAATAAAAGTTTGTCGGGAAATAAAAACTCCATTTGGTCGATTTCTCTAATTTCTTATGTCATGGAACTGAGACTGTACCAGAGCTCTGAGTACAGATGCAACGGAATAAAGCGAGTTCTTATTCATTAATGTTTTTGATGAACTGCCGATTTGTTGGAGCGAGTATTAGAGCAACTATTAAAGGAAAACAAAAGCAGCAGCTATATCTGAATAAATCTACAACACTATCAGCGCTAACAATTAACTGAAGCTTCATCGAAAAGTTTAAAACGTTTTGCAGTTTTGAAATTCAGTAGTGAATGGTTCGTGTCAATCAAAGGGTGTTTTCAGTACCACAAGAACCTCAGTTGAACTTTATAATTAATGTACTTCACAGTAAAGTTGCATCTGCGTACGTTTACTCTTATCAACTGCTACATGTAAGTTTGATTTACATATATCTGTTAAATTAAAATGTTTGTGGTGGAATATATTTGCTACATATATCATTTGTAATTCTACATGAAACCAATTACAATTAACATATCCAAAAAGTAACAAAGTATATTAAATCAACTCTACTGAAATTGTTACTCAATTTTAAATACTAAAGTGAAACTAAGCTAAAATATCGGTTCAGTGCACAATTTTCAGAAAATCAAGAAACGATTTTTCATTAGTATATGCATAAACATTTGTATATATATTGACAGTTACCAGTAAGTCCTTTACGCTTTTAAGGCATTCTTATAGGCGGACATCTCTTCTAATCGTGCAATGTTGCAAGTCCCCATTTTTCATTTTTCAAATAAATTACATTTTCTTAAACAGTAAAAACTTCTGATCTCTTCGCGAAGGTAATGACTTCAGAGAGCTTTCACTGTTCACACTGGAACATAATTATGTTAAATACGGTGATAGGTATGAAAGAAACCGAAGTTTTTTATGGAAGTGCAAGATACATCGGGACTTTATTGTACAAAAAATGGAACTTAAACATTTGGGGAATAATCCCTGAAGACGCAATGAAGTTGTTTATTTCAGTAGAGTGTGCTGGCGTGTTATCGTAAAGCACAAATTATGGACCAAATTTTGTTTTCTTGTTTTCTAGTAAATTTTCAAAACTTTTGGCAAACAGTATCAGTTTCAGTTTCAATATACTATAAAGCAATCTCGTCTCTCCAGTTTTGAAAGAATAATCAGCTATATCTTTTCTTACGATGAAGTAAATTGATATCTTTACATTTGTTGTCACCGGCTGTTGGTGACTTTAAGAAATGCATCAGCAACTTGTGGACTGTGAGTCCAACATTGACTGGTGCTTTGTTTCTGGGTCGTAGTTGTAGAAACAAGCTTCATCACCTACAACAATTTTATTGACGTATCTCAATTATGGTATAAAATCTTTAAAACTACTTTGAGAGGGTGACATGTAGTTATGTATTCTCTCTATATGCTATTTAGTATTTATTTAATATTGCAACATTTTTAAAATTACTCTGAAATCCGTAAGGTATGTCAAATCGATTCTCTAGTTTAGGTAGCAGAGGAATTTACATCGACTTGTTTTCCCTTTGGCTGATTGATCTGAAATTTTAAATATAATAACACAGTACTATACAGAATCAGCTGTCATTTTTTGAGCTATCGAAAATGTATTTTGCATTATCAACTAACCGACAACGGATGAGTTTTGTTTACCCCTCTGTAATTTTAAGTGTCCGCTGCTCTCCTTTTGCCACTTTCGATGTATCTAATTTTCCAGTAGTAATTTTAGTAAAATGCTCGAAATGGAGTTGTATAGCCTTAACTAAGTTGGTAGTTTATATTGTATATGCATTTAAGCTTCTTATATTGCTGTAAGATAAATAGTTTTTCATTCATGTGAAATGGATCATCTCCATAGCTTTTTCACTACAATATTGTATACATCGGTGAACTACAAGAAATTGATTAGATTTAAACCTATTTTCAATACAAAGACTGGCTTTTATATAATACTGACCTGTTTAAATATCTTCCTGGACCTGTTTATTCTATTGGAAAATGACCACTCATAAAGAAGGAGAATCGTTATTTTCTATAAAAAATACTTAAAAATGTTCGTAATGTTTGAAGAACTTAAAATGTTTTTTGTAGAGTATTTGCGCACATATCAATTTATACCAATTGATCAATTTAATATTAAAATCTCGTACTTTTAAAAATAATTTATTCTGGCGTTCAATTAATTTCGACTATTTTATTATTTTAAAAAAAGTTCCACATACTGTAGTATATCATTTAATCCATAATTTATTCATAGTGCTGATACTTTTATATGTTACAATGTAAAATGGTTTTTCTTTATATCTGCCTGTACTTTAGGCTCTATTTAAACTAATTTCAATTGATTGTCAGAGTATCCAACTCGGTCAGAGTAACTAAATTTACGAGGTTCAAGGTTAAGTTATCTATTTCAAATTTGCATATGAACTGTTTTTAAATTACCTCATCACACAAATCACAACGACAAATTTATGTCAAATGTGCGAGTTGATTAAAAAATTGCATTTACCACATCACATACATATTAACAGCATAACGAGCACTATATTTGCTCACATCCCTTCCCTTGCGAAACAAAAACAGTTTTAGAATTTTGCATGCTAATTTACGTGCACATAAAATAGAAATACCCGTAGAAATGAGATGATTTCAATATAAAAAACTAAAATAAGATTGTTTTACTGATATTTTGGACAATTCCGAAATGAAACTAATTCATTTTTTTAGGTGGCCCTGATAACTATTGACGGATTTCGGACTAATGCAAACATTTTTATGTGCTTAAAAATTATACCCGCCTTTTCTAGGTTCATAGCTGGTACTTCTATAAGTTCATCACTCCACCAAATACACAATCTTCTCTTATGTTTCATTCTCTCTCGTTCTCAACCATATCTTTTACTGCAGGATCGTCATATAGCCTTACGACATGACTTAATCAACGAAGCTGATTTATGTTTATTCACTGAATAATATCAGTATCGAATCTTCTCTCTTAAGTAATTTTAATGTTCTTCCATAGTTTTTTAACATCAATGTGCTACTACATAGTGTAGCAGACCATGTAGTAGCACCGATCAGAGCAGCGAAATATATAAGGTTTAAGTTTGACCATCGAAAAGAGTTTCCCATCACACATACCTATTTAATATCGTAGTTATTTTTCGTCGATTATCTACATTGACATCGTTGTTGGTATTTACGGGGCTGCCTTAATAGGTTTGAAAGCATAATATCCAGCGATCATCCAAAGTCATGCGTGTTTAGTAATTTGATCATAATACTTATTAATTTTATACCGAGTGTATAAGCAGAAGAACTTAAGTATAAGTAATTCGTTTGAACCAAGATCTTCTACATAATTCTATGTTTAAATTGAGAATTGGGTCATCAGATTGTTATATTTCCGATGTTTTTCCTAACAAAGTTACAATCACTTCCAATCGTGTAAAATATACCGTCTACTGTAAGCTAGTGTGACCTCACATAATTAGAATTACATATTTCTTTTATTTTTTCATAAATGAGCTAGCATGATTTTCAAATCGGACCTCTAATACTAATATTTTTCGTATACAAATTCCGGCGGCAAGATCTTTTTTTGTAGAGAATAGATCCAGCCAGAGAATAATATTGAAGGTAATATCCCATAGTTTCTGTCAAGATAATGATTTATATATGAATAATAAAAAAAATGACGGAATAGTTAGTTAGTTGTAGTTGAAGAAGGACGAGTCCTCCTCAATTAGGTAAAAAGCCGTTTTGAATCCGCAAAAACCTCATAAAAGTGGTAGTAGAGAGAAGATCAAACTAAAACCAGCCAGAGGCATTTACAAAGTCAAGAATCTAACTAATGTTAATACTGGAGATATCGCCAAGTGAATTGAAGAAGGGGGCTCGTAGTAGAAGACAGACTAAGTGAGAATGATTTGACAGAATTTATATATAAATTGATTATTTTATTACAAAACCTTTTTTCTTTTGAATTCACGAATATTATACTGTCAAACCGAATAATATTAACAAATTACTTGACGTAAAAGTACACTTACGAGTATTATTTTTAACATTAAAAATGCTTACACAGAGATTTTTCTATAGTCATATTTTTTAAAATTATTTAACGCATTTTTAATGCTGTTAGCTAGCACTTTTTTCAAATATTGATTTTTTTTCATTATTGATGCATCTAACTTAAACTTTTGCTATTACCTACATTTTTTCTGATTTTTAAGGCTGATAGTTAACACTTTTGTTGTTATAATATATATATAAATATATATATATGTAAATATTGGAGTTATAGGAAGTAGTAATTAAATATGCATAACCAAAATGAACGGACAAATAAAAATTAACTATTAATAGAAGTGTTTTTTTTTTAATTTTAGTTTAATAAAAAAGTGTAAATTAATTTAAAGTAAATATGTTAAGCGCACTTTCTAATGATATAACAATTTAATAAGGTAACAAAGGTATTATAAGAGTATATGTTAATTTCAGAATTAGTTGTTCTGAATTGATGTGTCCCCAAAAAAATCATTTTTAAACTTCTAATGCAGATTCAAATCAGTAACACATCTCACTTGATTGTAAAAAAAAACTTTTAATTAAATTTTTTAATACGTACTGGCGAAGCATTGACAAATCGAAATGGTTAGAAAACAATTCCAAACAAAGTTTTTTATTAAACTCGCAGTGGAACCCGCTTTTCATAGCAGATAAGTTCACTTATATTAAATACGCGCTTATGAGTATATCCCAATTAGAATAGAACTTGCGAATCTTCTCAGAAGACGGAGCACGCTTTTCAATCCATTTTGTACTGAGCGTGAGCTAAATTATCAAAAGATCGCTGTGCGAGATATTTGCGGCATGCGTTAGTGGCAGTTGTAGTCGTTAAATGATGCACCATAAAAGCATAGCCATAGCAGCCTAAGTTGAACCGCAAAACACAGAACACAAAAATAACTATAATAATAATAGCAAAAACAACAACAACAACAACCACACCAAGCACAAGCATAAGTTTTATTAAACACAGAGGAGCTCAGAAGTCGTTATCTGTCTTTATGACTGTCAGTTCATGTTTTGTGGATTTTACAACAAACTGTCGTCCATTTGTTTGCCACTTTCTCAATTTTTCTGTACCATTGATTCATAAATTTATTTTGTTATTTATTTATTTATTTATTTATTCATATGAGTACATCCATTGCGCAGTGATTTCTGCCGTTTGATTCTGTAGGTCGGAGCACTTAAATTTTTCAGTACGGTATGCGCGCGCGATAAAAGCGCCCGTCACGGCACAGTCGAGCAGCCAACATTAATCTAAAATATTTTGTATTCGTTACTCTTTCATCAAGGCAATTTTAACAAATTGCCTTCAATTAAGTTTTTAAATAATCCGTACTACAGTGACGTCACAACGTATTTATTACACATTCATCAGATGCATAAATCCCTATCTTAGTGATGAGTCGAAATACGCGATTAGACTCTGTTAAAATTTTACAAACGCGCTCATATCCTTTACCTCGAGTACACAACTCTGTTGGTCACCATGCACAACGCATAGGTAGCAAAAAGAAATTGGGTCTAGGAGTTAATGAGCATACTGGACGCGTACAGTGGTGTCCTGGATTTACATGTTGTAAATTTTTTATTATACTTCCAGTTGTGATGCTACCAATAACTCTAATGTTAATACTTGTAATGCGTATGGACAACATGCTGTTGGCGCTACATTTGCAAAAGAAAGAAATCCGTGATCAACCTATCTATATGGACTATTATGACAATGCTTTGTTTGATTCAGTCAACGATATTGTTACCGAAAGAATAACCCCACCCTTTGAACCACCTGGTATACTAGATGAAGAACGCTTAAAACGTTGTCTCTCACTAAAATTTGGATTAAGTGAAACAATCGATATCGAAGATCGTGACATAATGAAAGACGCACGCACTTCATTTTTACCTAAAGATACGACAGCCATACCACGAGAATGTTTCGAAACATTTAATATCGGAAACAGCTTTCGTGATCTTGATTACGAGGACCCTTATGATGTGTCGAGAACAAGGTCACGTCGTACATTATCAGGTAAAAAATACGTAAATTAAAATAATTTATTTTAATTTTTTTTGATTGGCTTAATTGCTTCTATAATTTTCACTATTGGCCTGAAAATATTGTCTGAAAATGAATTTTTGAAAATGAACAAACTTTTATAAAAAAATAGAGTTTACTGATTTAATAATATATAATTTTTATTATATATTGTTATCTTCTTGTTATTAAAATTGAATTTTTAATTACTTTTAATTATAAATTTTCTTTTTTTAACCATTTACGTTTTTCATTAATAGTTAACTAGAGAATTTAATTTTTTATTGTTAATTAATATTAAAATTAATTAAGGAAATGAGATAATTATATTTAAATTTAAATTTAAACTTAAAAAAAATTATTTTAGGTTGTATTTTTATTATTTGCATTTTTTTTTAATTTAAATACTACCTTGGATTTATTTTTCTGCTATCCATACAATGTGGAACAAATTTTATGTATTTTAAAATATATCGAAGGATATATAGATGTATATATATATATATATATATATAGATATATAGGATAGAATAGCATATTAGCATTTTCATTGTTATACTAATATAGATTTTATTTTTATACTTAACATTGTAGTAGCTAAAGCTGATAGCAGCACTTCTGAATCAGATAGCGACTACTACTTCGATCCATTTAGCAACGAAGATGAAGCGAGTATAATAGAGCAGACATCATCATTACAATCCTTCTGGAACGAGCAAGGTACAAAAGATAGCATACGTATGACTCAAGCAAATACAATGAAACGCTATATGGATACTTCAGTTGACCCGTGTAATGACTTCTACAAATATGCTTGTGGCAATTGGGAGAAATTACATCCGATACCTAAAGACAAGGCTGGTTTTGATACTTTTGAAATGTTACGAGAAAGTTTAGATGCAGTTTTAAAGCTTTTACTGGAGGCCAATGATGAAAGTTTAAATAACAATAAACAGAAACACAAAATTTTACACATACAGGATAATAATTTTGATCATGATGTGGAGGTTAAATCAGATATTGCATCATCGCCAGCTACAAGTAATGGTGCAGTTGCAGCAGCTTCTGAAAGGGTGGAGATATCTGAAGATGCCCAAAAATCACTAAAAGAAAGGGAAACACAATTACGTAAACAAATCGTTAGTCGAAGAGATGAACTTAGTCGCTTACTTATGCGCTACAAACGTCAGCTATTGATTAGTGGCAACAAACAAAAAAGTATTGCAACACTCGTTAATGTCAATTCAATAAGTGCCCTCAACCCATTGCAACCAATAAAACCCAAAACGGAAGATAACTCAAATACTGCACAGCTAAAGGCAAAATATCTTTATAGATCTTGCATTAATAGTCGTTTACTAAATAAACGTGGCATTGAGCCTTTAATAACACTTATTAATAAGCTTGGAGGCTGGCCTGTCTTAGATCCAAATTGGGATGGTAGCCATTTTGATTGGTTAAACTTAACGGCACAGCTACGACGTTACAATAATGACATAATGTTAGTACAATGGGTAGGTCCAGATATAAAAAACTCTGATGAAAACATCATTCAATTCGATCAAACGAGTTTGGGTCTACCAACTAGAGAATACTTTTTACAAGACATGAATCGCAGATATCTGCAAGCTTACCAGCGTTTTATGTCTGAAGTCATGCAAAAGCTAGGAGCATCCCAAGAAATTGCTGTGAAGACTGCCGCTGAGATTGTAGGTTTCGAAACTCAACTTGCGGGCATCACTTCTCCAGCAGATCAGCGGCTAAACGTAACCAAACTTTACAAACGGATGACACTAAAACAGTTACACGAAATCGTACCAGAAATAAATTGGGTGCGCTATTTAACAATTTTACAGGAGCGCAATGTGCAGGATTCCGAACAGATTGTGGTATATGCCATGGATTATATGCAGGAATTAGTATCACTACTTGCAACAACTCAACCACGTACCGTTTCTAATTACATACTTTGGCGTTTTGTACGCCATCGTATTAATAATGTTGATGATCGATTTGAAGATATCAAACAAAATTTCTATCACACCCTTTTTGGTCGTGAAGAAAGCCCTTCTAGATGGAAAGTTTGCATTGCTCAAGTAAACACCAATATGGGCATGGCATTAGGCTCTATGTTCGTCAAAAAATACTTTGATGAGAATAGTAAACGTGATACACTTAGAATGACACATGAATTACAACAAGCATTTCGTGATGTACTCAAAACTACTGACTGGCTAGATCCAACTACAAAGCATTTAGCAGAATTGAAAGTTAACGCAATGTCTCTCAAAATTGGTTATCCCGATTTTATATTAAATCAAGCTGAACTTAATGAAAAATATGCTGGTATTGAAATACATCCAGAAAAGTATTTTGAAAATACCCTAAACGTATTACTCCATACATCAAAAATTGAACAGGGAAAATTACAGGAAGCTGTAAACAAGACAACATGGCAAACTGCTCCAGCTATAGTTAATGCATATTATAGCCGTAACAAAAATCAAATAATGTTTCCGGCAGGTATATTACAGCCACCATTTTACCATCGCCACTTTCCAAGAGCACTCAACTTTGGTGGCATCGGTGTAGTTATCGGGCACGAACTAACTCATGGCTTTGATGACAAGGGTCGATTATTTGATAAGAATGGTAGCATACACAAATGGTGGACAGACTCTGCTATTAAAGGATTCGATGAACGTGCTCGATGCATAATTGCACAATATAGCAACTATACAGTTGGAGAAGTTGGTATATCCCTTAATGGAGAAAGTACTCAAGGTATGCTTCGCAATTATCGTTTTAATATTCTTTAATAAAATATATACTTATTAGGAGAAAATATAGCAGACAACGGTGGACTGCGCCAAGCTTTTCATGCTTATAAGCGTTGGTTGGTAAGCAACCCTCAAGAAGCATCTGATGAACGATTACCTGGCATTGATATGAGTGGAGAGCAGTTATTCTTTTTAAATTTTGGTCAAGTATGGTGTGGAGCTATGCGTCCAGAAGCTGTTCGTAATAAGTTAAATACTGCCATACACAGTCCAGGAAGGTTTCGCGTAATTGGCACACTTTCGAATTCCAACGATTTTGCACGTGAGTTTCGGTGTCCTAGAGGTTCTCCAATGAATCCAGTTCACAAATGTAGTGTATGGTAAAGACGACTCAAAATAGTATTACCAATGAATACAGTCCAAATCATTCAAACCAATTTACTCCTTGTTTTTCCCACCAATATCAAGTAACACTTATCAATGACTTCTTAGAAGTTTCAGCTAAGCGAAGGTAAACTAAATAATAACCAGTACATACACGATTTAGCACGATTGATGAAGCTATCGTTTTCTTGTAGATTTTGTTCCATGTACTGATGTTTCTCAAACTGTGTCACTCTATAAATTAGACAAGGATTATAAAGAGCCTAAGGCGCAAGCAATCAAACATTAATTTTAAGCAATGCATTTTATTTTTTAAATATTTTGTTTTAATTTTATTTATTAAATTATCTAAACAACTAAATTTAATTATATTTTGTAATTAATGTTTTTAATACGAATATATTAATAAAAGAAATCTTATTTTATAAAACTAAAATATTCTGGAAGAGAAAATTACTCAAATTTTAAATAAATAATGTTTTCTCTTAAACATTAAAAATATAACAAAATTGGATTTATTTTTATTGAGCCAAAAATTGTTTAAATTAAGAATTTTCTGAAAGTATTTAGTTGTTTCCATGCTCTCCACGTGTGCGGGAGTACCATTTGTATCTGGCGAAAGTATCTATCGTTTTAAATACTTTTCAGTGTGGACAGTTAAAAAAGCAAGAAATAAGATGAGAAAACCTTTGAAAATTAAATTTTTAGTTACATACTTGTTTTCATTGATATTTAGTGGTGCAGTAAAAGTAACCATGGCTTATTCACAGCTGGATTCTTATAATTTTGAGTCTAACCAGGGCACAAGCAGCAGCATACGTATCGGTAAGCATGCACTCATAATAGGAAGAGTGTCTTTTTTATATTGCACATATGTCAGCTTATTTACTCTCAAACTAATTGTGTGTATGGCATCTTATTTATTATTACGATATGTCCGATTTTATAGACAAAACTTACAAATTTCTTAGGTTTGATCTCCGATTTCAATACTGAACATTTACGCACTGCATTTGAGTTTGGAATATTCAAAGCGAACTCTGACTTAAGCGTTCCTCTAGTGGGAATAACTGAAGAAATCAATTACGGAAACTCTCTTCAAGCAAATGATAAATTATGCCAATTAATGAAGGTAGGTATAATTAATAATATGAAAGATGGCATATTTTATCTCAATTAACTCAATTCCTTTCTAGGATAGTATTGGTGGGGTATTTGCTCCAACAGCAAAACATACTGCAGCTCATCTCATGCAAATATGTGATGATAAAGATGTACCATATATTTATCCACGGATGACTGACAAGTACGATGGTTTTAATTTATTTCCTCATCCAATAGATGTAGCAACTGCTTTACATTCTATCATAAGTGCTTTCGAGTGGTCACGGTTTATATTTCTTTATGAATCCTGTAAGTAAAGATTTGTTAAGTTATGGTAGTGATCCAAAGCGAAATATTTGTACTACTCGTAGTGAATTTTAGAACCTAGTATAATAATCAATTGTAAATGTACTTAATGTGATGTACGTATAGTTTCTATTAAACTAACGTTCAGTGAACTGGAATACCGACTAATAACCTAAGAATCATTTTCTTATTATTTTGACCATGTTTCTTTAATTTCTTTTATTATTTTCACTAATACATTTTAGCCAATTATCATACGATATTAGATGGACTAATGTCATTTTATAGTAGCAATGGACCAGCCATATCTGTTGTGCGTTATGATTTAAATTTAAATGGTAACTACAAACCCGTACTGCGTCGTGTTCGGAAATCTGTAGATAATAGAATTGTAGTTGTGGGGTCTACACCATCGGTTGCTGAGCTTTTAAAGCAGGTTTATTTAAAACATATTGATTACATCAAACGTTTATTAATAACGGTTAGTCTTTTAGGCACAGCAAGTCGGTATGATTAATGAGGACTATAAGTATATAATCGGGAACTTGGACTTTCAAACTTTTGACTTGGAAGAATTTAAATATAGTGAAGTTAATATTACTGGTTTCCGAATGTTTTCAATAGATAACCCACAAATACGAGAGTTAATGGATCGTTTAAATGAAGATAAACTTGCAATGCAGTACGGAAAGCCCAAAGAAAAAACTAACGAAGAAGGTAAAGATATAGTATATAAATGATATATAGCTTTTTGTTATATAAAAATACTTTTATATTTTTTATTTCTCAATTTCGACTAAAAAAAATATAAATATTATTGTATTTTGGATTTATTGAAAAAGTTTCATTTGTCCTTATAGGATCTTGTCCTATAACAATTGATATGGCATTGACATATGATGCCATACAGGTATTTGCTGAAACTACTAAGCACTTAATATATAATCCTCAACCACTTAATTGCTCAGACACAAATGATAATGTGCAAAATGATGGTTCAACTTTCGGAAATTACATGAAATCGGTACTTTTATAATACTCATAACTCATAACTCATAACTCTGTTGCCGCAATTTTTTAATGACTTCATATTTTTTATAAATTCCTTATAGCTCGATATCTCAGATAAAACTATTACAGGCCGTATTTACTTCGAAGGTAATATTCGTAAAGGATATACGTTTGATGTTATTGAATTACAGCAATCAGGAATTGTTAAAATTGGCACGTGGAACGAATATACCAATTTAACTATTGAACGTCCTCCACTTAAAAATTTGGTAAGCCAAACCATTGATGATTCCCTAGTTAATAAAACTTTCGTGGTGCTAATATCGGTTGAGGTAAGATATAGATATATAATTATGACAGATCTTCACATTTTCGTTAACATTGTCTATCATAAGACCAAACCTTATGCCAGTTTAGTGAAAACTCATAAAAAACTGGTGGGTAATGATCAATACGAAGGGTATGGAGTTGATTTGATAACTGAATTAGCGGACAGATTGGGTTTTAATTTTACACTAGTGCCAGGTGGAAATGATTATGGTACTTTCAATAAAACAACTAATGAAACATCAGGAATGTTAAAAAAAATTGTGGAAGGTGTAAGTTTAAAGATATTATTTATATAATTTATTTTGCTGACTTATATTTATTTGTATATAGGAAGCAGACTTAATCATAACTGATCTAACCATAACTTCTGAACGCGAAGAAGTTATTGACTTTTCTTTACCTTTTATGAATTTAGGTAGAACTTCATAATTTAGTTTATACAATAAATGATACATATATACTATTTAACATTACAGGCATATCAATTTTATTTGTAAAACCAAAAAAAACTCCTCCCGCTGTCTTTTCTTTCATGGACCCTTTTTCTGAAGAAGTTTGGTGGTATTTAGGTTTGGCCTATTTGGGAGTATCATTAAGTTTTTTTATATTAGGTCGATTGTCACCAACAGAATGGGATAATCCATATCCATGCATTGAGGAACCCGAGGAATTGGAAAATCAATTCACAGTAAATAATTCCTTATGGTTTACTACAGGAGCACTTCTGCAACAAGGTTCGGAAATAGCGCCCAAGTATGTTTGTATTTCATATTTCAAACTTCTATTTGATATAATAGTATTAAACTCATAAAAAAAGGGCGCTTTCTACACGAACTATTGCCTCTATATGGTGGTTTTTTACACTAATTATGGTCTCATCTTACACAGCTAATTTAGCTGCCTTTCTGACTATAGAAAACCCTACCAGTGTTATTAACGACGTTAAAGATTTATCTGAAAACAAGGGTGATGTTCAATATGGCGCTAAAAGAACGGGATCCACCCGTGCTTTTTTTGCAGTGAGTTTTATAGTGAATTGTATTATTCTTTATTTCAATTAAATAAAGTTTATTATATATGTTATTTCAGACATCAGAGGAAGAAATTTATAAAAAAATGAATGAGTACATGACAAAGAACCCAGGTTACCTTACTGATGGTAATGAGGCTGGTGTTCTTCGCGTAAAAAGTGAATCCAATTATGCATTTCTAATGGAATCAACTTCAATCGAATATAATACTGTACGCGAATGTAGTCTTATGAAAGTTGGAGATCCTTTAGATGAGAAAGGCTATGGCATTGCAATGAAAAAAAGTACTGCAAAATATTAATTTTTTATTTAATCTACTATTAATAAACATACTTGCATTAATTTTATTTTAAGTTTTGAGTCGTTACTTCCAAATACTTTGATTAGTTATTCAATTACTAATATTTATTATTTACATTATTAAATATAAATATATTACTTATTAATATAAACAGATTGGCCTCACCGTGACAAATTCAATAATGCAATGTTGGAACTGCAAGAACAGGGAGTACTTGCACAAATCAAAACCAAATGGTGGAATGAGATCGGTGCTGGTGTGTGTGAAGTATGGTACCATGTACTCATTTATTGTTGAATCATTTTTTATAAAACTGTTCATTTGCAGTCTAAAACCGGATCAGGAGATGCATCTGAATTAAATCTGCACAATTTAAGTGGTGTCTTCTATGTTCTAGTAGCAGGAAGCTGCTTTTCAGTAGTTTTTGGTGTTGTACAATGTTGCATAGATGTCGGGAAGAAAGCAAACTATTACCAAGTAATGTGTTTTAGTCCAGAATGTGAAACATGTTAAACATGTTATTGAATGTGAAACATGTATTTTGATTAATTTTGTAGGTACCATTTACGGCTGCTCTCTTTGAGGAATTTAAGAATGTGGTACATTTTTCGAATAACGAGCGCACATTGAAGAGCGCTACATCAGTTTACTCACGCAGCAGGAACTCTTCAATGTCAATAAATTCTCTGGAAACCGACTCTGATAAAACAGCAACAAAATAATGAATTTCTTAAATTTAATATATGAAAAACTAGCATTTTCTTTATTTCATTTTCATCTTCAAACAAATTGAAAGGAATCAAAGAGATTGTTTTTTTCTCAATAAGAGTGTCCGCTTATTATAACAGTTTGTTAGAGATTCTAAAAAACGTTGATTTAAAATAAATTGAGCATTTATATATATAGCAGTGTGTTTTGTTTTCAATACGAGTGTATATATATATATTCTTTTGAAAGACTCATTAGTTTTCAATTTTTCTTCAACGGGAGTGCAGTCAAAATTTTATTCACTGATATGTGCTTATAATATACAAAAATAGACATCCACATGTCATAACAAAAATAAATCTGGAAAATTGCAATATGATAAAAATGATAAAAAATGTATTGCAGATACAAAATTTTTAAATTTTTGTTCATATTTTGTGAAATAATCATCTGTAATGCACAATCTAATGATCGTTATAGTAAAAATCGCAACTACGGTTATCAAGAGGAAATTGTGCCCATACCGATTGGTAAGTACTCAAAACCCATATTCTCGTTCTTTGGCGGAATTAAATGAAATACATGAAGTTCAAATAGGGTTAATTAAGGTTAATTAACCATTACCTACAAATTAATTTTCGAACATGAGTATTTTACAAATAACTACGATCCTGGACGGAAGGGTCCTGAATGAACCCTGGAAAAAACAATTAAACAATGCTTAATTTCTTTCAAAATAAAAATAGTAATAATTTTACAATTAATTTCATTTGGAAGCATATTTTTGTTTTTGTTTTTCTTTTGAATCAATCATATATCACATGATCTCATTTTTCGTTTTCATTTCATAAAAAATATATAGAATTAGAAGAAGATAGAAGAATTGAAGAACCAAAATAAATTTTTCGATAAATAATCATTATTAATAATCATAGGATTAATAACCGATCAAAATACTTACGAACTGGGTCGAGTTTTCGATTACGCAATAGAGGTAGCTAATGTAGACACCAGCTCAACTAGACCTCAACTATTCGCAAAAAAGGACGAACTCAATTATGGCGATTGTTTTGAAGGCTATGAAAAACTATGCCAAATGTTGGAAGTAAGTACATACTACATTGGGTGGAGGAAATCTTACAACAACCAACAACTACTTTACTTCTTTCAGACAGGTGTTGCCGGTATATTTGGTCCTTCATCCAAACACACTGCCGAACACCTTATGACTGTTTGTGAATATAAAGATATACCTTATTTTTACCCTTTCTTAAATAGAAACTTGTTAAGTTTTAATTTAAGTCCGCATCCAGCTGATCTGGCATTAGCTCTTTATTCGCTTCTAGCTGCATATGAATGGACAAAATTTACGTTTCTATATGAATCTGGTTAGTAAAAAGTTAAAAAAAAGATGAAACAACCATTTAATAATATTTTTTCAAAGTTGAAGATTTAAACATGCTTCATGAATTAGTGTCACATTATAAGAAAAATGCTCCTATTATCACTGTTTTAAGGTACGATTCCGAACTGAATGGCGATTACAAACCGATTTTAAGAAGAGTGCGCAAATCGACCGATAACAATATAGTTGTAGTAGGTTCAACTAATACCATGGAGGAATTCTTGAAACAGGTTATTACCTATCCTAACTAAACTATAATTAATAAAAAACATTAAATCCATCTTATTTGATTGTAGGCACAACAAGTTGGTATTATTAACGAAAGTTACAATTACATAATTGGCAACCTGGATTTTCATTCCTTTGACCTAGAGGAGTATAAGTATAGTGAAGCAAACATAACAAGCTTTCGCATGTTTTCTCCAGAACAACCCAACATGCAGAATTTATTAAATTCAATTGACTACACAGATGTGGAAGAAATCTTTAGAAATGGTATTTAAGTTATGTAAAAGATCAATACAGAAACAGAAATTTTTTTTTAGGATCTTGTCCCATAACAATGGAAATGGCTTTGACATTCGATGCAGTGCAATTATTCGCAGAAACTTTAAAACATCATAGCCTTCGTGCTATTGGAGTTAGTTGTTCTAAAAATAATGACAACGTTTTAGAGGATGGTTCTTCATTTCGAAACTATATGCGCTCGGTTATACGACTTTTTATTTCAATCCCTTAATCGCATTACTTAATCAGCAAATACTTGTTTTCTCTAGATGGATATTCAAAACAAAACATTAACTGGTCGCATTTTTTTCGATGGATATGTACGTAAAGGCTATACATTTGATGTTATTGAATTGCAACCCTCAGGTATTGTAAAAGTTGGAAGTTGGAATCAAAATGACGGATTCAGTGCTCAAAGACTAGCACCTACTAAGTCCCAATTTGATAATGTAGATAATTTATTAGCGGATAAGACTTTTACGATATTACTATCAGTATCTGTAAGTGTGTTATAAAATTTACATTACATTACATTACTCATTACAGTATCATAGAAAATTTATCAATTAACATTTTTCAGAATAAACCTTATGCTAGCGTAGTTGAAAGTCATCAAATGCTAGAGGGTAACAACCGGTACGAAGGATATGGTGTTGACTTAATAAAAGAACTGGCTGATAAGCTTGGTTTTAATTACACTTTCATGAACGGTGGCAACGACTATGGTACCTTTGATAAGAACACAAATAAATCAACTGGTATGCTTAAAGATATTATCGAAGGTGTAAGTTACATAAAATTTTTGTTATCACTATATTTACCTTTACCTATTTACCTTCAAATATAGACAGCAGACTTGATTGTAACAGATTTAACCATAACATCAGAACGTCAGGAAGCAGTAGATTTTTCAACACCATTCATGAGTTTGGGTAAACATATGTTGAATATTCTTATTATACTAAATACATATAACGATTTCCTTTTAATGATTTTCAGGTATTGCGATATTATACGTAAAACCTCAAAAATCAAAACCAGCGTTATTTTCATTTATGGATCCGTTCTCTAAAGAAGTGTGGTGGTTTTTGGGTTTAACCTATTTGGGAGTATCGTTAAGCTTTTTCATACTAGGTCGTTTGTCCCCAACTGAATGGGATAACCCATTTCCTTGTGTTGAAGAGCCAACTGAACTGGAAAATCAATTTACTATAGGAAACTCACTTTGGTTTACGACAGGTGCCTTATTACAACAAGGTTCAGAAATTGCACCTAAGTACGTATAAATTACTACTAACTTTAAATATACTTTAAATATTTTTCCCATAAATTATTATTGCTTACATTCTTTCTCCCACAAGGGCTTGGTCCACGCGACTAGTTGCTTCTATATGGTGGTTTTTTACACTGATTATAGTATCTTCCTATACTGCTAATTTAGCAGCATTTTTAACTATTGAAAAACCAACGAGTTTGATAGATAATGTGCAAGACTTGGCTAATAATAAAGGTGGTGTCACTTATGGTGCTAAACGTTCTGGATCTACACGAAATTTTTTTTTGGTGAGAGAATTATACATTATATGTATCAAATAACCAGTATTTGATATACCAGTATTTTGATAACCATTATTTTTACTAAAAATTTAAAATAAATTATTATCTTAGACCTCAAAAGACCCTCTTTATAAAAAAATGAATGATTTTATGACAAATAATCCAGACTTACTTACTGATTCAAATGAAAATGGTGTTGAACTCGTAAAAAAAGGTGTCAAATATGCTTTTCTAATGGAATCTACGTCAATTGAATACAATACGATGCGTGAATGCGGTCTACGCAAGCTTGGTGATGCACTAGATGAAAAAGTATACGGCATCGCAATGAGAAAGAGTAAGTCTGCAGTTATTTTTGATTATTAAATGTAAGTACCTTTTACCTATTATATCGTTTCATAGAATGGCCGTATGCAGACAAACTTAACCAAGCAATATTGGAATTACAGGAGCAAGGAGCTTTAGCGAAACTGAAAAACAAATGGTGGAATGAAGTTGGTGCTGGATTATGTTCTGTAAGATAACTAAAAAATTTCAAATTTAATTGATCTAATCAATTGTAGATATCAAATGTTTTAGCTCAATTATATATTTTTTTTTTTACGTAGTCTAAAGAAGAACCACCAGACGCTTCCGCACTTAATATGGAAAATTTAAAAGGTGTATACCTTGTGTTGGTAGTAGGTAGCACTCTAGCAATTATTTACGGTGTTACTAGTTGGCTGATATATGTTATTTCAAAGGCTCGTGTGTATCATGTATGTATTTTCACTGTTTTAATTACAACAACTTTATTACTCTTTCTACACTTTAAAGCTGCCAATAAAAGATGCATTTATAGAAGAGTTTAGAATTGTGACTGATCTCCAAACATACACCCGAGAGCTGAAAAGTTCTGCCTCCGTATATTCAGTTAGCAAAAGTTCATCACTCTCTAGCGCTGTATCTAGTCAAGCTTTACAAACACGTCGGAAATTGAAAACATGAAGTTCTAATTAAAATATTAATAGTTTTAAAAGTGTTTGTAAATACTTATATTTTGGAATGTTAAAATCACAAGCAGATTTAAGTCTATCTAATAAAAATTGTTTGCGATATATTTTACAACAATAAAATAAATTAATTTAAATGATTAATTACGATAATAATTTATAATTACAAATATAGCAACAAGTTGACCAGTTTTTTAAAACTAAACGAATTCAAATAGTTAAAAGTTCATTTAAGTAAAATAAATAAGATAAGTAAATTTGTTAGTTAAACTTAGATTGATACATTAAACATACAATTAACATTGTAATCTAATATTAAGTAAAAAAACAAACACGGACATATAATAAATATCATTTTGGAGCTGATGATATGAGAAATATGTTATTACAATAACTGAATCAAGTGATTAAACAAAAAACTATTCGAATTAGGAGCGCAGATAAATTAATGAGTTCCGCATCTATACTAAAGCATGGATTATATGAATTAATTAACCACGGTAAATACTTTCATAGCTCAACGCGTTTATTGTTTATGTCCAGTCTTTTGCACGCCACAACAGACAATGGATATGGTCGTCAATATCAACTGAAGTTGTTTTTGGACTATTTTTAAATGGTTCAGATTGGTTTGAAGTGGAAATATTTTTTGTAGTCTGTGTATCATCCATATATCTTGAAATAAGAGATCGATATCGTCTACCAATTGTGGCAATAATTGGTGAATTTTTGTTTGGTATTGGAATTATTGCTTTAATCTGCAATAAATATTGTAATTTCATAAATTTTATAATTTTTTTAATATTATGTATTTTACTTACTTCATTTTCATAAGGTCTAAAAACTGTTATTGGGCGTAAAGAATTTACTTCTGCGATTATTAAGCATCCCCAAGTGGTGCCTATATAAAGTTCGGTTAAATGCACTGCTAAAGCCGATATCTGACACTTTATCAAACTCAAGTGCTCATCAATGGCGATACTCTTCAAAGATTCAGAGCATGGTAGTAATTTGGAACAATCTAATTTATTGTCAATTTGCTTGGTACTTGTATTCCATTGGTATACCATAAAACCCGGATATAAGCAAGTAAAAACAAACTCATTATTTGAGCACATACGTGCCACTTTAACATCCTCTATAGCACTTGGTTCATCATTATGTAATAAGGCTTGATGCCCACACACACCTGTAGAGCTCAGTGGAAATATATTAATTTTACCCGCCATCTCACCGCACCAAAGTTCGTAATTACTGTCGAAAATTAAAAACAAAAATCAATTCAAAAATCACATCAATTAAATTATACTATTTTAAACACCTACTTTTCCGTCATAACATAACAAGCACTATGCATTATTAACCCTGCACAAATTTCTGTCAGAACAAATGAACCTTCAGCAAAAGCACAGTTTGTAGGTATTATCTGAGCGTCAACTAAAAACACTCGACCGTTGTGTAATCCAACTGCAACACGCTGTATTTTTTCTAAATAGACTAAACTTATTACTGGTGATTTTATTGCAGGATCCAACATATAAGAAAATACATGCTCATACTCAGAGATTCTGAAAAATATTTTATTAATATTATTACAAGCAAAGCAATATATTTAATATCACCTATATGCATGTAAATGCCCTGCTGCATCACCTATCCATATAGAATCTACAATTATGCAACAACACAGCATATTAATTTTGTGAACTCGAGTACCTGATCGGGCTCTATTTGATGGAGTTTCAGCCCGAGGTGATTGCTCCAAATGCAACTTATTAGTACATACAATACTACTACATTGCAGGAAATTACCAAAGGCAGTAATATCAAGTATATCAATATGTGAATTATAAGCAGGCAACCACAACTCAAAGCCAGTAATGTCATCTAGAAATATTGCAATTCTATTGTTATTAAATAAGATCATCATACGAATTTATCGAACCTTCAGATGTTGTCACTGTATTAAAAACACCACATACAATTTTATCCGTGGTAGGCAAAGCAATAACATCTAATAAATGAATACACTCAGGAGCTGTTAAAATGGAAACTATTTGACTAGCTGAAGGACGCTTCTTTGGCAATTCATCCCAGCATAACACCATCAAATCTAAGCAATATGTTGGAAATTGTGTCTCACGTTGAGTTAATGGAGGACGATTACCATCTAAAATACATTCCTTAATTGACTCTTGTCCTTCAAATGGTTGACGCAGGCTTATATTTTCATATATAAACATTCCAAATGAAAAACAATCCACCTAACGAATATATATAATTTTCACAAATTTTTTTTAATTTACTTTGACTAAAACTTATTTTACTTACTTTTTCTGTATACTCCTCTTCACCGTTGTAACGTATTATTTCAGGAGCCATAAAACCCTCAGTTCCACCAAATCCTTTAGAACCACTGGGTGCAATTTGACGACTTATGCCATAGTCAGCAATTTTAATATGAACACAATTTCTAGGATTATCGTCTCTGTAAATTTATCAAACCTCTCTATTAAAATTTTCGCACGGCTAACATAAAACTTATAAAACTTACGCATGTGGTTGCGGAAAATCCCATACTAAAACATTTTCCGATTTAAGATCACGATATATAATTCGTCTTCTATGTAGATATTCAATAGCTCTTGCAGCTTGCAGAACCAGTATTTGAAATGTATGTGGTCCTATGTGCGCTCCACTTCGACGATACTGGCGCAATATCAAATCTAAACCACCCATGGGTGCAAGTTCCAAAACTAACGCTAGTGGTTTAATACATATACCAACAAGCGGTACGATATTAGGATGTTTTAATGTAAGTAGTACCGCCAGTTCTTGTCTAGCTGTACAATATGCTTTGCATGCATGCTGTAATGGATCTCGATCCCATTTACCCAACGCAACTTTATAAGCCATTAAAGCACTCTGAACAAATTGAAATATTTGAGAAATTAAATAAATTATTTATTTAATCACTAAACTAAAGAAAATTAGTTTTCTATTCACTATGTTTCCATCGCCTTCGTATAATAAATCATATCAAATATTTTCTAATGACATACTAAATTATTCATTAGCTTTTCTTCTTACTTTTTAATGTAATAGTATGTTCCCATTAGCATCATTAGGCCAGTTAACTTACTTGATATTGCTTAAATTACTTGAATATTAAGTTAACTGGTCTAACGAAGCCAGTTGAAAAATAATAAAATAACAAAATAAAAAATAACAAAAATAAAAAAAATAGTCAACTAAACTGCATTTTCTAAATCTTTATAAACTAAAGATATCTATTTCTTACATCAGTTTGAAGGATATAATAACATTGAAATAATTTACCTCTTTTGCTCTTGGCCCAGGTGGTACGGGTTGCAACATTTTCATAGCGACTGATTTAAATACTCTAGAGCCTTTAATTTTGCAAGTTGCCTTGAAAACAAATCCAAATGCTCCACGTCCGAGTAATGAGCCTTTCACGATACTATCAGAATTTATGGTATATTTTTCTGGTATATCAGCAAATATAACGTCTGGAGCTAATTTCATCATATCCATTTCCAAATGAACTGGACAACATATTTTTGTTTGATTATATACAGATAAAATGCATTCTTCAATCATCCAAGAATAACATACATTAGATATGTCAGGTATGTTATATAAAGGATGTCCATCTACAGAAGTAGTTCTAGAAGAAGAACATGAATCGGGACCAACTCCCGAATCAGCATCAGAAAGGCAAAGCGAATCTTCTGAACGCCTTTCCCTTCTAGAAGTTGCATTTAAATATGCGGAGAACACATTTGGGACACTATCATCGAAGCCATCGCTATGCATAAAAAAAATTCTCTTGTTATTTATACGAGATTTAGTAGCATTTGTACTATTATCAGCGCCTTCACATATATCTTTTCCATTTCCATTTCCATTACCCAAAATACAAAGTTTTCTTAAACATTTAGGGCATAACACTAACCGTGTTATTAAAAACCGTCCTTCAGATGTGTGTACAAAACGAGTTCCTAATGAAGGATACCAATCCTCTAAAAGCAAATCAATATGATCAACAGCTAGAGCCAATAATTTTGCAATTACTGACATATTAGGCTCAATTTGAGCTAGAAGCTGATTATCATTACCTTCTTGACTTACATTTATATTTAAAAGAGGAAAATGAATTTCTAAAATACTTGATGAGGCAATATTTACATCACTCCAAACTCCATCCACTTTAAGTTTAAAGCGATTAGTAGTACTACGAAATATATGCGTTTTTACTGATGTCTGAAATGGCACCTCCCAAATTTTCAATATTAAAATTGAACCGTAATATAGAGATAACCCATTTTGCCAAAGATTCCAAAACGTATTTTGATCCAATGAAATACGTAAATCAAAATCAAAAAACCTCTAAATGATTGCAAGATAAATTATTAACAATCAATGTGTAACTCAGAACCAATGTGTGTGTACTTACATCAGAACACATAACATATGCATTTTTAATGGCATCTATAATTTGTTCATCCGCCAACACACGTGTTAAAAGTCTTGACCAAAATCCAGAGGGAAAATAAGTCATAAGTAGTATTCGCCTTAAACCCATTTCTAAATTATTGCTATCATTCATAACCGTACACTGTGGTTCAAACTTTAAGTTATTTGTACTCATTTCTTTCGATATAGAGTTGCTCAGGTTTACACTACGGCCTCGTGATCTCTGCGATATCTATTAAGAAATTCATTTCAAAAGTATAAAGACACTATTCACTTTACAACAATACCTTAATTGTTGTACCACCACTTGGGAATTCATTTTCGTTAGGTGGTAGAAGAGACGGTATCAATAACGTGCGAGAATCCCACGTCAGTGCTACTTCAAACTTATTTAATAAACTTGTAATATAACTACAATTAAATGAAATAAAATATTAATAAAAGTTCCTTATTTGGAAATTATTATTAAAACATTTAGAACTTACCAACGATTATTAATACCCTGTGTGCTCGTATTTCGAAAAAGTAAGTTAAGATCATCTAGCTTCATAACACCAGTGCGGGCAAAAGGATTTATTTCTCTTACAGTAACAACGTGGGCCAACATATCACATAGCCATTGAGGATCAAGAAAATAAAAATCTCTAAGAGTAGCATCATCATAATGGAGAATAACACCGTTGTCATGCAAAAACATAGAAGCCTGGTTAAGTTCGGCAACATCTCTAAAGCTTTTGTAATTATGCAATCGCATTTCCTCAACTACAACTTTCTTGTACTGTTCGGCGTCCAACACGGGATCCATGCCCATCGCACGTAAATTACACGAAATTACATGAACTATATCTTCAAGTGCAATATAACTAGCGGGAATTTTTTGCAAAAGCAATGGCTCTTTGGAACCAGGTGAACGTAACATAAAAGCTGTATCGTAAATAATGTTAGCTAATAAACGTATGTTATGCATTGTGCTATAGAAAACAATAAAATTTACAACAAATTGGATATAAAAAAAATAATTAATACCGGCAGCTTATTTCTATAGAATCAATAACTCGTGGTAAACCAATTTTTTCAGCATCAGGAATAGCTATGAACTTTTCACGTATAATCTGCTGTAATTCCTCTGCTTTCTCTGCTGAAAATGATTCCCCAACTGCATCAAAATGAGTACCAACTATAATGACAGGGGAATTAGGTGCACGTGCCTGTATATTTCCAAGCCATTGCAATATTTCTGAAAGCCCCTTGTGGCCATCTGTTACTTTCCAAAGTACCAAATACAAACTACGTTTTGACAAAAAATACTGATGTGTAGCGTAATATCTAAATTAATTACCGAACTTAATTATAGTTATCATTTAAATATGACATGCACATACTCTTTTTGTCCACCAAAATCCCAGGTTCTAAATACAACTGGTCCATGCGATCCTGGTGCTTTTCTACGCTTTTCACAAATCCACGTTCCAATATCGACCCCAACAGTCGATATGTTACTGTCACGCGTAGTTGATCTAGACAGATTCCTTGTGTGACCCATACGTTTTGCCCAATGATTTTCAGAAGCACGTGATCTATGTGAACCTGCTCCACCTTGCCTTAAAAGATCCAGTAACGTCGTTTTACCAATTCCCTGAACACCAACTACCATCAATTTCATTCGTGCATACGGTTGTGCATCTTCATATATTGATTTAAGATATCCAATAATGTCCATTGTTTTATATTTTTTACTTTCTATCATCGATCTTAGAGGGTCTTGAAGAAGACAACCCCTAGTATTCAAATTCCATAATCGAGACAATAAACCTAAATGGGCCGGTAGGTCTGTAACATTAATATTTCCACTAATATTTAAAACACTTAAACTATTGAGTTCGTGCAGAGATGAAGGAATTTCCTAGACAAAATTTTTCATTTATTTATTTTCCAAAAGTGATGCGAGCGAACACGTGTTACACTTACTTTTAAGCAATTATTGCTAATATCCAACATCGATAAATTTGGAAAAATTAATTTGGATTTGGTAATACCAACAACACTCCAATCTGCATCATCAGATTCATTGAATAATGTTGTAATATCGTCGGTTGAAAGCTGTATGCGAGTTAGGAGGTTATCAGCTAAAATTAGAGTGCGCAATGATTCTAAACGCAAATGACGACGATGCCTACAAACACTTCTTAACACAGTACTACGGAAAGACGTAGTTTTATTACTACTGCATGCTTTTGAAAATGAAGACACATGGTCATCAGTGTCACTATTATTAGCTCGTTCTGTATAGCTGTAACAAAGTAAATGCGGATCAGATTCGGTAATGCGAGGCAAGCTTGGCCAGCAGGATATTTCATTGTGACTGAGATCAAGTTGTTTGAGTGTCGATGGATAACTTGTGACATGTCCCATTGACCTAAGTATAAGTTCATTCAAATACATTTCATTTATTATTTATTATAATAATGCAATTAAAATGACATGTTACCGCAAATTATTATAAGACATATTTAATCTTGTTAGACTAACTGCTAAACATGGCAAGGCGACTGGAATGCTAGTAAACAAATTATTGGCAATATTTATACTATTTAATTGCGAAGCACCATCTTCTTGCTTGGATTCATTCCACTTCAGATCATTATCAATTATATCCAGCGAACTGCACCATATATTGCGATGTAAGACTTGATGTGTAACAAGTGAGCGTGGTTTGCTTTTGTGAATATCGGAACCATCCAAATGGGAAAATGCTTCTAAATCTAATTTATCTAAACTAACCTGAGATGTTGAAGTCTAAACATTGTTCTTATATTAGATATATGATATTAAAACTAAATGTGGATATTTTACCTGCATTGGTGGTACTGGCAAGTCTTTGAGCAAGTTAAATGATATGTTTAGTTCGCGTAATTTTGGTGCCTTCCACATATCAAACGGCATTTCTTGTAGTTTGTTGTTGGAAATATCCAAAATGGTTAAGCATGGTAAATGAAAAATTTCTGCAGGTATAGAAAACAAACGATTATCTTGTATGAAAAGCTCATCTAAAACTGGACAGCTATAAGAAGGTTTGGCACCATTTGATGAAGTCAATGGCAGTGGTAATTGATTAATTTTATTTTGTGCAAGATTAAGATACCTGCAAAAGTATTGTAAATAAGTTAATTATTACACATATGGCAATATAAAACATATATATACATATATAAACTAAATCCACTTAATAACACAAAGCAAAAACAACTATCATAATGTATAATCTTTCAATTAATCACTGGATAGATAATAAAACAAATAAAAACATTTAAAGATATTAAATTTTTTTAGTAATTCTTCAGATATATCAAGTATATTTAATATTCATATATTTGTTTTAATTTATTATTTATTATTAAAATCTATTATAAATCAAAATAATTAATTCAGACAACAGATCAAGGTGTACTTCTATCCACTCCATTTTAAAATAATACAATTTTATAAAATATATTAAATTTTTAAAACTTCTTTTAAGTTAATATATAAACAAAAACTAACCTTAAGCTCACTAAATTAAAAATTTCCACAGGAACACTGCTTAAATTATTGTGTGAGAAATCAATACGAGTAATAGCTGTCAATGCTACTTCTGTGATTCTAGGATGTCCATGTAATTTCGGATTCAATTGCAGTACACCATTTACCATCCAATTAACACTATAACAATTATGTACTAATAAATACATTATAAATTGTCAAAAAGGAAAGGAAACTATACCGTATGAATGGTAACTGCACATTTGTGTTATTATGCCAGTCTATAATCGTTGGTACATTTGGAAACATTGTGCTATAAGATATGTTCGAAGCAGATGGTAAAAACACTTTAACCTCAACTGGAGTTGGAAGACCCTTTTTATTTATTTTATAATCTGAATCGGGATGTATACGTTTCGACAATAAACGATTCAAAATAGCCTCGTCTTCAGCTGCTATAGCAACACTCAAAGCAGTTCCGTTGTCATCTCGGGCACCATGACTATTAAAATATAAAAGCATTAATTCATAAATTAACAAAAAAAAATCATTAATCCATAGTTACTTTAGCAAAAGTTCCACCATAGGCAGCGAACGTTGCTTACATGCCTCAGCAATTGGAATATTACTTAACCCATATATTTCTTCACTACATTTAGGATCATTTTGATCTTCTACTGGCTTCGCAATTACATTAGGATTAGCGCCATATTGCAGCAATACAGCAACTACATCCAAAAAGCCTCCTCTGACAGCTGCTAAGAGAGCCGTTTCACGCGCAGCACCACACAATAAATTCAAATTTATTGGACATTTTTCAGTCTCATTTTCTTCCTTTGTAAAAAAAAATATAAGATCAATTTAAAATCCTATTTTTAGAAAATTTAAAATTTTATAGAAAAATTCAATTTACCTTAACTATATTATCGCCCTCAGCAGATATATTTAGTTTGGACATAATTGCTTGTATGCCAAATGATATACGCTTTCGTGTTGGTGTTACAGTTGTGCTGTTTGGACTTGTACATGAAAGGACCTTGAAACATTTTGCACGCCATTTTAATAGGACATTTACCAATTCTTTATTACCGAGTATACTCGCTATGTACAAGCTTGTTTGACCTGTCACATCTTGAGCGTTAGGATCAAACGGCAATCGCCACTCCCATATACCTTCTTCATCTCGATATGTTGAGTAGAGATATTCTGGATATGGAAAATTTATTAGTAGTTCTAGCACTTTGATATGACCATTAATACAAGCAGCATGTAATGGAAACCAACGTTCTACTGTTGGTTGCTAAAATATAAATTTTACTTTGTATAATTATTTTTTAAAATAAATAAAACGAAAGTCTTACCTGAATTAAATCTGCAAATTTTTCTAGCATGACTTTTGCTATGTTGTAGTGACCATGATGGACGGCAATATAAAGAGGAGAATATTTCGTAACAGCATGCGAGCGACCATCTGCTCCAGCATCAAGTAAGCGGTGTGTTATATTCTCAAAGCCTGACTGAGCAGCTCTATATATAAATATTATAAATCAGTAAAAACCATATATTATGACGAATTTAATTATAGTTGTCATTCATGCCTTTATTAATGCTTTATTTATATAAATCAGTTCAGAGGTTTCATGGACAAAACACTAATCCGATTAACAATACGTACGAGTACAATTTAGGACAATTTAATTTTGATATTTATGGTGTCTAAAGCAGATGTCAATGTAGCAACTTGATATTTCGAAATTATGAACAAGCCAAACAAAGGAATGAATTCCGAGTGAATGAATACTTGAATCTGAAATCTTATTTGTGTACCACACAACACCCAAGCAGTTATTGTTTATAATATACATACATATGTACGTGGAAACGTGGAAGATAACAATTAGTAGCAATGGAATTAAGTGAATGCTTGAGTCTAAAAGTGAGACTGCTAAAGGTCTCTACTCAAATTTAAATATACGTATACATTTGTCAATGCGCTTTTTCCAATTCCCCTTAATATCATATTGTAGACCATGGCATTATTTTTTTTAATAATTGACTATTAAATTAATTAAAAAAAATTAATTTATTTAATTAACAAGAAATCCTGAAAACATAATTATTTAGCACTTTTAATTTCACTCACAAGAACAACAACGTATTTGCTCCTGCCAATGCCATATTGACAATAATTTGCCTTTCACTTCCTAAGGCTTCTAGCAATACACGCACTATTCGCTCATCACCGGTAGTAACGGCCTGACGTAATTCCCGATGTTTAATGACACGAACTTGTTCGCGGGCATCTGTAAATAAATTTAATATAAACTTTGGTATTATATAAGTAAAAATACTCAGATTTATTTTATATTTGTACCTAAACACCTAGTTACATCCATAACTTCATCCACAAAATAATCACACGCATCCAAAGCGGTTTCAGTACCAGATTTTGGTTTATCAACAAAGTCCCAATCCAACATTTTTGAAAATTTTATGATTTATATATTTAAACACTTCCACAGATGGCAGAAATTTTCTTTATGTATAAATTTGGGACAGTCTAAAATTTATAATTGCTCCCCCAAAAAACTTGGCTAAGTCCAACCTACCCGTCCAATGGAAAAATTCACACTAAAACCAATCGAACGTTACATATCGGTTTTTCCGTTTTAATAAAACTTTTTATACATTAAAAGAATATTGAAAAATCAATTTTCACTTTGGAGACTCATTCATTAGACACATGGAACCAGGGTGAGTGCCGAAGCAACCAAAGAAGAAAGTGGTAGCAAAACAAAACGCATAGCCACGGATTTTTTCTCTGCGCAAGGCACACAAACAAGACCAACTGTTGCACGTTAAACAGTCCAACTGTTTTGGTTTTATTTTTGTTGTTGTTTTGTTTTGTTTTTATTATCGAATGATACCAAAACTGCTGCAGTCGTAAGTCATCATCCATGTCTGCTTATGCTTTAATGAAGCATAAATTTACTCAGATATCATTTACGATAATAAATTCCATATGTTATAGCAAACAGTGCAGAAAGTTTTTAAAAAAGTGTTAAACATTTTATGAAAAAAATTAGCTAAGAAGAAGACGAAGAATATTGGACTGAATTTTTGGACAGAAATTATTTAGAGGAATATCTGATCTTTATTAACACTACCTATGTTAAACAATGACAATTACACAAAATATTTTATCTGAAACCCTAAGACTCTTCAAAATTATTCAAACTGTAAATATGGTTTACGCCTACTTCCCTAGGATGTCTTCGTGTCCCTTATAAATAATTATTCAAATATGTAGACATAAGTATTTACTCATTTATAGTCAGAATTATCTAGCCTATAGTAAAGAACAATTCGAAATATGAAACAGAGGAAGCATGATGTGTATATTAAGCTATCTTCATATAATCTAGTACTAACATTCATTTCGCACCTTAAATTTACATAAAACTCTATATAAAAAAATGGTTTACAAAGTTTGGACATTATAGAAAACTTTTTCATATTGAGATTTACATCAATTTTCAAAAAATGGATGTTAGGACTAAGTTTTAGGTAAAAATACATTTACTTAAAAACTTTTTAATGATTTAACAATAATATAGCGGATTTTTGACTTTAAATATCATGAAACCTTTCAAACACTAATAATGTTTTTATAAAAATAAAAAAAATTTATCCGAAAGCTGTCTTTATCAAGATTAACAACTATCTTTATCACTTAGACTATGTATGTCGTTATGTATATCGACGTTTGCTAAACATTAATTGAACGGAACATATTCCAAATTCGGCAATACTTTTATGCGTTAGCAAAAAAAAAAGAAATATTGAAGACAATAAAGCAATGAAAACTCTTTCGTCATTGTCCTAAGTTGATCACTGAAAGCAGAATTCAAAGAGTCTTGCTTAAAGTGTTTGAAAGAGCCTATTAGCATTAAAAATTCAATGAAAATTCAACATATTGGTCGTAGAAACTTGTGGAAATGGAAGTCTTGATAAAGAATTAAATGTAATAACCTATTCAAAAGGCAAAAGTTTATCTCTATCCTGGGATCTAGATTCAATCAACACTCACACTTAAATTCCACACCAAATTAAAAGACTGCATTTGATTACTAAATAGAACATACAACTAAGTACAATTGAAAAACCATTTCAAAAACTTGTTTCAATGAACTGGTTTTTCCAAAAATCAAAAACCTTTTTTGATATAACAATTATATATTTGTCAATATTTTTATATCTTAAATTATATTATATTATTGATATTGTACTAACATATTACTATAGATAAATACAAATAAACAAATTACTAATTTTGTAAATATTTCTGGAATGCTATTGCGATTTCCTGGAAACGCCGATTTAACAACTACGACTTCTACTACTCTATATGCTGACATTATTTATTTAACAAACTTCAGGAGCGGTGAAAGTTAATTAAATTTATTAATTAAAATCCGTTGTTAAATATGGATGTCTGGTAATGTGCCAGCTTTAATATAAGTAACATGATATACATGGCATTCTTGAAAAGTAACTGCCCGTTGTTAATGTTAAAATACAATACAAGACAATATTTTCTTTTCAGAGGTGGCAGCACTACATTTCATTTTGTAAATAAACCAAAACATACATACATACAAGTATTTGGACTTATGAACGTACTTCGTAAATAAATCGATTTCATTCAAGAAAGTATTAAATATTCAATCATATTCTCTTCCTATTAAAACTGATATAATTTGATTATTTTAATACAACTTTATAAAAAATCACCTAATTTTTTGACTGTTTAATTTAGTTTTTAATAATTAGTTATTGATAAACATACCTTCGTCAGAATCACTCATATTATTCACTCTTTTCAACTTCAATTATTCAAATGCTGCTACTTAAAACACTAAAAACATTTCTCTTTTACATAAAAATTTTATCTACAAATCACATTTATTTAAATAAAGTTAAAGACGAAATAAACTGCAACACCAAACACAAACTTTAGGGGACGACTGTCAACAATACACACAGAACAAAACAATATACACCCTCATTGGAAATGACATGGAATAATGTTTAAAAATGTCTTTATCCAACATTGCCAAAAACAACGTCACTGAAATTATCAAAATATACGTCTCATACAAATTTTTTCATATATTTTTGGTAATAAAATAAATAAATAAGAATATAACAAATAATAATATTGATATAAAAATTTTATTTCATTATTGTTTTTAACAATTCTAATTTAAATGTGATATGTTCAAATAAATAAAAATTACTTTTACCAAAAGACATACATATAAGAATCGAAAACAATACAGTAATAAACATTGAGGGCTTGAATTGTGATTGACAACAGTTCAATTAGTAAAGTTATAGGAAGAGTACCGATAAAAAAACTAAGTTTTTTTCATACCTATAGGTTATATAAATATAAAATATATTTTTATATAAATAAACTTTTGCTGTATAATGTATATTACACAGCTATACAAATACATAATGATCCAGAGATCAGAGATTTCATATATTTTAACATAAATATAATTCACTTTTACGTACATTTAAGTTCATTTATATGAAATCCGATTAAGACTGACAAAAATGCATAATTTTAGAAAAATTTAAATAAATAAATAAATTTGGCAAACTATACAATTTAATACAATTTAATTAAATGAATTTGCATCTGCCTAAACTAAAATCATTTTTGCAAATTTTATATTATGTATATCATTTTTATGATATATTCTAGTGCGCTTCCATACTAAGATCACTTTTCAACACTGTCTTGTTGATATTTATCCCACGAAACGGAGGAGTGAAACAGTAAAAAGGAAAATTTAGTATGCGTGTGGAAGTGGAAAATTATTTTGTCCTATATTAATTTAAAAATAAAAGTTTCTAAAGATAAAATTAATTATATTAGCATATAAAGTATAAAGAAAACGTGTGCAATGAAACAGAAGTGAAAATAATTTATAGAATTTCAAACAAGAAATTTGTGAAGTTCTATGAAAAGGGCAATGATGTTGCAGACATCTACAACATAGTTTTTCTCACCGCCTTAAAAGATTCTACAAAGTTTATTAAAAGTGCTGCATTAAAATACATTTGATTAACAAAGGTTTTAAGTGTTAAAATATGTTATTAATATTTTGTAAATAGTTTAAATTTTGCTATAATAAACATTAAAAAAATTAAGATGCTTTCCTATTCTCATACATATTTACATATGCTCTCTTTCGCATTTTTCTTTTACTCCCCTATTTGTTTTTAATTTGAATGTCTCCTAATATTTTTTGGTAATTAAAAACATGGCTTACTCATCAGATTCTAGAAATTGATACTATGAGACACTTTGTTGATTATTTTAGAATATTGTATTTATATTGTATAATAAAAGCCATATTTTTTATTGTAAGTTTTTATTAATTTTTGCTCAGTATCAAACCATATAGAGCTCTATGGAATGGAGTCCTTTTTCTGTTTCCTAGTAAAAACTCCACTTTAGTTGGCAACGCCGATTTTACACCTATGTTTGAAATATTACACACCCAAAAACGAAATCTGAGATCAAAACAAAATATAAAGGTGTAGTAGAGCATAAATGAATGAAAAATCCCGCCTTATCAGTTAAAGTGGTTTGTTGGTTGGGCTTTTTAATTATGACAACGCCAAAGCTATGTAATATCTTGTATATCAAGAGAAATATACAATAATCTTGGTAAATCCTGACAATATATATATTAATAATATATATATGGATATATATATATATAATCAGATATCAACTCTATATGATGTATTTTTCTTGAAACTATCATTTGAATAATATTAAGCACACATAGACATATAATTTAAGCAAAAAAGTTGGTTTTGTTTTTTTGAAAGAACTACTAAACTTATCTTCCTTATCTTCTTCTTCTTAGTATCCGTTTTCCCTAGTGAAGCATATAGCCTCAACGATTCAACCGCGCTTTGTTAGGTGCTTCTCTGCATATATTGTTCCATGTGTAGCGTGCTTTTGTGATTTCTCTTTCAAGTCAAAGCCGGTGCACCACGGCGTCTGTTGCCTTGAGGGTTCCATGTCAAAGAAGCTTGTCATGAATGGTATTTATTTAATCGTCGGATAGTATGCCCTATCCAATTCTTTTTCTGATTTGTTTGAAGCAAAAGTTCTGCATTTAATATGTGGTGAGGCCGCCATATTTCTAGGATGTCCTTGTCGAATTTAATTTAAAAAGGATTAGATTAGTATTGGGATTGATTTAATTATATGAAAATAAAAATATTTATTTCATTCTTAACATATCTACTTATTTAATAGAAAATAATATATAATATATCGAAAATAATATAAAATAAAATCGTTTGTTTATTTTCATATTATTATTACAAAATAATACAATGATATTTACTTATCTTTTTAGAGTGCCATCAAAAAAAGTTAAAGTATAGTAAATCTAGCAGAGTAATTAAATCCATTGTTCGAGATCGACATAACATTAAACATAATTTAAACATGGCACCTCAGGCCTGTTCAGTTTTCTCCAGTGATTTCTGGAAGAACGATCCACCTGATATTGTGGAGCTTACGTGCTTTATGCCCAATGGAATTTTCATACTGATGAATGTTTCTGTAACTGCAACAATAAAAGAAATAAAAACGGTAAAATACGGTTTTTAAACGTTACGAATATTATATAATTTAAATATTATTTTATTATATATAAATAATTTGCAGGAAATGATTCGAAAATCAAAAAACTATCCATTAAATCATCTTATTAAAGATGCGTGCGATTATGAAGTTAGTGGTATTTCTTCTTATGCCAATGTTGATGCATTTACTGACGAGACTAAACGCCTTTCCGAAGTGCAGCCTTATTTTTGTTTATTACGCTTAGGAGAACGCAGTGAAACCACAGCTGCTTCTAGTGATTATGAGTTGTCTAAGTTAGTTAGCAATATGATAGGAAAATCATATGAGGAATATTGTGCTCAATCTAGTCCAGAAGTAGATGACTTTCGTCGGAAAATGACACAAGTCTGTGACGAAATTGAGTTAGAGCGATCGAAGTTTTCTTGGTCGGAGAAGTTATTATATGAGCATCCTTTACGTTTGGCTAACACTCCTGTAATGCCAAATATAATTAAAAGTAGATTGGGGAATTCAAATTTTTTAATAGTTGTCAAATTAGAAAATGATGAGACTTCTTTTACTATATCAGCTAGTGAACATGATACGCCGAAAAGTTTTATTGAACAAGCCCTTTCAAAAATGTCTCGCGCACAAATAAGAGTTAGCGATCGTGCATCCGACTATATATTAAAAATGCGTGGACGAGAAGAATACCTGTTTGGTGATTTTCCTTTGATACAATTCATATATATACAGGTATGCTAACTGTATATAATAATAATTATAAACAGAATATTAAACAATGTAATTCATTTCATTTAGGAAAGCCTTTCTGGTTCTGATGTCCCAAATGTAGTTTTAAAGCCTATAAACACATTGCAATCTTATATTACTTATAAGCAGGAACTAAATGCTGTTCCGAAAAGACCACCTAAACCGGATAGCCTGCGTCCATTAACAAATTCAATGCACAAACGACAAAAAAGCTATTCATCTTGGGATATACAGGAGTGCTTTCGTGTAAAACTTATTCGAATTGATAATGTTAATTGCGATTTAGGGCGTGCTATAAAAGTTGGTATACGAATAGGACTTTATCACGGTGAACGAAAACTTTGCGCTCACCAATCTATGGAAATGCCTATTAGCAACTTACGTTCATTTTTATTTGATAAGGATATATCATTTGAAATTGATGTAAAAAATTTACCACGAATGACAAGAGTGTGCATGGTAATTTATGAAGTAACTAAAGGATCACGATCAAAAAAATCATCAAATACTAATAAAGATACAGTATTTAAGGAAGCCAAACCAAATGGTGGTAAAAATCCATTGGCATGGGTTAATACTACTTTATTTGACTATAAACATCATTTGCGGAAAGGTGTCTTACAACTTCATACATGGACTCATGCAGATGATATACAATCAGATGAACAATTTCATCCTTTAGGTACAATAGAGCCAAATCCCCGAAAAGATGAATGTGCTGTAGTGCAACTGACATTCCACAGGTAATTTATATACAACTTAATGCTAGACTGTATACAATAATAGAAATCCTTATTTTAGTTACGGTTGCGAAAACATACAGTTTCCTCCAGAAGATGCTGTACTTCGATATGCGGGTGAATTGATGAATAGCGGAAATATAAATCGCGACTTACCAGAAGATTGTACAAAAACGGTCAACGAAGTTTTATCGCAATATTTAAGGAGCGATAAGCTGTATGAAATGCATGACCAAGATCGCAATGCTATATGGTCCAGAAGGTCTTTGAATACAACTTTGAATTTATTACATATTTTATTCTTATTAATTTAAATTTTAGACTAGATATAAAGGATGAAGCTCCAGAGGAACTTTCAGTGTTACTGCATTGTGTTACTTGGAATACACGTGATGATGTTGCTATTATGTGGAGTTTGTTAAAACAATGGCCAACCGTTTCAGTGGAAAGATCATTAGAACTTCTCGATTATGCTTATCCAGATCCAGCAGTACGAAAATTTGCTATACGGTGCTTGCGTATGTTAAGAGATGAAGAACTTTTACTATATCTCTTGCAATTGGTACAGGCTATGAAACACGAATCTTATCTTGATTGCGATTTGGTTACGTTTGTACTTGAACGAGCTTTACGAAATCAGCGAATCGGTCATTATTTCTTTTGGCATTTACGCTCTGAAATGCAAACACCATCTATGCAGACTCGATTTGGTTTACTTCTCGAAGCATATTTAAAGGGGTGCAGACCACATGTACCCTTACTGCGTAAGCAGTTACAAGTTTTAGAAAAATTAAAGCAGGGATCAGAATTAGCTAAAAAAGGAAGCAAAGAAAAAGTACGTTATATGCTGCAGGATTTTTTATCTAATCAGCGCAATTGTGGCGCATTTCAAAGTTCACAAAATCCACTCAATCCAAGTTTCCGCTGTAAAGGTGTAAAACCAGAAAAGTGCAAAGTTATGGATTCTAAAATGCGTCCGTTATGGATTGTATTTGAAAATGCTGATCACAATTGCAATGATATTTACATAATATTTAAAAACGGTGATGACTTACGACAGGATATGTTAACGTTACAAATGTTGCGTGTTATGGATCAATTGTGGAAGAACGAAGGGTAAAGAATTTTATTCAATTTATTCATATATACATTTGCATATATGCATATGCATTGTAAATATTACAGTATATACCTATATGTAGTTGAAAACTATTTATTTTTTAACTCATTAATATATGTGGTATATGTGGTATAATTTATGTTTTATTTCAGTATGGACTTCCGTATGAACATATATAATTGTATTAGCATGGAACGGCGCTTAGGCATGATCGAAGTAGTGTTAAACGCTGAGACTATTGCAAACATACAGAAAGAGAAGGGTATGTTTTCAGCAACGTCGGCATTTAAGAAGGGGTCCCTTTACAGTTGGCTTAAAGAATACAATAAGACAGACGATGAAATGAATAAAGCTATTAAGGAATTCACACTTAGTTGCGCGGGATATTGTGTAGCGACTTATGTTTTAGGTGTAGCTGACAGACATTCAGATAATATTATGGTTAAACGAAATGGACAGGTATTATAATTTTAATATTAATCATTTTACGTTACAAGTTGTATAAAAAACCATTCTTTTAGCTTTTTCATATTGATTTCGGTCATATACTTGGCCATTTTAAAGAAAAGTTCGGTGTAAGACGTGAACGAGTTCCTTTTGTACTTACGCATGATTTTGTATATGTTATAAATAAGGGGCGTGCTGATCGGGAATCAGACGAATTTAGATATTTTCAAAATATGTGCGAAAAGGTACGTATGTGAGATTATAATGCAATACCTACCATAAGTAAATATATAAATGGCATATACATTTTCCAGGCATTTCTAGTTTTACGTAAGCATGGCTGCCTTATTTTGTCGTTGTTTTCTATGATGATTTCAACTGGACTGCCAGAGTTGTCCTCCGAAAAGGATCTGAATTATTTAAAAGAAACATTGGTAAGACAATCTTTAAAGAATCATAAAACATCCATTTTAACTTATTTATATCTAATATTTTATTCAGGTACTCGAGTATACAGAAGAAAAAGCACGGGAACATTTTAAATCTAAGTTTAGTGAAGCGTTAGCAAATTCATGGAAGACGTCTCTAAATTGGGCTTCTCATAACTTCTCAAAAAATAATAAACAATAAAATGAACAATGAAAACGAAGAGTTTATTATATGTTTATAACTTTTAATTAACCCTTGCTTTTAATTTAATTTTAATTTAATGATGATAAATAGTAATAAAATAAAAGTGTTCAACACATTGTTAATAATACACACTTTTCACACCATTTCAAATTTTATAACATCTTTTAAAACTGCCTTTAGCTATTAAATGAACATATTCTTACTATTGTTACTGCTTGTTTATTTTTTTATGAGAGTTTTATTGAAACTACAGCTAAACATGAATTTATGTTTTTGTAATAATTTTTAGCTATTTACTCCGAAAACGAATCCTATTTAAATGTAAAAACGAGTGATTTAAAAATTGCCTATGATAATTATATTAAGTTACACATATTTCATTTAACATTAATGCAAATATTTATATTCAATATTTTTAATTGAGTTTTTTTTTAATTATACTACATTTTTTTCTAGTTTACTTAAGAGGAATTAAGATTTGAATTTTATTTAAATGTAAGAAAATGCAATTATTTTGCTCTATTTGAAGTTTAACATGTTTATACAATAGAATTAGAGTTTTTCACTGAATAAAATAAAATATTAAAAATTTGCAAAGTTCATTTTTATTTAAATAAAAACAAATCGATATCGTAATGTTGTTTTGATTGAAATGAGAAATCAACTCTTGGATCGCTGCGTTAGCTGCATGACTTATATAATTGTGTCCAAATAGCAAATACAGCAGATGTCCAATATTACAAATTTCACAAATATCCAATTTAACGAATGTCAAATATAAGGATCCATAAGACCTTAAAAAGATCTTGTAAAAGGATGGACGGATTTTTTATATGTTTCTTTCGAATTTCGGAGACGAGGCTTTAGAGCAACGGCATTAGAGTCGTTGAAACATGTTTGAGTTTTTCAGAACAAGAAACTATTACAGTTTTTATCAAAATTATTTCACCAATTTGGGTCGAATTACATAATTCATATTATTCATATTAATTTATTTTTTAATATGTAAAGTAATAAAATTCAATGAGCCAAAACGTCAAATCTACACAAATTAATGACTATTTATTTTTTAATATGTAAAGTAATAAAATTCAATGAGCCAAAACGTCAAATCTACACAAATTAATGACTATCAATTATTCTCTATTGAGCATTTCTCATAAAAAAAAAAATCTTCAAAACTCGATTACAACTGAAATATGTCAATTGGAGTTGAAAAATAATGAATGAATATACACATGTAAAACTGTATATATCTAAGACATAGCTGTATTGTTATAAGGTCACATGTGTCTAAGCTCTACTGAACTCTACTAATTCTCTCTTGAAATAGCGAAAGTTATTCATCAGCTGAAGATTGAACTCACCGTTTCTTCTATTTTATTCTCATTTCTTCTAAAGTATCTTCCATCTCTAGTTCATTCTTTATATATATGTCGAATTCAAAAAATAGACAAAAAAATTAAAGCAGGTAGTGGGCGATAGTAAGACCATTCAAAAATGTCTAAAAATTTAATAACTTATATATAAAGCACTCATAGTTTCAAGACCAATCGTCTGTGAAATATTTGAACCACAAATTTTTCATTGATTTTTAAATTTGTTTGGTCTAAGATATTACTCTAAGAGTGCGAAAAAAAGTTGTACGATTGCAAAAAGAAAACTTCTAACAAATAGTAGAAACAAAAAAAATTTAAAATCCCTGCTGCAATCAAAACATATGAAAAAGCAAACGCAACGGAATTTGAACGAACAATAGAAGACAAATATCTGGTTTAAAACAAGTAACTGAAGACGTGTAACATTTTCTACGAATGGACGCGCATACGTTCCAGAGCCACTATTGCTCACGTTGTTAAAGGCCGTAAGGATCTGCTTGTGTAGTTCCTTTGGGTGTGCTGAACGGCATTTGGTCGTCGAACTTGACAAGTATCATTGTCAACTACTGATTCAAATCGTAAAGCAATTCTATGTGTCTATTCGCAATAATCAGTACTACTCCGGTGACAAAGAGTAAGACCCGGTAAGAACGGGTATGCCAACATTAGCAATAATTCAAATCTTCTATATATTTATTTTAGATAGTATGTATATTTTTTAAATATTTTGCATTTGACATCAATAATATATATATTTTTATTTATAAAGTATATTTTTAAAACTATGCTCTCTCTGCGTCTTATTTAAATAGTTTATCATAAATAAAAGTACAATATTTGTAAAGTATTATTATAAAATTTCGTTTTTAATCTTAAATTACAGTACATGAATAAAAAATATAAAATTTTACATTTATTTGTAAAAGTAGTTTACTTATATTAATTTGTTTCTTTTATTTTAAATATTTTTAACTTTGTAACAAAAGTGGAAATTTTTTCTTTATACAAATATTATGTAGAAAATATATATTTAAATATTTGTTTAGTAAATAGTTTTTGTTATATTTAAAATATATTACAAGTTTGTTGTTTAAGATGAATGCTGACTTTTGGAATATAAAGCATACAAATTTAAATATAATTTAGTTTTTAATTGTCGTTATTCAATTATGTTGTGCGACTTTCTATGAGTTTCTAAGAGTTGGTTTTAATTCTATTTAAGTGTTAATTAAATTCCTCGTAGCAAATTATTATATAAAAAATAACATTGATATACATAGTTAATGCAATGTTTTGTAACAGTTCTCTTTTTAGTGTCGATTTTTCAGTTTTTTAACCATAACTGAAAAGAAGTACTATTAAGAATATTTCATATAAGTCTGTATAGTCTGTATAGTCTATATAGTCTATATAGTCTATATAGTCTATATAGTCTGCATTAATGGCATTTTTTGTAGGATTTATGATCTTTTGGAAATGTTAGATTTAAGTTATTTGTTTTAATTAAAATATATAATGCATAGTTTATAATGTTTATAAATTTCTTGTTGTATATTACATTTGCATGTTTGTATATTGATAAAATACTTTAAGACTTTTTAAAACTTTGTACACTTCTTAAGGTGACATGTCATCAAATTTAACATTAGGTTATATTAATTAATCATAAGAATTTCCTTCATTTTTTAATTGATTATTAGTTTATATATTAAATAAATGTTGTTTTGAAGAAAGTACAAATAATTGGTTTCAATTGTTAAACTCATAAAACTTGATCTTACAGTATTCTAGATGCGTGAAGAACTAATTTCTCTCTTGTTAAATAAAAAGTACTAATAGGAAAGGAAATATTTATTATATATATTATAATATTAGTAATGTAATATTATTAATTACATTAAATTAATTTGTATTAAATATTTTTAATTATATTTTAATTTTTATAAAAAATATTCATATTACAGATATTTCGGTCTGCATTGTAGACCATTTTCAAATGATCTTCTTGGTAATTTAATAATATTTTTAAATCAATTTCATAGTTTTAGAAACCATAGTAATAAAATTTATAAAAGTATACTTGACTTAGAAATTTTATATTTTTTTTTTGTTCCTATTGCAAAAAATATTATATCTTCAAAATATTATATTTACATTAAGAAGAAACGAATCTATTGGTAAATAATTTCTTATTAGCACAATTTATTATAAAATAAAATGAGCTAAAATAAAAAACTAGTTTCTTTTTTTAAATTAATAAATTTGTGATATTTCGACTATCGACAATAGTCATCTTCGGTAACATGTTTTTCGTAGATGACAGTCAATGACAGTCTCATTATCGGAAATTTATTCAACTAATAAAAACAATAATTTAACTTGTAGTTATTATTACTAAATAACTGACCAATTATCCGGATTGTAATTAATTATTAAATAATAAACATGTATATATATATAAATATATATAAATATATATAAATATATATAAATATATATAAATATATATAAATATATATAAATATATATAAATATATATAAATATATATAATATATATAAATATATATAAATATATAAATATATATAAATATATAATATATATAAATATATAAATATATATAAATTATATATAAATGTATATAATATATATAAATATATAAAATATATATAAATATATATAAATATATATAAATATATATAAATATATATAAATATATATAAATATATATAAATATATATATAACTTTTATTAAGTTCTTTTGAATAAATATTTTAAAAATCTACTGAAATACAAAAACATAACAACAATTGTATATTTTGTCAACGTTTAGTGGATCAGTAAAAAAATAAAACAACACAATCGGTTTAATATACACTTCTTATCCTCATAATTATTCATACAGCGATGTTTAATTACTTCCCTGTTATTAGTCATATGAGTATATGTATCATTTTTGCCAACGTATGTCTACAAAGAAATTTGTTCTTCATATCATTACAAATGAATTCTAAGATACATGTAGATTCTTCTACTGTTTTCAAGTTTGTACTTTCATAATTCAAATACATTTTGTCAAAAAAAATTTTGCGCCAGCGCCGTTCATTCATGTTCATAAATATATATGTATATAGTAATATGTAGTTTCATTTATTCCATAACTTATTTTTTTGGATTAAAGCGATTGATTATTCATTTCGATTATTCATTTTTGTTTATCAGTTTAGTTTTATTTATTTTAAATGATTCTAAAGGCACAATTTTCTTTCTTTGTTTTAAACTTTTCAAGTAAATTTTTAGATAAATTTCACTTTTACTTTCACTTTTTCTATCCTGCTAAGAATGTACAAAATAACCCAATAGATCTATTCGCTTCAGTCTATTTTAAATGCTTAATAAAAATAAAAATTGAGATTCATTACATTCAATGTAAGAAATAATTAATATGCAAAGCACAATTAAATCAGAATCTTTATTTAAATTCTGATGTTTCGCATAAAAAGAACTTCTTACACTTTTACTTATTAAAAACTACAGCAAGACATAATTATTTATTGTTTGTAATATAAACAAATAATGAAAAGATTATAGAGGAATATGAATTTAATATTGTTCATATAAAGTCAACGATTTTTTAAATAACATTTTGCTAAAGTTCATACTTTCATTTACTCATATCATTTTCTTTGATATTTGATATTTGATATTAAACATACAAATAATTACTTTCAACTGGAAATCGACATTACATTTAAAGTTAAAGAAATCTAAAATAAAATCGGCAGCACACACATTTATCGCCACATGCGATCAATTTGTATGCAGCTACAAGCAGTCTTCTTAATTTTAGGTAAAGGATGTCGATTTCCAAAACTTATCTATTACAATGGATGTGACTGGAACAAATAAAAGTACATTTAATTTCTTAAATAAATTATTACGAAAAGTTGATAAACTTGAATATACCATATATAACGAAATCTAAGTCTTAGTGTGTACATTTGTATGCTTTAAAATGGATGTAAGAAAGAAAACATTTTTGGATATATAAACTAAAATTATATACCAAAATCACTAAATATTAAACTCTTCTTATACTAAAGTAAAAAATAGTTCTAGAATTTAATGATGACCTGTCCTATCCTGTAATTTAAAACTAACTTAGCAATATAATAATATTATTATTATATCTATATATATTTATATATAAATGTATATATATGTATATACATACAATAATAATAGTAATAATAATAATATTTATAGGTATGTTCTTCTATAATGATAGTAAAAACACTTACAATTCTATGTTATGGAAACCGATTTTAATGTTTTGATAAATTTAAGGGTACATCTGGAAAGCAAAAAAAAATTATATATGTAATATATTTATTAATAAATAATAAAAGCAACGGAATCATACCTGAACTAAGTTCATCTTTAATGCTATTTGGGTAAAGTGCAGTTGGTGTTGCTTCCATATTTTGTGCTGAAGGAGTGCTCTTTATTACTGTATTCATTTCAGTAGTATTATCAGTCAATTTGGTTGTATGTGCTGTTAGAGCGCTCATATTTAATCCACTGTGTATACCTGTTGCAGGTGTCATAAGCATATTATGATGGTTAACTGCTGCAATAGCTGCATTTTGTTGATAATGTGTCCCTACTGCTGGAGACATAGGGGTTGCCATACCATTGAAAGCAGCTGCTATACTGGCAGCGCCATTATATGGAAAACTATGGAAAGGAGGTGATATACTTGCTGCAGTTGGCGGTGGTAGCACAGGTGCACCAGCACCAGGACTAGTGCCTGGATAATGGTGCATCCATAACGGATTATGCCGTAACGCTGCTAGTGTTAAAATATATGGATGATAATAGGGCGACGATACTACCGATGGAATGTAAGCTGCAGCTGCTGCTACTGCAGCAGCTGTATTATTTATTGGCGGTGGTGGACCACTAGACTGCGAATGGGAACTGGGCACACTACTAGCGGGTGAGGGATACATATAATAATTAAATGGCGAATTAATTGAACCAATTGTGCTCCCAGGCGAACTGCCTTGTAGCAAATTTTGATTGCTTGTAATAGGTGTTTTACGGTCTTGTACAACAACTTCTTCACAATTGCGGTCGCTCGGCGATGGGCAACTACTCGTTGTACTAGCATTAGGCGAAGCAAACTGTCGACGTATTGATGCAGTCTTTTTTGGTACAGTGCGTGGGGTGGAATCGCGAGGCGATGCAGTTAATGAACGTGGTGGTGACAGCTCTCGCTTAACTAGGCCCGATGAACTGGACGAGTTTGGAATGTGTGCTGAAAACGTTGTAGACATTGTTTTACTATTAGATTGAGAATTGCTATTAAAAGCAGATGAATGTCGAGGTGAACGTACAACATTAATTGAAGTTGAATTTGAATTTGAATTTGAATTTGGGGACAATGAACTTTGCGGAGCTGTAACGTATTTTGGTGACATCATATAATTTGAATATAAGCCTTGTTGTTGGGAAATATGAACACTAGTTGAATGTAGAGTGGATCCTATGCTATGCTCTACTAAATAGCGCGGCTTGTGGCTTATATTGGGACCAGATCCCGATTCTGGTGTTGACGAATGCGGTGATTTTTGCCCATAATCATTATTTAAATTAGAGATAGGACTACGTGAATGTGAATCTTGCATTGCTGATACATAAGGTGGCGAACGTTTTCTGTGTGTAGAACTCGATGGTGATTTACCACCACAACTATTTATATTACTTTCAGGTGACTTAGGAGATGCCAGCATCGTACGTAAGTGTGAAGGATCCGTTTTATTTTGTATTTGCTGATGATGCTGATAATTTATGTTACTAATAACTGCTTGCTCACTATGTTTTTTTTGATTATTTGACGAGTTTGAAGAGTTGCTGGTACTATTACCACTAAGGAGGGAATGAATGCTATAAGAACTATATAGCCGAGGTTGAGCAGAACTTGTTGTCGTAATAGGTTTTAAATGCTTATTAGACGATGTCGAAGTTAAGTGGTTACCATTTGACACTACAGTTGAACTTGATGATATTGTGCTATTTGCTAAAGTATTACAGTCCCGTAGATTTGCTTGTATTCGATTTGTAGGTGATTTGTCACAACGAAACTGTGATGTCATTATACCAGTGGTAGATGTAGAAGTTCCTTTAGCACGACTTCGTTTCCCACCAGCTACAGTAGAATTATCCTCTAAAGACACTTTTTCGAATTCACGCAATATTCTTTTACGGGGCGATACATGTTGTTGATGATATTCAACTAATCTTGATGCAGCTGATGAAGACGGAGGCGAAACCTATATCAATAATGGGATATTATTTAAAAATTTTTTTTTTAATATTATAATTCAATTAATAGTACCTTTTGCGCCAAAACGTTACTGGAACTAGATGAATAACTACTACTAGCTCCACATGTAGAAACATGATTTTTTGCCAAACTAGCTAGACGTATTGGAACTTTGTCAATTAATTTCTGAATTATAGTAGTGAGCTTTGCTCTAATTTTTATTTTGGATTTCTTAAGTCTTTTTTCTTCTCCTTCTATGCTTTCTATGCTTTCGATCTTGACTTTTGAGTCTTGTGTTTCATAAGAACTAGTATTCTTACTTTCACCATTTACTTCCAACTTAGTACTTTTATTCAAACCTTCGACTGTAGTAGGTATATTTGCTTCGTCCTCACTGGTATGCATTTCTTCCTGCTTCTCAATCTTTATATCTCTTTCAATTTTTAGATCCGGCAATTCATCCGACATGCATTGATTTTTCGCTATTTCAGTTCCACTTAATTCAGGCAATTCTGTATTCGTCAATCCATTTGTACAATCTTCACCTGTTAATGTAACACTTGACGAACAAGATGATCCATCCTCTTCGCAACTAATCTTACTGCCATTTCTCAAATTTTTTCTCTTCTCTTCTAATATATCATTTTTTAACTTTTTCTTAGATTCTACACTAAACTTCAAATCTGTTTCACAATCCATTCCAATTTTGAAACTGTTCAGGTTTTCCTCAAATAATGCTATAAAAATATTTCTCTCCATTTCAGTAACCTCATGAGGTTTTCTTTTCTTTCTATTTGCTATGAGCAATGCTTTTGTTGTAAGTGTTACGCCTTTTGGTCGTACATAGTGAAGAGACATTTCCTTGGATATATCACGACGTGGAGTAGATTGCTTCCAGCAATGATCACGCTGCCAAGGAGATGATTGAACTGAACTATTATCATCAGAAACTAAAATGTTATACTTATTAATCATTTGATTTTATTTTAATTTTAATTTATTTACAGCTCAAAGATGTAGAACACTCTTTGTTTTGGTATACAGATGACAAGGCAGAAGTTGGTGTAACAGTGTATGATGTTGCAGATGGTGAACGAAATAGCTTACGTGGAACGGAAATCCAACCACCTCTTTCTCCGTCCTTTGCTCTGGCTAATTCAAGAATAAATTTTCCATCTACACCAAACAAAAACCATATAAAAAATTACTAAAACATACTATTCATGTAACATACCTTTGAAGAACTGTAATCTACCGCCATATGCACTATTAACTGGTTGATTTTCAACATTTGCCAAATTTGAACTCCTACTTACGTCGGTATTGCCACTAGACTGTTTACTAGCATTGTGAATGGCTCCACTAGGTATTATAGTTGTTGATGAGGCGGAACTATAATCTAATACACCCAATTCGGATTTCAAATTATTACTACTCATTGCATTTGTATTAAGTTGATTTGATACAGATGCTCCGAGACGAACTCCTGTTGCTGCACTAGTCGCAGCAGCCATCGCTTTTGATTTCTTAGTATTGGCTGGCGTCGGTGACGGCGATAATCCATTATTGTTACCACTTCCCCTGACGGAGGCAGGCACTGAATTTATCTGCGCTATTGGTGGATGATAAATTGAACCTCGCGTTGCTGTGCTATCAGCGTAACCCGATGAAGTCTGTTGTATTGGTGCTGGCAAGTGAAAGGTTCCTGAAGTTGTTATTAGAGCAGCGGCAGCCGTGCCATTTGCAGAACCATTTTTAACTAGCAATTTAGAGGTTTCTAAAGTATTTTCGCTTTTATTATTGTTGTTAGTGCTACTGCTGCTATTGCTATTTTGATCATCGTTCATTTTAATCGTTGACTCAATAGCACTGCCAGCATTGTTTTTGCCCACATTTTTACTGTCATTTGATAATTCCGTTTGCTGAAGACTGAAGATGTCTGTCCTTATCTTTATTGAAGAGGAATTTAAAATCTCTGTTTCTTCTGTAATTTCCGATTGCTGTCCATTGATATAATGATCTATTTTCATTTCATTACCATCCCTCTCCTTCCATTGAAGATTTGATGCCATAAATCATGACTTGCTGGTGGAAATACGTCTTATACTATAAACTTGATATATTTTCAGCCTCATGACATATTCTAATTTAAAAAATTTCAAAAATATTATAGAAATTAAGAAATCAATAAGTGAATCTATATTGTGTAAGATAAATAAATTTCTGTAGATTAATAAATATAAAGAATGTATCAATTCAGTATCATATTACTTTAACTCATTTACTTATTAAGCAATAGTTAATAGAGGCTATTAAATATAATTTATTATAGTGTATTATTTTATATAGTTATAGAAACTTGACGTCTCCTCATTTGAACTCCTATTATAAATATATTTTTAATAGGAATTCAAATGAATATATATAATAGGAGTATATATGTGTATATTACAAGTCCATAATAGTGAATACTGGAAGTCAGCCGGGACCGATGTTGTAAATAAAATAAAATTAATACACGAGTGGCTCTTTTATGTTTTTTGATACTCTTTGGTAATTTACTCACAAACACTGAAACTTTTTTACTTTTATTGTGTTTCGTTTCATTGTTTCAATTAAATTCACACCCAAGAGCACAATCCACATTTGAAAGAAGCAAATAATTTTACCAGGAAAAGCAGCAACAAATTAAGTTTTCTCAACTGCCATTTTGTTTTAAAATATTCTTTTGTTTTCCTACTGATTAAACTTAAAAATTTTAGCAATAAAATGTTTATTTTCAGTAATACATTTCTCTATTATCATTTAAATCGAAATCCTCTTCTAATCTTAACCTACATCAACTTAGTAAAATGTCGAAATATTTAATGCCGCTGACCTTTCGTATACATATTGTTGCAGTGGTTTTTAACGCTATTCCAATTGTGTATATATAAAAAGCTAGAACGTTTTTAAGTTATCAGCAGTTTAGGATCTACTACTCGACGTTCCTAAGTGCTTGACTGCAATTCTCTTCCCACAAGTAATATAATTATGATGACAAATGCACTCATTGCTTCTGCTTCTGCTTTTGCTTATCAAATATTTAATATAAAATATTTTATAAATGCACATAGGAGAGAAGTGTGAATTTAACGGAAACGAAACACACATTTAAATGTAGGGGCAGTGCTGTCAAGGGAACTTATATAAAATATATCCAACACCTATGTCGGCGAACGGAATAGCAAACGTCAACTAAATATTTTTATTGGCACCTTTTCAGATATTTTCAGATAACTTTTATATATTTCTTTCAACATTTTAACAATTAATTTATCACTAATATAATATTAATATTAACCAAAAGTGGACTAAGTCCCCACGAAAGTACACACGACCAACCTTAAAACGTATGGAAAATGTATGTAAAAAACACACCAATTACCAAAATAATTTTCAATTTTCAGCTTTTACACTCAATAAATTTTAGTTGAATTTACGCATATTATAAAAAGTGCACATAAAATAATATTTTTAAATGTTCGAACGCAAGAAAATTGCAAAAATTATACTAGAAATGAATTAAAACAAAATTGTTAATAAATATGCTAGCAAGCACACACAACGAACAAACAGGCATAGCCAGTGCTGCCAAGTTCAATATTTAAATTTGTGTATGTACTACTAATTTTTTACAATACATAATTCACCAAAATATATATATTCTTTTATATACATTTTGAATATATATTATTAGATTAATTAATAGCATCTTTAGTGGTCAGAATTTTATTCTTTTATATAAGTAATTTATTAAATAATAATGAAATTTTAAACCGTTTTTTGATACTATTAATAAATGGGTAATAGGCAACACTGTACATAATTTTTTTTATATCTATGGTGAGACAACGTTTCATTGTCAAAATATTTCCCATTCTCTTTTGCACTTTTTATAAGTAACGCGAGTGTGTGTGATTTATATGCACACGTACAAATTTTTACAACAATAAAAACTGTATGGGAAGTTTAGTGCTGTGTGGGAAAATTCCTATTAGCGTGGGAAAAATGAAATTTTCATGGGAATTAAAATTTGACGGGAAATTATGATAGGAAAAGGGTACATTTTTGCAAGACGTTATTAAGAAAATTTAAACAAAATCATAATTTAATTTATTATTTCGCTTTTAATGAAGTAAAGGTTGCACACCTTTACAAATATTTATTTTAAATTATTATTATATTTTCGTAAACCAAAAGAAGAATTTATTACAAATTATATTTTTTTATTAAGTTTAACTAAAGGTTTGCCTACACGGTGTATGTAATTTTGGTAATAATTTTTTAGATTATGCCATTATGCCAATGACATATGTGTCATATAGATAGTATGACTCCGGTTCACTTTTTTAATTGTATATTTCAGCATACAATTTTTGCATTTCTTATCAAAATATTGAGAACTAATGCAGCTCATGCCCATTAAACCCACACATATCCAATTCAAACTATTGAATCATACGAAAAATAAATTATACATGCATTTAGCATAAAAAATTCGATTTATTTTAAAATGTGATATAAAAATTTCACATATTCTTGTTAACAAGCAATTCAACAGAAAATGTATGCAAGCAACATTTAAAAAATCATCACAAAACTCATCAAATTCTTATATTACTTTCATAACAGTTTTTATTTATAGTCAAAAAGATTTGTGTACGCTTAGAAAGACAATTGCTAGACTTAGGTATTCTCTTCATAATTTCTATTGATAAATTACATAATATTTACAAACATACTTATAATACATATTTCTTAACTAAGCTACATAAAACAAAGAATAATTATCTTATCTAGCATTCGTCACATTACCCATTCACGCACTTGAAACAGTGATCAATACCGAAACTAGGAAAATTGGTACTTAAAATTTCAAATACACAATATGTATTAATTAACGATGTTAAGTTCTATTCCTGACTAAATTTGTCTAAACAAATTGTTCTTGACTGTTTGCCGAAAGTTCCATAAGTCTCCATGCTGCTTTCGGATTGAGTTCATTTCTATCTCTACACAAGACCCACACATAATTTACTCTCATCACTTTTTCTGGATCGCCTTCAATCACTTTACGCAATTTGTCTCGCACACATAATATTTGTTGTGCTTGAAAAGTTATTATTAACACGGGCCCTTGTTCCATTACTTTGCCAAGAGCAAGGTCAACATTTTCAATATCCAGAGTTTTAGAATCTAAAACTAGTCCGGTTTTAAGCGCTTGAGTTATTGGTGTTGATAAAATATTATAAGTGCTCTCAAAGCACCAGTCCTTTAGTATTTCTAGATCTCCCCGTGTCATCGCCTCCAATATGTTAGGTATTATATCTGTTTCACAATCACGCAGGAATTGTTTTTGATCAAAGCCTGGATCAATTTTGCACAGTTCAGTCAAAGTTTCTGAAAGTTCGGTTTTTGAGAAAAGACCACCCATGACATCAGACACTTTATCAGTTAATAAACGTGAAGCACGTATTACGGGATTTTCTGATTCATCATATTTCAGTTTCCAGTCCAGTACTTTGTTAACATATGTATTATTGTTTTTAAAATTTTCCCAAGATTGATAAAATTTTGAATCTTTATGTAACTCCACACCTAAATGAACATAAAAAACATAATAATGTTTACAAAAATTATACACAAGATGTGCTACCTGTTGCATCTGCATTGGGCTCCACGATTCGGTCGTCAGCATTTAATTCAATTTCTACACGCTTACGCAATTTTATAGGTGGTCGATATACCCGAGAATTCATACTTTGAGAATCTATTTCGTTTTTTATTAGTTTCGTCGTGTCCGAAATCGCTTGGAAAGCTGGCATTTGACCAAGTTTTTCTCCTTTTTCTGAAATGGTGTCTGTTACACCTTTCGCGGTTTTTGATATTTCTTCCGTAATTTTTGACGCCTTTTTCGCAATATCTGTTTTACTCGCTTCATCGATAACATCTGTAACTTTTTCCTTTATCGTTCCTAATTGTTCCTTGAGTATACTGGAAGACTTGTGTGCCTCAGCTTCAACGATGTTAAATTTTTGTCTCGCTGATTGCAACGCTTCTGATTGTTCCAATTTTTGCGCTTCTTCCCGAAATTTCTTGATATTTTCTTTCATTTCATTGCTTTTATTCATTTCACTCTTGATGTTTTCAAGGAACTTTGAAAGGAATCCAGGCCTTCGACCTGGTTCTGAATAGTTGCGCTAGTAAAAGTAAATATGCAAATCAAACATTTGTTCGCCATATATTAGAAACTTATTTTAGTTTACCTCGCATTGCGAATTTTGCAAATTGTATTGGTGCCTAAGTCTTAAACATGCTCCACGTGAAGCTACCACAAATCTGAACTATAATTTCCAAAAACAAAACATTTTTATTCATAATTTATTGTGGTTAACCTACAAATTAATTTTATTGTACAACATTTCATCATCTTTTCTACTTTAGATGCCGACATAAAAACAAAGAGCTTACCATTTTAAACAATTTTGAAAAAACTATAAATTTCGAGTTTTTAAATAAAAAATAAATTTTTAGCTTTATGTAATTTATTTGTTTTTTTTTGCAAGTAACAAGCGCCTTGAACCGCTATCGGAAAATCATGCTGCCCGAATGGGATAAAAAATATGTTTAGCGGATAGCCAAATGTCAGAAATACAATGTTGCCAAACTTTTTATTTTTATTTTTTTGTATTTAGAATACATCATTTTGACAGATAAGTAAATATATTGTTTTTATTTTCTAATTCATTGTAATTTAAAAAAATTGTTTCAAACCAGTAATAACTTTGTATACACTGAAGTTAAACCAAAATTAAACCTTTCTTTCATCTTAAATATTAAGTTTTATACTATATTAAAAATTCTTTTTCCGAAATTAAAAACCATTTTAATCATATGTGTTTTTAATTAGATTCAAAGAATACTTGTACAAGAACGGCAACTTAAATGTAAACAAAAAAAACCAACCAATACACTCTCAAAATAATTTACTACTACCAAACCAAGCACGTTGTTTTGTTGTTGCAATTCGACCCACCCCGACTGAAAAGTTTCACCACCCCGAACAGAACGTTTCACCACCACGAACGGTCTTAATTTTTTTTATTACGAAAGAGCAATATGAAGAGCGCAAATTGGGTTTTGTTTAGTTATTTTGACAGGAGAAATGCGCCAAAAACTGAAAAACGTAGTCAAATCAAACTGAGTTATAAAAAGTAGTGAATAAGTTTCTTTGAAAAAATAATTATATTTATTATAATTGTTATTATAGTAAATTATTATATATTATTATTAATATTTGAAGATGGTGCGAAATTGCGTGATGGGATGTAAGTTATTTAAGGGAATGTATGAATTTCCTAAAAATGACGAAAGAAGGTAAAAAAACAATAATTTATTAATTGTGGATTTAAAATATATGTTTTGTGTTTAATGTGATTTGTTTGTTTTGATGTGTATAAATACAAATTAGTAAAGCAAAAATATATGTGAGTATATATTTAATATATTTTAATAAAGTTGTGCTATGTGTTAATTTGTGTTTGTTAAATATGTGAAAAATCCAATAAGAAATATAAAAAAAAACAAAAATTGTAAACAATTTTTTGATGGTAAAAAGAGTGGAGTATGTAAATTATATTTGTATATTAAAATATTCATATTCAAATGTATGAATAGTTTAAAGACTTTTAATATTATTTAATTTATTATTAATTTAATTCAACAATTTTATTTTTAATAAAATACTTTTATGCAATAAAATAACTTTTAATATGTTTTCTAATTAACAAATTTTACTATTTCATTTGTTCATGTTAAAAACACTGAATTGAACTAAATCGTATATTTCTTGGGACTGCTTGAAATTAGAAAATATAAATTTTTGACAATTTTTGTCAAAAATTGAGGTTGCTTATTTTGCGTTATTAATATTTTGTATTTTGTTGTTTTCTGTTTTATTTTCAACAGTTTCAATAATTGAATTGCCTTAATATAACAGTATTCTAAAACAGTAAAAGTATTCTTTGCTAATTCCGCAGTTCATTTACAAAACTGTATGTTGAAATTTCTTTAATTAATAAATAATTAATAATTAATAAATTGTTGAATACAGGCGAAATTAAAATTCATAAATAATAACACTAAATTGTTGAATACAGGCGGAATTAAAAATGCCCTTCAAAAAAGGAAAAAATGTTAAACAAACAAAAATTACTGATACAATGGGAATTAAGACCAAAAAAGCACAGGCTAGTCCTAAACTAAAGCAGGATATAAATTTGCAAGAAAAGTAAGTTAAAGTGAATTAATAAAAGAAATGCTAAAATAATTTATTTATTTCAGATTCAGCCCCCGTGAAGAACCAAAAGAACAATCAGTCTTTCCAGTTACGATCAATGAGTTTATTGAAAACACAAATATAATCGATGTAATTAAAGATTATATTAAAGATAAACATCCAACAGCCTTAGAAACATATCTCACGGAACCAGAAATCATGTTCAGGGTAAAAAATACATATAACGTTTTTTACAAAAGACCACAGCGACGATGTATGGCACCAATGAAATATGTTCGCATCACTAGTGACTGTGATGAAAACACAAAACAACGTTTGTTTAAAATTCCAGAATATTATAAACATTTGTGTGAAAATAAAGATAATGAACATCAAAGCGTAAAAAAAAGTTTAAAGAAACAAGATAGTTCTCCACATAAAAATATAAATAGGTAAATATTAAGTAGAGAAATGATTGATTATTTAGCCATTAAAAAATTTATGTATGTGCATTATAGCGTTACCGATAAAAAGATATTAGAAGAAAAGATCCTGGGACTAAAGAGGTATTTAAGTTATTTAAATAAATAAATTATTTTATTAAAACGGAATTTTTTATAAATATAGTATTATATCAAATTTTGATGCTAACAACAAAGAAACAAATGAAAAAGTGCGCAACCTTCCAGTCAGTTTTGAAACGTTTAAAAGGTTAACTTTTCACAATGATGTTATTGCTAACATTTGCCAAAGCATAAAGGAGTTGGAGTATGAGTTGCCAATTTCAAATATATCAAAAGAAGAATTATTTGATAATAATAAATTACTTCGGAGTTACTACAAAACATTTTACATGCAAACGGTTATTCGGACAATATTTCCATTGAAAATAAAACCATGTCCAGGACGTTTTAAGGACAAACTTTTGAAATATCCAGAAATTACGTCAGATCATGAAGGTAAATAAAAATATTTTGTCACAAACCTTACTATTAAGTAATATTTATTTTAGAGCCTACAGTAAGTAATAGAGATGTTATAAATGCTAATACGAAGGAACATTTAAATAAAACATTTATATTTTTTATTATTACAAATTTAAGCTGTTGCAGATAATGCTGTCGAGAAATCTATGATACATCAACAAAATCAGAAGACACCAACATTAAGTCCAGCACACTTGAAGTCAAAAGTCTTGCCGTTTCCAAACAAAAATGTTGGTTCCGATAATGGTATATTAAAAATTTATTTGATAAAATTTTTTGTTATTAACGATTTTATATTGCAGATTCAACGAACAGTGATGAGAATGAAGAAGATATTATAAATGTACCAGTGATAAAACCTATCGGCAACAAAACTAAATTAAATCAATGTAATAATATTATTTTCTGTTTTGGTTTATTTTTTATTTCATTGTATTTTATTAATTTTGTATTAAAAACAATTATATTTTCAGCATTAAAAAGTAAAGCAGCCAATGAGAATGCTAATCAACACGTAACAAATCTTCAAAAAGAAACAAAAACTCCGGAATCAAGTCCACTCATAAATGTTTTCTTGCAGACACGAGATACCCCTGACGAGAGTAAACAAAAAAGGTATGAATATTTTAATGTTTTATATTAAATTTAAACTGAGAATTTTTTATTTCTTTTTTTTTTTAAAACTTATACATTTATTTATTGTATCTTCTCCTTTTAAAATCTTATCACTAATTACATATTACAAATTTTTGTTTTAACTATACATTGTATAAAATAAAATAAGTAAACGAACCTCACTTAGAACAATGGGTTAAATTTCATTGGAGTGAATGATAAGTGGTGTATCAAGGAAGCAGTTCAACTTTATCAGATTACTTAAAAGAAAGAAGCGGTTTTCACTTCAAGCTATTGAATATTAATTAATGGCTGGACGGTCAGCTCTTTTTAGGCAGGAAGTAGTGAATAGATGTGCGAGATTTCTTGCTAGGAGAATAACATGTTCGGTCAGCCTTTTATTGTATTTTTTTCTTATATTGTCAAATTCAGTTTTAACTAGGGGAATTTCTTGATCTCGTTGAATACTTTCATTCCTTATATACCATGGGACACCAATAATTGTTCTCAGTAGCTCTTTGGATAATTTCAATATTTGAAGCACTAGCGTAGCCAAATAGCTGAATAGCATAAGTCCATATTGGTTTTATGACGCTGTTATACAAGAGTACTTTACACTCTAGGCATAGGGAAGATCTACTAATTATAAGCCAATGCAACTTAGAAGCTTGGAGCTTCATCTGAATTTTTTTGGCTTCAATATGTTTGCGCCAAGTTAGTTGTCTGTCTAGATGAATACCTAAATACGTTATATTATCTGCTTGTGGTATGGGAATGTTATTTAGTAAAACTGTTGAAGATGCACTCCGATTTACGGTAAAAATGACGTGTCTACATTTTAGTTTATTTATTTTAATTCGCCATTTTGACAACCATTTCTCCACCCGAAATAAGAGAGATTGAAGTTGGTTTGAAGCTAGCACAACGTTTTTGTTTCGACATAAAATTGTCGTATCATCAGCAAACGTTGTGGTGACAACTGAGCTACTTATTGGGATATCAGATGTGTAAAGTACATACAAGATAGGGACAAGAACACTTCCTTGTGGAACACCAGCTTCTATTGGGAAATTATTAGATATATATCTAATAATTATTAGTATATGATCTATATATAACTTTAAAGCTTCTGTTATGCAGATACAATTTTAAACTGAGTGGACATTTAAAGGTAATAAACAGCGTATTTTATGTAGGAGCCCATTGTGCCATACTTTGTCAAAGGCTTGTGTAACATCGAGAAATACCGCGGAGCAATATTCTCTGAGTTCAAACGCGTGTCTTATTTCGTTCGTTATACGATTCACTTGCTAGTTCCATGTTTTTCCCTAAAACCAAACTGGTGGGAGAGTATTACGTTTTGACCGTCAAGAAATGGTTTCAGCTTTAAAAGCAATGCTCTTTCAAAGTGTTTAGAAGAGCATGGCAAAAAGGTTATTGGCCTGTATAAAGAGGCAAGCGTGAGATCTTTACCTGATTTGAGAATCATAATAATCATGGGTGTTTTCACTCTGTTGGGTAAAAGCCAAATTTATTAATGGCATTAAAAAGTCTTGTGATAAAATTTATAGCCAAAAGGGGTAAGTTTTTTGATAGAGTAGTGGTGTTATTAAAAAAGTACTTTTCTCTACATATTATTTAAAAAATTGTTAATATTTTATCTTAGGCTTCAACTAACAATCACACATGATGATTCGAAATACGCACTGAAATTTCAAGACTTCGTTGAGAGCACCAATATTTTAGACCTTTTAAGAAATTCGAGCGATTCTACTGATGACGACTTAGTAAATTTAGCATTCGAATATTACATCAAATTTGTTACCAACCCTGTTAATCCAAATGTGGAACTATTTAAAAATTTGATGATACATGCAAATGAAAAATCATTAAAATTATTTTATACTATATATACTCAAAATAAAAAAGACTCGCCTAAAGAAGTAAAGGCTATAGAAGATATGTAAGTTTAAATTATTATTATATATATTTAAAATTTGATTTTAATGTCAGTCATGACGTTAGTGACTATTTTAGGTAATAGATTTATATTTGTATTTAATATAGAGGTTTTGAACAGCACTGAATTGCAACAACAAATTTTTTATTTATTTTAAATAAATTCGATTTAATTAATTAATTTTTAACCAAAACTTCGATTAATTCAAAATAAATAAAAAATTTTATTGTTAAAATTCAGTACTACTCGAAACCACTGTATTAAAAGTAAGTTTGATGATTCAGGATATTTTCTGGATAATCAATATGTCATTTTGATAAATTTTATTATTACATGTATAATATGAAATACACAAAAAAAACATGCATGTAAATAAAATGAAACTTGTTTTTTCAAAATGAAAGTAGAAAAAGTAACAAAAATTTTTAAATACAAATTTTTGTCAGTTTTTGATTTATTTGTTCAAACGTAACAAGCCTTTTCTATTCTTTTTATAAATATTTGCAGGCAGGGGCCGAAAGCGAGTAAGTCCATTAATAGGAATAATATGTTTCCTGTCTCAATAGTTGAATTCAAAAAGTACACATATTACAAAGAAGTGCTACTTCAAATTTTGAAAGAAAAAGCCAAAGGCGATGAAGAAATTTTCGCAAAATTACGGAGCAATAAATTGGTTTGGAAGAAAGCGCTGCGATTGTATTACACAAATTTCTTTTTTAAACCATCGATACGTAAAAAATACACTTTGCGTTTGAAAGAAATGCCGCAAAGTTTGAAGGCAAAATTTTTAGAAATACCTGCAAAATCAACTACAGTGAAGGAAAGTAAGTATTAAACTCAGCTAAAGCAAATTTTTTATATTTTTATGTTGTAAAGATTTAGCTGCGTTGTTAATTCTTTGCATTAGGATTTCCAATCTTTTGGGGGAACTAAGGCCTTTATAATTTATCCACTAATTTGTAGGTTTGAATTTACATTATATACGTTTGCGTAACATTTTTTCTAGCAGAGTTGCACAACGTACACCAATAAGTGACCACTGCCCAATGAACAGTTTATACCATATTCTCTACTACCAAAGTGTGGTAAATTGAAGCTTCACTAAGTCTTCTGGGAAAGATATGACTGCCTTCTCTGCTCAACAATAAATAAACAATGCTATATCCATTCTATGCATTTAGGTCAACTATATTGCAAAACCGAAGTGGTTTTCACCCATTCTGATATAAAATCTAATTTTTGACGTTAGGATATATAGACAATTTACTACTTTGTCAGTTGATTAAATTCAAGACACTGTTCTTATCTTATTCTAACATGGCATCTCCCGTAATTATGATATTCTCATTACCAATCTCAAACACACCATTGCATAGATCTTCGGTTTCCGATTGTTACAATTAAAATACACCTGAATGATATACGCTGATTCCTTTTTCAACTATAATTCTACTACTATCACGCTTAGAACAGTAACATATTGAATTCCTAAGCTCGTCACTTATTCTTTTTTGACTTCGTATTTCATTCTACTATAGGCTATACTTCTTCTTGCGGAATGTTGTGGTTGACGAGATTTGGTTCCATTCGTCTTTTTAATCTAATTACATCAAAGGTTTTCACTATGTTGTGATATAACGTATTTATATCACTGATATTAACGCCATCGAATACTTGAAATATTTCTATTTAACTTTTAAGTCTATTCATCAGAATAATCATTGTTTCCCAATAACCAACTCTTATATAAGAGAGGAGTGATGATATCATAACTAAAAGATTTTAAGAGTCATGATTAAATTTTTGGTCGTTCGTTCGAATCTCAATAAAAACATATGATGATTGTTGGTGATTGTAATCTGTTTTGTTTTTAGAAAAAAAATGTGATAAAAACCATTTAAAAAGTGATAGAGAATCAAATTACACCTATTTCGATAGCTATAAGCCATTATCTGATGAATTTTTATTAATGTACATATCAAAAAAAGTGTCTGATGTTAATAAGCATCCAGAAATTTTAAAACGTATAAAGGAAAATAAACAACCACATAAAAGACAGTCGGGAATAGAAATAATATCAATAGAAACGATTGTGCCACCAAATATTGAAAATGAAATAACATTGGATGAACAATCGCCAGTCATACCTGAAGAAAACATGGAAATATTCAATAAGTTGTTCGATCCAATTCCTTTGGTAATTGAAATGAACTTATAATGAATAAATTTATATAATTTTACTAATTCTTTTTTTAGAAATGTACTTTATCCTATGTACTTCGCTTTTCTTTTGGTCCAAAACAATCTGTTCTGCGCACATTGATGCATATATCGTTCGAAGATTTCTGCAAGTTCACAAATATTTATCAATTGTCTAATATTTATAATGATAAACTAAAACTATTCAAAATTTATGAATCCACGATTAAAAAAGAAATATGGCCGTTTAATTTATATATGCGCATAAGTGATATTTTCCTTTATTTACTGTTAAATGATGTAAAGCTTGATTTAAGTGATTTACAACATATATCACCAAAGTTTTTACATTGGAGTGATCTTGCAGTGAATACTGATTTTAATGAAATTGTACAAGAAGATTATTTTAATATGAATGGAGAGCGCATTGATGGTGATGAACAGCTACAAATTTCTCGTGAAAGTTTTTATACTCGTTGCTGGAATGAGGACGATTGGATATGGAAAATACCCAAAATAACTAATAATTCGATCCAAGAGAAAATTAATGTTACTAAAGGCAAGTGATTAAAAGTTAAAAATTTATTACTAATGCGGGATTATTCAGAATTTCGTTATTTATTTTTATAGCTTTTTAATATGGCATAAGTATTTGAATAATATGTTCTCTATTTTGGTTCAATATCATTTTGCTCTGTTTGTAGCAGTAGCATAATTTTAGAATTTAATACTTCTATGTTTTCTTGCTCTAATACATTTAATTCTACCTATAAATGCTTTTCGTGAGTTGCCAATTTAATTAATTATAGTTAGCCTATAATGTTCGTTTGATATTCTATATAGCCTTTTTTTCATACACAATGAGTATTAGCTTCAAAATTTAACCTTTTTCTTGAGAATTAAATTAAATATAATTAAAAACACAATTGTAAATTAACCTTGTGATGATGTTAAGAATTAAGAATCGGTATTTTATGCCGCAGAGCTTTCTGTTGTCTTAGTTTCAATGCGGCTTAAGCGTGAAATTAAATGCGAAAAAAAAAAAATTTCAAATCCTCCTTAAAAATAAAACGAAATTACTTTTCGAGCCTAGTATATTTTTCCAAGTATTGTTTTCAATGCATAATCAAGACTTCAATTATATGTATACTTAAACCATTAGCATTATCTGATGAAGATGCAGAACAGTTGACTGTTGAGAAGAAAAATGTAAAGGGCTCATATATATCACTGAAAAAGTGTAAGTAAGATATATGTATATAAATATCTCTTATAAAAACATTCTTTTTGGTTTTAATCAAAGTCTAAATATATTTGTTACTTAAGCTTAAACAAAAGCAATCAATATAGTTTTTAGTAGATATTTACACTAAAGGTTTTCAGATTGAACTCACTTTTTCTTTATTCATATGTTTTTTGTAAAACTATCACTTTATTAGTATTGTCAAAAGAGTAAAGGTTATGCACACAGTACCTCTTTTAGAAACCGATTCAATTCATTAACTTTTTAAACAGGAGATAAGAAAGTAACTGAATAACTGGGTAAGGTAACACAAACTTACAACTGAACAATCACACTGACATTAACATGGCAATCAAATATTTATAAATCAGTGTTATACATTCTTTCACAACTAAAACAAAAGACAGATGGTAAACTATTACAACCTGTACATTAACGATAATCAACTCGAGCTCTCCTAACAGAAAACTTACTAAGACTCTCCTTTAAAATGATTAACAAAGTATAATTACATTTAGTGCATTAACAAGTCATTCTCTCTTAAAAGCACACGTAGATGAGTTGGAATGAGGACGGTAATTGCAGAAAAAGCAACATACCTGGATTAAACTTTATGCTGCAATCTAGAGCAATGTTTTTCAACTCAAACCGGCCGGTAAAATATTCATTCCAATTTGCAATCTTCAGTACTTATATATTCGCAAAAAATAAGACCAAAATACAATATTTCACGAACCGGTATTTAAGAAACTCTGATCCAAAAACTTTGCCACAATCCTTGTATTCATAGTTTAATCAAAACATTTATGCTAACCATACAGAAAATCAGGAAGACCTCACGATAGTGACGAAACAATTTATTTTTATTTTATATACCATAAATTACTACTGCGATAAATAACTGATTTGAACATAAAACTATAATTTTATCAAGACAGAATAAGTATTTTCAAAGTGACATAGTTCGGCGTAAATATCTTTACTAGTTTAGTTTAAGTACCAGTATTCAACGTATTCATATATATTTTTTATCATGCTTATTTCCATATTGTTCAAATATAAATCAACATAAATAAATTAAATTATTTATAAATTTTATATAGATCTAAATGAAAATTTGGAATATCATAATCACACAGAACTGGTTGAAACGTCTTCCAGTATCACAAATCGTTCCTTGAAAATTACGGACAATGCATCTACAATCTGTTAGTTTTAAAATTTTTTATTTTCTCTTTCTGTTAATAATAAAATTATTTTTAAATGCAGTTCAAAGTACCAATAACGATGGAGCATGTAGTGTTGATGTTTTGCTTTCATCACAGACTCAACCTCAGGAAGACCCAGTCTGTATGTCATACAAAGCAAATACATCAAATCCTAATAACACAGGTATTAAATTTCAATCAGCTGTTGTTGTATGTATATCAATTATTTCAGTATATTTCAGACCAGAATTATTCATTGCATTTTACTTTTACAATTTATACTACTTTAAATATTTATATAATTTCGTTATTTCTACTTTTAATTCGATGATTCGACAATCCGAGTTTAATTAATCGTTACGTTCGAAGACATGTTATTTTGCTATGTTGAGACATTATACATTGTATTTGGCACACATTTTTCGCTTTAATATTTTAATCAGGCCTATTCTGAATCGCAAGGGAATGCGAGTTTGTTCGCTGTTCCCAATTCCCCTATTCTGAATAAATTTGGTATGTTCCCTGTTCCCAATTCCCCTATTCTGAATCGCATGCGAATGTGAGTTTTTTCCTAATTTTGCACAAATTCTCTCGCTAAGGTATGACTGCCTTCTCTGCTCAACAATAAATAAACAATGCTATATCCATTCTATGCATTTAGGTCAACTATATTGCAAAACCGAAGTGGTTTTCACCCATTCTGATATAAAATCTAATTTTTGACGTTAGGATATATAGACAATTTACTACTTTGTCAGTTGATTAAATTCAAGACACTGTTCTTATCTTATTCTAACATGGCATCTCCCGTAATTATGATATTCTCATTACCAATCTCAAACACACCATTGCATAGATCTTCGGTTTCCGATTGTTACAATTAAAATACACCTGAATGATATACGCTGATTCCTTTTTCAACTATAATTCTACTACTATCACGCTTAGAACAGTAACATATTGAATTCCTAAGCTCGTCACTTATTCTTTTTTGACTTCGTATTTCATTCTACTATAGGCTATACTTCTTCTTGCGGAATGTTGTGGTTGACGAGATTTGGTTCCATTCGTCTTTTTAATCTAATTACATCAAAGGTTTTCACTATGTTGTGATATAACGTATTTATATCACTGATATTAACGCCATCGAATACTTGAAATATTTCTATTTAACTTTTAAGTCTATTCATCAGAATAATCATTGTTTCCCAATAACCAACTCTTATATAAGAGAGGAGTGATGATATCATAACTAAAAGATTTTAAGAGTCATGATTAAATTTTTGGTCGTTCGTTCGAATCTCAATAAAAACATATGATGATTGTTGGTGATTGTAATCTGTTTTGTTTTTAGAAAAAAAATGTGATAAAAACCATTTAAAAAGTGATAGAGAATCAAATTACACCTATTTCGATAGCTATAAGCCATTATCTGATGAATTTTTATTAATGTACATATCAAAAAAAGTGTCTGATGTTAATAAGCATCCAGAAATTTTAAAACGTATAAAGGAAAATAAACAACCACATAAAAGACAGTCGGGAATAGAAATAATATCAATAGAAACGATTGTGCCACCAAATATTGAAAATGAAATAACATTGGATGAACAATCGCCAGTCATACCTGAAGAAAACATGGAAATATTCAATAAGTTGTTCGATCCAATTCCTTTGGTAATTGAAATGAACTTATAATGAATAAATTTATATAATTTTACTAATTCTTTTTTTAGAAATGTACTTTATCCTATGTACTTCGCTTTTCTTTTGGTCCAAAACAATCTGTTCTGCGCACATTGATGCATATATCGTTCGAAGATTTCTGCAAGTTCACAAATATTTATCAATTGTCTAATATTTATAATGATAAACTAAAACTATTCAAAATTTATGAATCCACGATTAAAAAAGAAATATGGCCGTTTAATTTATATATGCGCATAAGTGATATTTTCCTTTATTTACTGTTAAATGATGTAAAGCTTGATTTAAGTGATTTACAACATATATCACCAAAGTTTTTACATTGGAGTGATCTTGCAGTGAATACTGATTTTAATGAAATTGTACAAGAAGATTATTTTAATATGAATGGAGAGCGCATTGATGGTGATGAACAGCTACAAATTTCTCGTGAAAGTTTTTATACTCGTTGCTGGAATGAGGACGATTGGATATGGAAAATACCCAAAATAACTAATAATTCGATCCAAGAGAAAATTAATGTTACTAAAGGCAAGTGATTAAAAGTTAAAAATTTATTACTAATGCGGGATTATTCAGAATTTCGTTATTTATTTTTATAGCTTTTTAATATGGCATAAGTATTTGAATAATATGTTCTCTATTTTGGTTCAATATCATTTTGCTCTGTTTGTAGCAGTAGCATAATTTTAGAATTTAATACTTCTATGTTTTCTTGCTCTAATACATTTAATTCTACCTATAAATGCTTTTCGTGAGTTGCCAATTTAATTAATTATAGTTAGCCTATAATGTTCGTTTGATATTCTATATAGCCTTTTTTTCATACACAATGAGTATTAGCTTCAAAATTTAACCTTTTTCTTGAGAATTAAATTAAATATAATTAAAAACACAATTGTAAATTAACCTTGTGATGATGTTAAGAATTAAGAATCGGTATTTTATGCCGCAGAGCTTTCTGTTGTCTTAGTTTCAATGCGGCTTAAGCGTGAAATTAAATGCGAAAAAAAAAAATTTCAAATCCTCCTTAAAAATAAAACGAAATTACTTTTCGAGCCTAGTATATTTTTCCAAGTATTGTTTTCAATGCATAATCAAGACTTCAATTATATGTATACTTAAACCATTAGCATTATCTGATGAAGATGCAGAACAGTTGACTGTTGAGAAGAAAAATGTAAAGGGCTCATATATATCACTGAAAAAGTGTAAGTAAGATATATGTATATAAATATCTCTTATAAAAACATTCTTTTTGGTTTTAATCAAAGTCTAAATATATTTGTTACTTAAGCTTAAACAAAAGCAATCAATATAGTTTTTAGTAGATATTTACACTAAAGGTTTTCAGATTGAACTCACTTTTTCTTTATTCATATGTTTTTTGTAAAACTATCACTTTATTAGTATTGTCAAAAGAGTAAAGGTTATGCACACAGTACCTCTTTTAGAAACCGATTCAATTCATTAACTTTTTAAACAGGAGATAAGAAAGTAACTGAATAACTGGGTAAGGTAACACAAACTTACAACTGAACAATCACACTGACATTAACATGGCAATCAAATATTTATAAATCAGTGTTATACATTCTTTCACAACTAAAACAAAAGACAGATGGTAAACTATTACAACCTGTACATTAACGATAATCAACTCGAGCTCTCCTAACAGAAAACTTACTAAGACTCTCCTTTAAAATGATTAACAAAGTATAATTACATTTAGTGCATTAACAAGTCATTCTCTCTTAAAAGCACACGTAGATGAGTTGGAATGAGGACGGTAATTGCAGAAAAAGCAACATACCTGGATTAAACTTTATGCTGCAATCTAGAGCAATGTTTTTCAACTCAAACCGGCCGGTAAAATATTCATTCCAATTTGCAATCTTCAGTACTTATATATTCGCAAAAAATAAGACCAAAATACAATATTTCACGAACCGGTATTTAAGAAACTCTGATCCAAAAACTTTGCCACAATCCTTGTATTCATAGTTTAATCAAAACATTTATGCTAACCATACAGAAAATCAGGAAGACCTCACGATAGTGACGAAACAATTTATTTTTATTTTATATACCATAAATTACTACTGCGATAAATAACTGATTTGAACATAAAACTATAATTTTATCAAGACAGAATAAGTATTTTCAAAGTGACATAGTTCGGCGTAAATATCTTTACTAGTTTAGTTTAAGTACCAGTATTCAACATATTCATATATATTTTTTATCATGCTTATTTCCATATTGTTCAAATATAAATCAACATAAATAAATTAAATTATTTATAAATTTTATATAGATCTAAATGAAAATTTGGAATATCATAATCACACAGAACTGGTTGAAACGTCTTCCAGTATCACAAATCGTTCCTTGAAAATTACGGACAATGCATCTACAATCTGTTAGTTTTAAAATTTTTTATTTTCTCTTTCTGTTAATAATAAAATTATTTTTAAATGCAGTTCAAAGTACCAATAACGATGGAGCATGTAGTGTTGATGTTTTGCTTTCATCACAGACTCAACCTCAGGAAGACCCAGTCTGTATGTCATACAAAGCAAATACATCAAATCCTAATAACACAGGTATTAAATTTCAATCAGCTGTTGTTGTATGTATATCAATTATTTCAGTATATTTCAGACCAGAATTATTCATTGCATTTTACTTTTACAATTTATACTACTTTAAATATTTATATAATTTCGTTATTTCTACTTTTAATTCGATGATTCGACAATCCGAGTTTAATTAATCGTTACGTTCGAAGACATGTTATTTTGCTATGTTGAGACATTATACATTGTATTTGGCACACATTTTTCGCTTTAATATTTTAATCAGGCCTATTCTGAATCGCAAGGGAATGCGAGTTTGTTCGCTGTTCCCAATTCCCCTATTCTGAATAAATTTGGTATGTTCCCTGTTCCCAATTCCCCTATTCTGAATCGCATGCGAATGTGAGTTTTTTCCTAATTTTGCACAAATTCTCTCGCTACCAAATTGTTGGGGAGACAAGTTAAAAAAGTATTAAAAATAGTTTAATTTAATATAAAAGTAACTGAAAATGATCAGATTTTTGAATATATTTTAATAAAATTATTATTATAATAAAATTATTACAATAAATTTAATATTTTCAAAGTTTTATTTTTTGATTAGTTTTCCGAATATATTTTAATAAATTTAATATAACAAAATTTTCATTTAATATATTTTATTAAAATTATTATTTTAATAAAAGTATAACAAATTTAAAATATTTAAGTTTTTATTTATTTATTTTATTCACACGGGTTTTTTCCACTAATTAAAGTGTTAACTATTGTTTTTAAAACAATAGAAAAATGAAAGGAAACCAAATTCTGAAATAAGTGGATTCCTAGAATAAGTTAAAATAAGTTAAAACTGCAATTATGTGCAGGTAAAACATTGCTTCTTTTTTATTGTAAGATCTTTATAGGTATAAACTAGTATTAGTTCATTAATTTAAGCATGAAGGACATTTCTATCCTAATTATATAAAAAAAGTAAATTATAATTTACGCAAATTTTGTATAAAAGCAGTGAATGTTTGAAAATAAAGACATTGAAGAATTGATATCATAACGTAAGGTTGTTTTTTAATTAGTTTAAAAAAGAGTTAAAAATTTAGAATTTAGCATTTGGTTTATTTTGCTCATGCATAATTATTTTTATATATTTATTTTAATCATTAAAATAAAAGTTTCTAATTGTTTATTATTTACTCATAAAATAACTTATATTTATTTCCGATAATTTGTGCAGCAAACAAATAATGCGATTTTTACATTTAAATCAACATATGATACGCAATTCTTTTCTTTGTTTTGCTCATTTTCTCACTTTTCGTCATTAAAAAGTGGCATGGTTGCCAAAATTTAACAAAACAAATTTGAAATTGTTGTTGTTCACGAAACTGCTGTCTCCCTAGCGATTCAGATTGAAAGGGCTATTGAAGGTAAAAAAGTGTGTTCTGTTGTATTCTTCGATGTCGCACAGGCCTTCGACAAAGTCTGGCACAAAGGTCTTTTGAATAAACTAGAAACATGTTTGCCGTCGTCATATTTTGCGATTTTGAAGTCTTACATTACCTCGAGGTTCTTTTATGTAAAACACGAAAACTGCTATTCAAATCTTTCTGCGATAAAAGCTGGTGTACCTCAGGGCAGTGTACTCGGTCCACTACTGTACCTGCTTTACACAATGGACTTGCCAATAACACCTGAAAATAAAATTGCAACATTTGCAGATGATACTGCTATTTTGGCGATTGCTGACTCCGTTGAAGAATCAATAGCCAAATTACAAACAGCTACAAATTCGTTAGACAATTGGACAAAAAGATGGCGTATCAAACTGAATTCTGCTAAATCTGTTCATGTGGATTTTGCAAATAAAAAAATACAGTATCTTCCTATTTCGATTCAAGGTACTCAAATACCATATGCCAATACTGCAAAATATCTTGGTATAACGTTGGACGCAAAACTTCGGTGGAAAGAACACATAAAAAAGAAACGGGACGAGCTTGACATGAAGTTGCGAAAAATGGAATGGCTGATTGGCCGCAAATCCACAGTATCTATGCAAAACAAGATTCTGCTATATAATCAAATTTTAAAACCTGTATGGTCGTATGGCGCTGAACTATGGGGGAGCGCTAGCCAAAGTAACGTCGAAATAATGCAACGTTTCCAGAACAAGGTTTTACGGAACATTTTAAATGCGCCATGGTACATTAGGAACAGCGATATACATCGCGATCTAAAATTGTCCACAGTCGCTGAAGAAATAAAACAGAAAGCAACAAGACACAAACTGAGGTTGCAGCAACATGTCAACATAGAAGCTGTTAACATCATAACTTCGTATGGACAACAGAGACGATTGAAACGGCGAAATGTCGCTGATATGGCATTGAATTAGAATGTAAAGTAATTTGTGTAGAAAATTGCTTATTTATGTATGTATAGTATTTATCAGATTCAAGCTACTCGTTATTTATAATGTAAATAGTTGTAGCAATAAAAAAAAACAAAAAAAAAAAAAAAAAAAAAAAAAAACAAACTTAAATTTAGTGCTTCAAAGTACTTTTGTGTTATAGTTTTTTATGTTTTTGTTTGTTATAATAAAGAAAAAATGTCCAGAGACGAAGACACAACAAAACGCAACGTGCTCTCGTTCATTAATGGACCCGAGCCAAGCATAGATCGGCGATTTCGTCCATGTCCGAAGAATATATTCAAAGCAAGTGGTGACATATCGAAAACAAGTACTATTGGAGAAGATAGGGCCATGGTGTATCTACGACTGCGTCCTGTTAATTCTCCTTCATCGTCATATAAAATTGCAGGCATGGGAAACACTCTTGTGGTGAACCCACGTTTAGATCAAACAACGACAAGTAACAATAAAGCAGCAATGGAAAAACATTTTACCTTCAGCGCGATATTCGATAATAATGATAGTCAAAAGGGCGTATACAATAAGTGTATAGGTGACAAAATAAAATTGGAGGGAAGTTTCACAGTGCTGACTTATGGTACATCTGGTTCCGGAAAGACTTTTACACTATTAGGTAAAATTCAATTAAAGTAAAATTACATGATTTGTTTAAAAATAATTGTTTCTTTAGGCGATGACGTTAATCCTGGTATTGTGCCGCGTTCCATTGAGAATATTTTCACATTATACAATTCCAATATAAATCCGCACCCGGCAGTTAAATTACAAAATGCTCGCGTAGTTATTTTAGAGGATGAACTTGTTGCCAAGGAAATAATTTCAACTCGTCAAGTGCTCACAGCTTGCGGAGATATAACCTCAGTACATAAGCAATTCCAACAAATCATATGCTCAGATCATAATTTTGAAACCACAGTTTTCGATGATGTGCTTGTTATGATTTGGGTGTCATTCGTTGAAATTTATAACGAATTTGTCTATGATTTACTGGAATTATCGGCATCTAATCAAACAAATACAGTGCCGTCTCGTAAGAATCTTAAAATTGTTAGCAACGATGGAAAAGTTTTCGTGAAAGGATTAACACAAGTTTATGTGAAGAATAGCTTGGAAGCCCTAAAATTGCTGCGCTTTGGCTTACAACGTGTCACTTACGCCTCTACTTCCATCAATGCAAACTCCAGCCGGTCGCATTGTATATTCATCATTGACGTGCTAAAGTACAATGCATCAGGTTTGATAACAGAAGTAAGTTATTTTACTATTTTACTATCATTCAAATGATTTTATCCATTATTTTTTTGTTTTGTATTTGAAGATATCTTATAAATTCTGTGACTTGGCTGGTTCTGAACGACTTGACAAAACTGGGAATGTCGGTTCACGGCTTAAGGAAACACAACGTATCAATACATCGTTGATGATTCTGGGTCGCTGTCTTGATGCTGCTAATAATTTAAATCGTAAGAAGAATACTGAGGTTATTCCTTACCGAGAATCGAAACTTACGATGTTGTTGCAAGCTCCACTGTTAGGAAAGGAGAAAATTGTCATGGTGGTTAATGTTACACCCACTGAAAAATATTATGAAGAAAATTTAAATGTTTTGGGATTCTCTTCAATCGCTAAGAATATTATCTTCAAACCACCAATTGTGAAGCAAAATAACTTAAGATTTTCATTCTTTTTGGAACCTTCCAAGTCCGGCAGTGCACAAAATGCCTACATTGAGCAATTACTCGAAGAAAATATTTTGTACGTTTTAAAATACCCTAACTCTTTTGGAATGTAATAATATATAAATTATTTATTCAAATAGGCTGCGTAATGATAATGATCGACTGATAAACGAAGTAAATAATTTCCAAATTAGGATAAATTCTGAACTCTTGCGGCAAGAAAAAGAAATTCGAAATGAACTTGTGGACTCGTTTGAAAAAACATTGACTGCAACCAAGGAACAAGCTGAAAATCGTCTGAAACAGGAACTTGAATGTCAAAAACGAGTATTTGAATCAAAGGTGAGTCAAGTGCGCTATCAATTCAGATATATTAATCACATCAATAATTAAATTTCAATTTATAATTTTTAGTTGGCAAAAGTGAAACGAGCGCATATTGAACAAATTGAAGATTTGCGTGAAGAGTTACAATAACTGAAAGAGAAAGAATGTCAAAAATATCCGAACAAACACAATCCAACACTCGCTTTTAGTCCGCGGCAAGTTAAGGTATTGCAGGCACTGCCAGAGAAGATTCGCGATAAAACTCAAATCAAAATTGAGACAATAGATTCAGTAGTCGCAGATCCTAGTCCGATAAAAAATGATAATTCGCATGAAGAATTACAAGACTTAAAAGAAAACATTTGCAATGAAATATCAAGGAAACGCAGGACATTAGAGAATATGGGAGCTTCGCATGAGGAATTTTTAGAAACTGAAAGACAGATTTACAATGAAAATCCAAACAAAGTGATTGTACTAGACGCAAATTATACGAACAAAATAGGAGAAGAATTAGAAAAAATGGAGGAGGACTCAAGCGATAAAAATTCTAACGAACTCAACACGAAATAGTCCTTGTAAAAGAGGATTAACGTTTTTTTGTAATTTATAAGAATATTTCTAGTTTTGTTTAAATAAATGTATTAGATTATATCAGTTAAAATTACACAATTTTTTACTAATTATTTTTTAATTAAGTTAAATTCAGGCAATTACAAATGAATCAGTTTAAGTTTTAAACACGGTAGTAAGATTTTTCATCGCGTTTAGATAGATGTAGCAGATAGAGCTGAACATACTTGTATCATAAAGTAATATCCAAAAATAGATTAATTTTTTTTCAAATAAAGGTAAATGTCCATTAGACTGACTATTGTATTACGGAAAAAATATGAAAAAATAATTAATTGATTTTAAATAAATTTATCTGCGTGATACCCGATATACCACCAGTAAAGCTAAAATTAATTATTTTTCTAGAATTTTTTTTATTGTATATTATGTTAAATTAGTATTATTTTGTTGTAAATTAATTAATAATTTAAGGCTTCATCGACTAAATGATGAAGTAATTGCATTAAAGCCCACATAATTTTAATTTCTTTAAGTTCTTTATTTGTTAAATACCTTATCTTTCAATATCCTTACTCGTATTATAAGCTTTTAAAAAAATAACAGTAGGAGAATTAGGAAGGAGTTGATAGTAGCTAGCACCTTGACTCTTCTGTCCGTATGCACTCCATGTAACGGGTACTGTGTCAACTTGGCAATTTACATCACTTTTTTTTTGTAAAATCCATTATATACTTAAAGTATCAGATAATGAATATTTTGTTGAAGAGATTGTTGTAGCAATATGCCAAACTGGAAGCAAGCTCAGAAAAGGTTGATAACACATTGCACAATGGGCGGAATAGAGAAAGTAATGTGAAGATATAAAGGAGTAGAAATGAAAGTTTCGAGAATGGCCATGTCAACTTACTGGAACCACTCGTCAACCAAGTATCGTTCACCACCTCCAAATGGATATTACAAGCAGCTTCTAGCGTGTTAAAAAAAGACAGGAATGACCATCTTTAAGGCATCTCTATGAATATCAGAGTTTCTAATAGACCAAAGAATTTGAATATCTCCCTTAAGTTGATATTTTGAAATTTTTTTAGTCAAGTGTAGACTTAGCTGGCTTACTAAAAGCGATAAAACCAAACTGATTCAGAATATGTGTACAGATTGTTTTCTCTGTTTTGATGTGGTGTTTAACAAAAGTCAAACGCAATTCCAATACCTCAATTAAAATCCTACAATTTTTTTTTACAGAAACAATTAAACTTCAAATCTAATGATATTTACTAAATATAATAATAACGATTACACAATAAATGTACTTAAAGTGAAGATTATTACAAATCATCCTTAACTAAAAATAACTTAAGATTTATTTCTTGAAAAATGAAGATATGCTTTTTGTTCCCTTTGCGCTCTTGGCTAATGCTTTGTCCTTAGCTGTGAGTACGCGCTCCTTAGGTGCTGGTGCCTTTGGTGCATCATTAACGATTATATTAGATTTATCATCATCCAGTGAGTCATCTAATAGGCTATTATTTTTTAATTTTTCATTAGCACTTTTATCATTCGTGTTTTCAAGTTTAATTTTTTTATTATCATTTGAATTAAGTGATTGCAAGTGATTTTCGTTTATTTGCCTGTTTCTGCTCCTCAACGATGGCTTTTATTTCCGGTTGTATTTCAAAATATTTTGTGAGATCGTCGTGTAAATCCAAGTCAATATAACCACCAACAATATCACACGCCATACGCAAATAGTCAATATCGTTAATCAGATCTTCAGCTGTTGAATTCTCGCTGGGAGTGTAATTATGTGACACGGTGCTCAGTCCGCAATAAATTCCTTTGCTTTTAAGCACATTCGCAATGTTTCGGGTTTTAAGCGCTAACCAAGCTAACGTTTTTTCTGCATTGTACTTATAAAACACCGTTTTGGAACCAGCTAATCTTTTAACATCAGCTACGCAACCTAATGTGTCTTTGTCTACAAAAGTCGTAAGCAGGCGAGAAGTGCTTAAATCTTCACTTTGCCTGCAATGCAGTTCCAGTACTCTTTGGGTGCAATGCTTGCGTATATGATGTATTGCCAAAAATGTGACATCAATCGGTGTAGTAACATAAATACGTCCATTGGAACATACATTTGAATCTATTAGCCAACTTCGTCGTGGTTCAGAGAACTGTAATACTTCCATAATGATTTTATTGGAACATGCTATAAATAGCGCGGTGGTACCTTTGCCCGGATGAAAGAAGCGTTCTAATCGCAATTCATTATCGGCATTTTGCATTAAAGATTCGGCAATATAAAATACTTTTCTTATAGATGATGCTTTAACCGTTTTATTGTCTCTTGTTGAATCATTTAATTTGGTTTCTGATTTAGAAGAACGCGTAGATTTTATTTTGCTCATATTTGCTAACAAAATTTCTTTGCATTTATTTTTGCGCGAAAATCTTGAAGTATGCTTTAATCATAAACAAAACCATTAACCGCTGTACAAAATCATGTGTATTCATATTAAGAAACAAAGAATACTTGTACAAGAACGGCAACTTAAATGTAAACAAAAAAAACCAACCAATACACTCTCAAAATAATTTACTACTACCAAACCAAGCACGTTGTTTTGTTGTTGCAATTCGACCCACCCCGACTGAAAAGTTTCACCACCCCGAACAGAACGTTTCACCACCACGAACGGTCTTAATTTTTTTTATTACGAAAGAGCAATATGAAGAGCGCAAATTGGGTTTTGTTTAGTTATTTTGACAGGAGAAATGCGCCAAAAACTGAAAAACGTAGTCAAATCAAACTGAGTTATAAAAAGTAGTGAATAAGTTTCTTTGAAAAAATAATTATATTTATTATAATTGTTATTATAGTAAATTATTATATATTATTATTAATATTTGAAGATGGTGCGAAATTGCGTGATGGGATGTAAGTTATTTAAGGGAATGTATGAATTTCCTAAAAATGACGAAAGAAGGTAAAAAAACAATAATTTATTAATTGTGGATTTAAAATATATGTTTTGTGTTTAATGTGATTTGTTTGTTTTGATGTGTATAAATACAAATTAGTAAAGCAAAAATATATGTGAGTATATATTTAATATATTTTAATAAAGTTGTGCTATGTGTTAATTTGTGTTTGTTAAATATGTGAAAAATCCAATAAGAAATATAAAAAAAAACAAAAATTGTAAACAATTTTTTGATGGTAAAAAGAGTGGAGTATGTAAATTATATTTGTATATTAAAATATTCATATTCAAATGTATGAATAGTTTAAAGACTTTTAATATTATTTAATTTATTATTAATTTAATTCAACAATTTTATTTTTAATAAAATACTTTTATGCAATAAAATAACTTTTAATATGTTTTCTAATTAACAAATTTTACTATTTCATTTGTTCATGTTAAAAACACTGAATTGAACTAAATCGTATATTTCTTGGGACTGCTTGAAATTAGAAAATATAAATTTTTGACAATTTTTGTCAAAAATTGAGGTTGCTTATTTTGCGTTATTAATATTTTGTATTTTGTTGTTTTCTGTTTTATTTTCAACAATAATTGAATTGCCTTAATATAACATTTTTTTTAAAAATTATTCTTTTTCTGGAATAAGAATTGTGTATTATAAAAAACATATTAATTTATTATTAAAAATTTTAATATGATATTTTCTTAAAGTTTTTTTCGTTTAACGGCTTTAATGCATTTTTGATCCGGTAATCTTATTCAATTATTTTCGGGTATATCGCAAGTGCATTTTCTATAAAAGTGATGCATGGCAATAAAGTTTAATATATATGTATGTATGTTTACAATTATCTAGTCCCAGATTTTAATATCATATTGAACATATTTTTAGTATATTATTCAAAAAAGACAATTTCTTTTATTTAAATATTATTCCTTATGTACGCAAACAATATATATTGTTTTAAACAAATGCCTTTAATAAATTTGTATGTTTATTAAATTATTGTTATTATTATTTCAATTCTTAGAAATAATAAATTATGAGTACAACTTGTACTTCTTTTAATTAAACCCAGCTAATATTCTTAAATACTTAAATATTTATTAATAAATATATTTTATAAATATGATGGTATATTAAAAAATTTTCAATATTTATAAAATACTTTTTTATTAAATTGCATATAAAAATACTCCTGCTTGAAAAATTCATATAAATCTAATCATACAGTAATGTATGTAAATGAATAATACGCATCATTCACCTCACACATTTGAAGCGAATGCGCGTACATCCCCACCCATCAACAGATTTATCGCTACTGATCAGAAATGCATGCAAATTAAAAATACGTACATTCATCACATAAATTTACAGCGAATGCGCGTACACCCTCCCCATCAATAGATTTTTCAGCACTAAATTTGAAAAATTTGCCTATGCAGAGAAATATAATTCATCATTCACCACTTGAGTGTTACCGTATAAAAAAGTAAATTGGTAGTAGCTTCGGTTTTTATTATTAATTACACATCATAACAGCATTTAATGATATTATTTCAATATTATATTACAAATAATGTTTTATACGCTCAAAAAATATTTAAGAAAATATAAATCATTAAATAAGATATAATCAATACTGCTTTTTTTATTTTATAAAAAAATTCTCTTCTACAAAAGTTTGTTGCCGAACATAATATATCAAAATACTTTAAAATTTATATGAAAAAATTAATTAAAATTATGAATTTGCTGAATACATATTACATGATTAAGCAAACTAAACTGATTAAAATTGACTGATTTAAATGTTTATATATTAATTTATATATTTATTTATCATATATTGTTATAATATATATTTGTTGTTATAATATATATTTTGTTTACGTGATGTGATATTATTAACCAAATAAGGTACACACAACTTTTTTATATTATTAAAAGGAAAGCATATGATAAGCAAGTAGTAAGAAATTAATATACTGCAACCCCAAAAGAGAGTAATTTGATGTTATCGTGGTAAAATCACATGTATTCCATACGTGTGCCAAAGTGTAATAAATTTCTCTTCGTTTCGATGGAAGTGGGCGGAGTTTCCGTTCTTGTAAAAGTATTCTTTGATTAGATTGATCATGAGCAGTGATCTACGTTAACATTGCTATCTGTCTAACATCATGTTCCCATTGCAGCTAAAACAAAACGAAGGCAGTGGGAATTTACTATTGGAAACATGTTATCAATAACCACATTTGTTGCTATTTTCAATGATATCTGATATAAGAATCAGTATATAAAAAATTTTTTACAATTTCAAAATTTATTTATGTTAGTACTCTGCTTAACAAGAAAAATATTGATTGTGGCTTTAACAAAAATGGATAGTAACCAATTTTATAACTTAAGGTATTGAAGATATTGAAGAATTGAAGGTCAAAAGAATTATTTTTCTTATTATAGTTAGAAATATTTTAACTATAACAGTATTGTTATATGACAATTTTAAAACGCTTTTTTGGTAATCCTGATTTTTAAAATTTGAACATTTTTATGGAACCGTAAAACTTTAAAAAAATAATGGATATATTAACTAAATATTTATATTATATTTATATTTATAAGCCAATAGTAGTTTCAAACATATAATCACACATATGTAAAAAAAAACATTTCTAATATTATTGTTATCTATTGTATTGTAAATATTCTTAAGAGGTTTTGTCTGTATATGCAATAATATTGTATGTATTGTATTATTTATTTTGTATTTCTTATTTTTTTATATTAATTATAAATAAATTAGTATGTGCTTGTAATTAGTTTTGTGTATAAAAAGTATCTTAATTATTTACGTAATATTTAAAAGAAAATTACGTTTCATTATAAGGATTTTTTTAATTAAATCAAAATTTATTTTAAAAATAGAACATAACACAAATGTTTTTAATCGAATATTGAAGATTTAAATATTTTTAAATTTCTGTAGTTTCCCTGTGACATGTAATTTAAAAAAATGTCTACACCATTGAAGAATTTTTGATTTTAAAATTTATAACGATTAACGATTGCATATATTTAACAAATTCTATGAACGCTTTTGTTTGGAGGAAACGGCAACAATATGCCTCTGCAACGACCGTTATATATTGCATTATTACCGAAACAATCAGTTCCTTGAATTTAAACTGCATGATTTTAAGATGGCCGGCATTAGTTAAAAAGTTAGAGCCTTCTTATGGAAGCGGACTTAGAGTTTATATAAAATTCGTATAAAGTTTACCACTGTGACTTGAAAAACCTCATTGAAATACCATAGCTTTTACAAAATTAAAATTAACAATTATAAAAAAACAATAAAAGTAGAAACGAAGTGAAATAATTATTTCGTTGTAATAAATTTACAACATAAAACGTAACGGAATTTTGGTTTTTTATAATTTGCAAAGGCAGCAACGTTTTCAAGATGTACCGCAATAATACTGATATACCAGATGTACATATAATAAAAAAAAAAAATACTAACTGTTTTAACCTGTTTGTGTTGTTGTTGATTTAATATATATATTATTTCTAGGGTGCACTTCGCCACCAATTATATGGATTTAACGATGTGGAATTAAATGATATGCGTAATACATTTACGGATGCCACAAACCCATTTCCATCACCGGAATTATCACCAACATCGCCAAATGCACCATTTCAGTTTTTCTCTTCGAATGTCATCGGTATGCCATTCGGTACATCTGATGCCTATAATCAAAATCAAGTGGGACTTGGCAGATCGACAATTAGCGAAACAGATTCAAGTTCTTCATTATCGAGTTATTCTAGCAACCAACATTTCAATCGCTTCTTGTCTCAACAATCGGAAATGAGCGCTTCACAACAACAACAGCCACAGCAACGTTTGCAACAACAGCTAAATTTAACTGGCGCATTCGCTCAGCCACAAATATCGGTTAGTCCAACCACTGGCAATCATCAGCAACAGAAAGATGACATATCCAAATCTCTTCAAATGTTTGCATATAAAATGGCATGCAAGTCAGAACAAGGTTTGGTTAATTAATTTAAACGATTCATTTTTGTTTAAATGTTCATTTTTGAATAATTATATACATATATATAAATTTTATGTTTTTATAATATTATATTAATATTTATAATATTTTATTAATATATATTTTATTTAATTATTTTTATAATATAAAAATAATTATAATTTTAGAACAAATTCAACAGCAAACACCTAAGGCAAATGACTTAATGCAAGATTTCTCCTACAATGGTTTTACTACCGATGATTGTTTCCAATATCAATATCAATACCCAACAATGCATCCAACAGAGGATGCTAATAAGAACATTGGATTTGATGTCATTAATAGTAATTATTCGTATGGGATCTCTGAGGCGCACAGCAACATCTGGAAAATGAAACCAACTCAACAGTTAACGAAGTCTAATGTTCAGGCATCTAACTTTCAGCCAGCTAAAGAACCGCGTGCTATAAGTATTGGAGTTGCTGCTGCGTCTATGTCGAATTCCGTTGGTGTTGCTCCAATCAAAAAGGTTGATAATAGTAACAATTATAACAAGAGAATACAAAAACGATTCAACGCTGCTAAACATTCTGTAAATGTAAGTATATTATTAAAATAAAAATAAATAAAAATATAATGATAATATGATGTGATTTATTAACATGATATATATATGTATGATTTACTATTTTTTATTTGTTTTTTTTTCCAGTCGGTAATTAAGCATTGCGTTTTCTGCGAAAATAACAATGAACCAGAAGCAGTTGTGAAAAGCCATGCCGTGCGCGATTCACTTGGTAGGGTTCTTTGTCCAAAATTGCGTACATATATTTGTCCAATATGTAAGGCATCAGGTGATGAGGCACACACAGTTAAGTACTGCCCACAAAAACCAATAGTCACCATGGACGACGCTATTAAGGCACAAGCGTTCCGTTTGGCTAAAGGAGGCTTTTACAAACAACAGATGAAGGTTTAAATAAGGAATGAAAAATATCCTCAAATCAAATATATGTACATAAAAAACAAAACTATCTCAAAAACAATTAGTTTTGCACTTAATGTGCATTCGTTATTTTTTTTTTTTTTAAATGTACAAAAGTACATTACGTTCAAGAAAACACATTTTATACCTTTTATCACTAAATTAATTCAATTAATTTAACAGGATTATTCTTGATCAAAGCAAAGCATTTTTATTTTTATTTTATGTCAAAGTTCTTGAACTAATTTGACATATTTTCAAATATATATATTAATCTTTTTGAGTTAATGTAACTTTAGTGCGTAGTTACATAAAAGATCTTAGAAAGAAACGAAAAAAATTTAACTAATCAGATCTAATTCTCTTGCTGAGCAACGAGATATCATTCAACGGTTGTGAATTATTATAAAAATAAAATTATATCATATTCAATTATATGATCTTCAAAAATTATCGCAACAATTTTAAATTTTGACTACTACAGAAGTTTAATGTTATAATAAATTCTGAAAGTATTTTATAATATTTTCTCGTGAATAATAGTTTCTAATGAAATTGCTAATTTTCCTAAAATGTTTCTGTGAGAAAACATTCATATTATACAATATATTAAACTTGATTCTTTTTTTAACGTGTAAGATTGAAAAAACTAAAGGAGATGTTTCGTAACATTTCTTAAAAATTTATATAAAATATAATAGTTTTGTGTTTTGTATACGTACGATTCCGTCAAATTGAAATTGTTTGTTTTAAAATTTAAAAAATAATATTTATTAGTGAAAAAATGTTAAAACGTTCGCGTTTTACACAATTTTTAATAATAAGAATTTTGGTATGTAAACGTTCAAAAGTAGTAATAAACGTTATTTGAAACTGATTAGTGTGTATTTATATTTGTATTTAAACCAAAACATATAGACATAACACCAATGAACTGACAAAACCAAAAGCCATATTGGAATCACTTTTTACAAGTTTTTTTAAATAAAATAATATTAACTAATATGAAATCCTTTCTTAAAATTTGGTAGATAAGTTTTTTTTATTTAAATTTAATTTTAAAAGTCGAATACGATAAAGAAGACTATTTTCCATAAATAACAGTAAACAATTAAAGAACAGTAATAAATCAAAGCAATTAAAACAATTATTTCTCGCTTATAGTTTTTATTTGAGAATCTCATTCTTTAAATACAATTTTCAGTTCAATCTACCATGAAATAAACTATTCAAATGTTATAATATCGAAGTCGGTTACACGCAGTGTGTGTATGGCATTCGGCCAGCGTATGACGCATCAGTCGGAAAGTTCATATTGTTATATGCTATGCCTTCCCCCGTTCTTGCAAATGATGCAATTTTAGAATAAACATTGTGAGCGGTACTTGTATGCCATGGATAAGTGGCTGTGAAATGTAGACGATATAGATATGAACGCTCCTAAAACTGATCGCATAGTCTCACTGTGAACAACTTCCCTTAGCAATATGGTTCTAAGAAATTTAGTGTCTATGGAACACATGATATTTTCGTGCGTTGTTTCCTATTTTATATGCCTATGTTCTAACATGAGCATACCGAATTAACGAATCGTTAATCGTTGTAGGCTTTATAAAGCACATTTTAAGCAAGAACATAAATAGATACCAACGCTTTATTCGGAAGCGGCAGAAAGCTTGTGGAATTTAAGCGAATGTAGATTTGAAAGTGTCGATGTTACCTGAAGTCAAGATGAAGGAATCCCTTTATGTCCCACTCTAACTCATGCATTTATCTTATAATCTAGTCATGTTTTCTCGATAGGTTAGTAAAGCAACACAATGAAGGCATTTTATTACTCCTATAAGGCAGATAGAGAAGTGAAGTTAGTACCTATGTGTTGACGAACGGTTAAAAATATTAATGTCGTCATGAATTTAAATATTTTGGATAACGATAACGACATTCAATCTTCTAGTATATTTCTATAATCGAAAATAGTGACTCCAAAAAGCCACAATTAAAGTTTATTATCTCTAAGAAGCATATCACTGAGATCGCTGAACATTGGAAAGCAGCGATTTGGATACAAATATTGATTCTTCTCATTTCACGTTCAATTGATCTATAAAGTAACACTTCAATAATTTCATCAATGATGCTAGTGTTTTGTACAGATATTTTAGATATTCAGAATACTTTCCTTAAGTTGCATGCCTAGCTAACGCTTGACCAAACCGCAATTAATTGATTGTAATTAATTAAAGCTATTGTGCCTATTACTGTTGATTCAAAATTTTTCCCTATAATTTTAATTGTTAATAATTATACCGTAGAAACATATTAAGTTTAATTCACCATTAATCAAAACATCAAAACTTTATTTTATGGTAATCAAGGTAAACAGTTTATTTAATAGTCAATAGCTATTAACAGTTTATTAAATTCGCTAATTATCTTAAGATACATTTCGATTCATTTCATATTTAGTCTTCTTCTTTACGTTTCTCAAATATTGCAATGAATATTCCATCGGTAAAATCCTTCTCAGGTAGTGCATATAAGCAGTTCTTGCCAATATTCTTATAATTCACATCACCAACGTTTTGCCACTTATTCCGTAATGCTTTTTTACCGCTAAGCAATTTAAATTGTGGATTAATTTGTAGGCAACGTTGTACTACCTAAAATGCAAAAAGAAAAACACTTATTTAATAAGAATGTGTATAATCTCCTCCTATAACTTATATAACCTGTTCATTTTCCTCTGCATACAAGGAACAGGTGGAATAAGCGATACGCTTCACTTTTGAGAAACTCATGGCATGTGAAAGCATTTTGATTTGTAATCCTGCTAATTTTTTAAGACGATCCGGGTTTTTGTCGTCAGCTTCCAATGACATACGGTTTTGCATACCTGAGCCAGAACACGATGGATCTACTAGTATATATTCTACATCTGGGCAACGTGTGCTATCTACATATAAAAAAATGTATTGATTATTAAATTTTACAGAATCCGCGAGTATATGTATTTTATTTACCACACTTTAACGCATCTGCATTTATCGTTTTCACTATTTGGCAGCCTGCGGCTTCCGTCATATTATTTAAAACGCGATAACGGTCGGTATCTTGTTCTATAGCGAATATTGTACCTTTGTTTTCCATCATATTACATAAATGAATAGTTTTCATACCGGGTGCAGCGCACATATCTAATACCACCGACCCCGGTGGGGGATTAAGCAATTCTGCTACCAAGCAAGTAGCCTATTGTTATATACGAATATATAATTAAATATAATATATATGTATATATATATATATATCAATTTATTTAATTACCTTATCTTGTAGCATGAACTTCTTGCTGCGAACGAAGTCATGGCATGCCCAATAATGTTTCTGTTTACCACAAAATACGAATAAATTGCTTATATGCATATCAGTTAAATATTCCGCTTCCTCCAGATCGCATATGGCTTTAAGATAATCGTTATAAGATTCAAAAGTTGGATGCTCTTTTTTAACCCATTCTTCATTAGCCAACATTTCATGGGCATCATTGACGGCAAGTAAATTGGTGTTGACGCGCACATAGCGAGGTTTAACATCTGTTAAGACAACATTAAATATTCAGTAAAAATGCCATTTAAAATTATTTTCTAAGTTTTATTTATGAACTTAAATTTTACAATACTGTTCATGATATTATGATAATTAATTCTCTTTCTTTTCATCTGCTGAGGGCTCTTCATTCTCTCGGAATGCCTTGAAAACGTATAAACATATTATGCCGTTAACAGCTAGAACCGCTGCTAGCACTGAGAAACAGTTTGTCTGGAATACAGTAAAGTCAAAAGATGTCTGCAGCCACGAATGAACACCATAGTACGTTATGAAGGGAAACGTAAACATTAGTACACTAAATACTAACAACCACAGATAAGTAGAGACGGTTGAGTCATGTAGTACTGGAATGACAATTTCTTCCTCCTGAGTTTTTTGCTCAGTTTTCTTTGTTTTTAGTTGAGTTGTGTTTTCAACGTTAAGCCTTTCCTTACCCATAATAACAAGTGCTATATATTAGGAAATTTCAAGTAAATCTTGCCTTTTTTGCGTTCCGTTCCTAAGTTTTTATCTTTAAAAAAACTCGAAAGTCGTTCGTGATAGTCACGCACGGTAGTTACAGGTTTGCTTTCGCCAATCAGTTGTTTGCGACCGAATATCAATTCTGTAACCAAGATTTTACACAATACAGGACATAAGCGTGGATTCTCCTCAATGATTTTTGTTTCTTCAATTGCGTTATCAATAGCACCGCGATTATCTACGTATTGTTTTAGAACCGCTTGCATTCCACGTTTGTTCTAAGAAAGTTAAAGAAAATGGTTTGACAGTTAATTGATGTTTGACGTTTTATTGTTGCACTTTTGTTACCGCATGCTTCTCTTCATAGATTAAGCTTTTTAAAGAAATTTTTTGGTTACGAGCTAAAGCAGTTTTTAATAATGCAGTACAACGTCTATATTGCGTAGGTACTTTAACCGAATGTTGAAACTTTGAATTCGATTCTTGAGCCATAATAAAGAATGCAACCACAAAACGAAAACAACACGTGACCACTAACACAAGACAAGTACCTTTAAATGTCAAACACGATATGAGTGTAGATATGAAACTCATACTCAAAACACATTTTTAGAAATTTAGTACTGTGGATGATGTGAACATAAATTATTTTAAATATGCTTGGCTCTTCACGACTTTTATGTAGCATGCTAAACTTATGCCCATTTTTTTGATTATTAAGTAGTTGGTAAATAATTTGAATCATGTGTTCATGATGCAACCATTCTTTGAATTAGCTATAACCACCTTATGTAAATGCAATTTTTTGGAGGTGATCTTAAGACTTTTAATGAGATCTACTCTCTACATTAACGATTTTTCTATTTAACGTTTTATATACAAGTGCAGGAAGGTATATCAATACATATAATTTAGTTTCACAAATTCATATTTAATTACCACAATGAATTAAACGCCCCAGTAATTTTAAGTGGTAGGGAGTGAGCATACAAGGCAAAGTCTCTAACTGCATTTAATTTTGTAAATCTGAGAATGATGCTTGTCACTGTTCTATTCAATTTGAATTACATTGTAGCCCTCTCTGGATAGCTAAAACCATCCGTCTGTTGGGAAGAAACATGTGCAGCGAAACCTCACTTACAAGGATATGATGTGGGTACCATCATATACAATACTCCTCCAATGAAAACGGATTGGATGCTTTGAATTAGGATACAACATACTTATACATCTAGTATAACATACCAATACATCAACCATGCACTAATCAATAAAAGACTTTATTAAAATCCGTATCAAAACAAAATGTTTCTACATCAGCTTTGTTTTTTTATAGGTCCACACGCCCCGACGTAAGATAAAGATAATAATACCAAGCTCTCGCGCTTTCTATAAACAGCTTGAATAAAAATATAAACGCTGCTTACATCATGACATCAAAATAGTTTTATAAGACTTCAATATTAAGATGGGTAAAGAATATTTCTGGTTGATTGATTTCGCCACGGTAAGAAACATGGTGGTTAGCAGTATCAGACTCCAACATCTTGACAATGTAACGCATATGACTCTCCTCTGACTAAAATACAGGGTCTTAAGGCATACTTAATACCCGCAAAAATTAGTTCGCGAACCTATTAAATGGCGATAGTAGTGATATGATTAGAATCGAACTTCATCTCAAAGTGTTGTTTCTACTATATTAGAAAGGTGTTTGATTCGGTACCCAGTGGTAATAAAGTGATGGCGGATTGATGTATCTTCGGTTGAAGTAATTTTCGTTTTAGTCAATGATAACACATGTTCTGTTAAATATAATCGGTCATTTTTGTATATATATTATTGAAAAATTATTAATATATGAATTATTTTATTTCTATATTCTTATATATCATATAACAAATGAATTTATAAATTTATATAAGAAATTCAAATTTGAGCTATTTGATGAGATATTAAATTAATTCAAAGGCTAGCTCGACCTTATATTAAGTTTATTCTTATTAAATAAGAATAAGTATAGTTTACATTTTATTACGATCATTGCTTAAGTTTCGAGCGTTCGAGCTTCGACGCGACTATATAATAAATCCTATATATTTTATATATAGGATATATATTATTAAGTGAATATTTATTTATTATATTCCCTAACTATTTCAAGAATACAACTCAAAAGTATTGTATATTATTACATATTACTTATGTATATTTTTTTAATATAATAATTAGTGACAAATGTATATTTAACTATTAAAATTAGGTATTTAAAGAATTAAGAGATATTATAATAAAACATAATATAATAAATGTACATACTACAGAAAACTCGTCCTTTGAAATCCGTTAATTTCATCTTAAAATAAAATTATGTAAAATTTCTATCTAAAACTTATTGTAATAATAAGTTTAACTATCAATGAAGCTAAGGTACGATAATTGAATCTATTACGAGACATTTTTTACAAGATGTAATTTTGTAGCAATGGGTCGAGTCGATGATAGCAATTGGGGTGAGTATGATGATGCTGTCGTTGAAAGAAATTCTGATATCGACGGTGGTTGTTCACCTCGAAATGGTCCAAATTGAGGCGTGTAACGTACAAGTTGTTCAAGTTTTGAAAGGCCATGCTGTTTGCGGATATTTGAATTAATTTCTCGAGCATCCAACTTTGGTGGTAATACTAAAGAGCTGTCGATTAGGGCTTTCCCATCAAAAGTTATTACAGCACCGCTGTTTGTATCTGGTATTTTTCTGTTGTCTGGAGGTAAATAATATGTATCGATCCGTTCAGCAGCCTGTGCTTCTTTGTCTTCTTCATCTTCATCTTCATCTTCTTCTGTTTCTTCAATATTTATTTGTAATTGTTCGTGACTCGTGTTGGGACCTAAATCAGTTTTCGTTTCGTTATCTGTCGCAATTGCAATATTATCTTGGTCGTTTTCGCTTCTATTTGTTGCACTGATACTTAAATCTATTTCTTCATTTTTCTCAAATTCCTTATAATCGTCATTCTTTTCCTTATTATTTTCTTTTAATTCGTTGAAGGTTGCATTTCGCAAATGTTCAGCGGACGGCATATCATCGGAAATAACATTATGAAAGAGATCAGTGTGCTTTATTGAAGGGGAACCGAGTTTTGTGATTACAATTGTCTCATTTGTGCTGTCGGGTGGTGATGGAATGAACATGGGCTCAAAATTTTGGGTTTGGGCCTCATTTTGTGCTGATAAGAACAATGTATCTGTTTCCATAACTTCATCAATTTCAGAGCCAGGATCTTCACGACGATGTGCAATTTGATCTACTCCCTCAGGTAGGACAATATCTTTGTTAATAATCGGGCGAAAACCACTTTCAACGACTACTGAATCAGGCTGGAAACCATTGTTTACTGCTGGTTTCATTGTGGCTATTTCTACCGATGAGGGGTTTTCTTTAACTTCATGTACATCAAAAGGTTTTTTAAATGCATTATTTGGCTTATTGACAGGAAAATTAGTTACGGAATTTAAGTTTTCATTGCTATGGCTAGATGGTTGGTTGAGGTATACTGGTTCTTTTTTTAAAATGTTTGTATTTTGTGCAAAAACATTATTGTGTTGTGAGTCCTGTGGGATTAAATCACTGTAAGGAACTGGTATAATAGGTTTTACATTGGCAGTTTCAGCTTTTCGTTGGCTTACTAATTCAGTATATTGACCAAGTAGAAGAACTGGTGTGCGTATCAAAGGTTTATCCGCAAAAAACGGTTTGTCTTTTAAAAGTGGTTTCATTAAACCTGGTATTGGAGGTTTTCTGTAGTGACTTATAATTAATGAGGATTGTGGTACAGCAGCCATTAGTTGCTGTTGTTTAATTGGATTTCGTGGTAAATATTGGGGAAGCACAGGCTTTGGCGTTGGTACCTTTTTAAGTGGAGCAGGGTATGGGCGTCTACCTGGTAGTTTTACTGGATGGAAAAGTGGAGCGTTTTGCGGTGGTCGCAAATATTCCGAGAGTCCTATTGTTTTTTGTGACTGTGTTGGAAGATTTGTAAAATTATTTGGATGATGATATAAATGAGATGACAATGCATGTAATATATGAGATGGAGGTGATTGGTTATGAGATAGCGAATGTGGATTAAAACTAATGAAACTTGGTTGATTATGTAGTTGTGTTTCACCATGTAATATTTCAGGAGTTGCTGTGGAGATGTAAGGCTGAAGCGGTAATTTTCCGGAAGATGGCGGTATTTTGAGTAAACCAATTGCGACTGTGTTTGGCTTCACATTTGTGGACGGGACTTTGTTTAAGGGGTAGTTGTATTGATTATTGATTAGATTGGCACCTGGTGATCCAACACTGTTGTCACTATTATTGCTTAAGTTGCCACTTTCACTCCGATTCCTTACGATACTCTCCTCGAGAGCCTCAGCAGCGCGGATTCCATCTGAAATCAGTTTAGTAATTTCCGATGATTTTGTTATTTCAAAATTTAATTTTGGCGGAGTTCCATTCATATTGTGATTCTTAATTAAATCTGTTTGGTGCATCAATAAAAAATTAACGTTGGGGCTGACCTTAGTTTCATGGCGAATCGAAGATTCGGCTGTTATGTCCTCATCATCAGCAGTAGGTGCAGGCAATAGAACTTCATGTTTTTCAGATGCAGCAGTAGCAGCTTTATCACAAGTGTCATGTACGTGAATCTTCCAACCGAGGTATCGATGTGTAAAGCAATGGTAATAAACTGTATCGGGTGTATTATGGTCTGGCTTCCACGTAATAACCTCAGGTTCACCAGGATCGCATTTGAGAGTTAAAGTACGCTGATACGCTCCAAATGATTGATAGTCATCTGCTGAAGGTCCATCAACATCTGGCGTCCAATTACAAAGGCGACCGACGCCTGTAGGCGTAAGCTGACCAGATCGTGCGCGATGTACACCCGCGAAAATTCGAATTGACTATGAAAAAAAAATTAATAAAAAAAATTTAAAATCAAAGTACAAATTTTTTATAGACCTTTTTCTCTTCTTCACGTTTGTGCTCGTAACCACCGACAGGGTCGTCGGTTATATAAAACGGATGATATTTAGCGGGAATATCTGGATTATTACCGCCTTCAACAACGAAGGTATATGTCTTACCTCTCACGACGTGTATTTCTGGTATTAATAAGCCATTAATATACCACGATATGCCCCACCCAACGTGCCCTTAGTAGAAGAGGTAATAATAATTTAAACAGAAAATAGATTAGTGCGGAAATTAGTAACAAAAAAACGAAACATACCAGTTATTGCAGGATAGCCATGCTTACCACCCGTTGGACCCATTTGTGCATAAAAAACACCATCCTCTGGTTCGTAGCACTGTATAGCTGGAATATCCCATGCTCCATTGGTGTTAGAAGGCTTTGGAGTTGGAACTGGTCGTGCCTGTTGGGATGCGGCTTGTGATTCTCTACGAGTGTTTGGACGTTGCAAGTTTTGTGGGCGGTTATCATAAAACTCTTCTTCTTCTTCATTTTTCCAACGGTCATTATTTAAAGAAGGCGTGCTGGCTGGCGGATATCCTTCACCTAGTGTATCTTGTTTAGTGTCTTGCTCTTCTTCACTCTCGTCGGATGAGGAACTCGATTTGGTAGCTTCTGGCATGGGACAATTCCATGTAGGCTGACGTCCAAAATCAATTTTATGCGTCTGTTTGGTGTAATGACTATGGAACGAGGTTTCCTTACGTTCATTCAACGGACCAATAGCCCATACAATAGCTTCAGAACCATTTATTGAAATTGGAAGATCTAATCTGTCAGTAGCTTGTAATGAACGTTGATAAGTTACGATTGAATATCCATTCACCATTGCAGCATTTAATAATCGCAAGGAATTGGTGTTTTCCTATTTATTACTAGAATTAGAAATGTTAAAATAAAAGTCGTTCGGATTTCTTTTACCTCGATGTTGACATCGGGGCAGGATCCTCGCCCACCCGAACATTGTGACTTATCATCTAAGAAGTAATCCTGAGCAAAGCCCTTTCCTGTAGCCTTGTCTACCCAAGCAACAGCTACATCGGAACCAATCATCTGAGTGCGATCCTTATTTGGTGAAATACCAAAGCTCATGTACTCATTTTCGGCTATATCATAATAAATAAACAATAATTCGTTTTACCATACGTTTTATTTTTAATGTAAAAATATACTGTGGTAAATAGCAAGAATGTAACATGTGTTGGGAACGGGAAAAGTATACCAGTAACGCTTCTTTGCACAAAAAAATATTTTAATCAATCATTTACAGCTAAAAATACCGTTTTAGTAAGTAGCCTAAATAGGCAAATCAACCGGCTTGCAAAAACTTAATAACCTAAAGACTTGACATAATTGCAGATGCGGTAGTAACCGCAAGACTCGCGACGCTTCTCTACTTCGGGCATGACAAATTTGAGAAGAACAAGAGGGTTTCATGTGCTCCGCTACAATGGTTGGGAGTAGGGAGGGATGCTCAGTATGAAGTTGTTACAGCCGCATGCCTGTTCTGGCATAATTGCACCATAATTGGCATGAGTTGAAATGCATAAAGAAGCCAAGTAAACATAGCCAAGTAAACACAGAACAACAAGACGGTATAGAACTTTGGAGTTCCACTGATGCCTACCACTGATGCCTACCACTGATGCCTACTAACATTGCCAGACTGCATGTTAGTGGAATTCGCTGTTATTACGTATAAAGCTATAATGGTGCAAAAATGCCATCTCTTGTGTATGTGCGCAATTTGCGACTCCTTGAGGTTTTTTTGGTGGTATGTATGGTAAGTATATTGTCGTATTGCGCAATAACCTGTTGCTCGCTGACATTGTTTGCAACTCGTTATTCCGCAAACGAATCCAAGTGAAGCGATCAATTTTAAATCACATAAAAAATGATGTAAATATATTTACATTGTCTCTCTTATTTGGCCCGAGTACTCCTGAATTTCTGAATATTAATACAAATATTTACATATAAAAACCTCTTATAAACTAAATACATTTTGATATGTCAATTAACTCATTTGTCAAACCCATGACATCTTCATGTAGATAAAGATATTAGTTTAAACTTTTCTAAAGGTATACTAATACTCCTACTATAAGATAAATGGGGCATATATGAGGAGAATGAAGCATTTGTCTGTTTGTGTAAGATTATTTCTTGACATCTTCATGTAGATAAATTTATTAGTTTAAACTTATTTAAAGGTACTACTACTATAGTATAAGTACAAGGTACTTGTGCTCCTACTATAAGATAAATAGGGCACATAAGAGGAGAATGAAGCATTAGTCTCTTTGTGTAAGTTCACTTCAGCATTAAGTTGGGACACCACAATTGGGCTGGTTGTAATATTAACCAACATAGCTTTTTAATATAAATTTCTACTTTCTTGAAGTTTTTTCGGTTAAAAATTAATTTTAACGATGGGTTGTCAAACAGATCTTCTAAGAAAATCATGTGTTTATGTTCTGTTTTGTTAAATATATTGAAATAATATCACACACTCTCTCCAAAAGAGGCACAACTCGAAGTTCGTCAATTTTGAGTTAATATATGGAACTTGCTTATAGTTTACCTGTTACCTGTCTACCAAACCGCAAAATTCAGTAATATCTCTTTTTTTTTAGGAATGACACTACGTTGAAAAAATTATTTTTTCATTTTGTGAAAATCGACTAATTTCGAGTCGTGGCTCTTTTGAAGAGGGTGTGGAATATTTAAGAAAAATTTTCAATCATTCGATGCAAAACTGTCGTGAAGTGTTATTTACTTACCCAATTTGGCCACTAATTGTATAACGATGCTCTCTCCAGCTACAGCCCAACGGACTTCGAACGCCAAGTCATCATACAAAACTTCACAATTCAGCTTTGACTGGATCCGTTTTGGTTAGGTGTGAATAGAAAAAGAATTTAACAAAAATCATTTATAAGGAAACCAACCCACAAAAAATTTAAGCTAAAGCAGCGAAAGTTTGAGGAAGTAATAAATTGGCTAAACATTTTTAGAAGAGATTGAGGAAGCCCTCTACCACTGTTTAGTATGCAGCATGTCTAGATTTGTTTGTGTTTTTGAATAAATATCGATACATATTTTTGTGGATGAATATACAAAATGAAAATGTTTTTCGTTTGAATTTTAAATATTTAAAAATAAAAATATAATTTGGAATTTATGTTGAGTGAACAGTTAGTATTAAAAGAGAATAAAGGAAGGAGATAGATAGTTAATGATAGAAAATAAAATATATTTTAATAAATAAGCTTGAGAGTTTTCTGAAATACACTGGAAGATGCATAAATTTGTGCGATAGAAGCAGGATTTTCTCTGTTATACCAATCAAACCAAGTTAAACTAAGGAACCAATTTCATTTTGTATTATCCAAAAAAATATATAAAATAAATATTCAAAACACGAGTCTTTTATTGTTTAAAAATATATAAATTTTATTAAATATCAATAATAAACACGTATACAAAATAAACCTTAAAATAAATATATATAATTTTGCAGTACATGCCAAAATAATTTTCGATCAAATTAAAATTAGAATAGAAAATACGTAAATTCATTTCAAACTTAAACTAGTTATATGTCTTCTTCAATAAATATAATATACTATAACATGAAAATATATAAGGAATTAAGCACTAAACAAACGATTGAGTGTATATGAGCAATGTAGGCTTCAACGACACAATCTATTTTCAAGGCTCTAAATCATTGAGAATTGTTTTGTAGTGTTTTTTTACCTGTGGACTTATGCCGAGCATTTTCAATGAAGGTGGCACATTAAGGCCTTCGGGTACACGCACATGGCCGAAATCAACCGTGAAAGCTTCACACCAAACACCAAAGTGGCCAATATCGAAAATGGTGAGATCTCCGGGTAATGTAAGAACAATAGTTTTTCTATCATATCGTCGTAATGGATCTTCTTTTCCATTCTCGTCAGGTATGCGAAGACCTTGTGGAGTTGGACGCTGACCACGACCAACCCAAAATTTAGCATCTGAAATTCAAATTTCTCATAAAAGTTTGCTTATGAATGCTTATTATACTACTATATTGTTGCACTCTGTAGGATAAGTTGTAGACTTATTAAATCACTAAGTTAAAGAATATGTAGCGGGAATCACCCTGAACATAAATTTTAAATATAAAATGAAAACGGTTTGTGAAAATAGGTTAAGAGGTGGACCCATATTTTGTTTACCTACAATAATTACTTAAGTACTTATAAATTTGAGTTGGTATAAAACTGAAACAGATTATTTAAAAGGTTTTCTAGAGAGTCATCTTAGTAGTCAAAATTTTTTTCATTTGAAGACAAAGTTTTCTGTTTATTTTATGGTTTCAGACGTTCTAAAAAATACAATAATAACAATCTATAGTAATAGATCTTTTTCTTTAAATCTGTTTATTTGAAAAGAAACAATTCTTACTGATTTTTTCTATAATTTGGGAAATACTTCGCATAGGTGATCAAAATCTTCTCATTTCAAAATAAACAAATTCAACTGATTTTTTCATGATTGACAAGGTTTTGGAAGACAGAATAATCCCGATTAGTAATTAAAATCTTCTAAATTGAATATTAGCAATTTACTGAATTTTTTTATGATTCAAGAAGTTTTATATGACGGAATAATCATGATTAGCAGTCAAAATCTTGTTTAAGGACGAAGAATTTCTATGGATGTGCAATTAATTCTAATTTTTAGCATCAATTAATAATAATTTTATACATTTTTATTACTCAGCTTTGTCATATTAAAGTTATTAGTAATCAAAACACAAATTTCTTTTCATATTCAAAATAGTTGAAAACTTAGAAATTTTGTATCCAAAACTTCTAAATTAGCTCTACGAATACTAGTACTTACCTGGTGCTTCGCCATCATAACTGAAATTGGGAACTAGCAATGTTTGTGCATCAACGATGACAATACTGTCGGAACCGACACCATGCACACCTTTCAATGCATTAATTTTTTGTGGTCTGGGAAAGTCCAAATTGCTTGGTATTGAGACATCACCAAAATTAACAGCGAATTCATCACACCAGACCGAAAACCATTTAATGTCACGCAGCGTTTTGCCATCTGGCAACGAAAGTGTTATGTGCTTATTGCGATAACGACGTGTCAGAGCTGTATTTCCACCACGTTCGTCACGCAAGCGGTATGCCCCTTCGTTGCTGGGCTTATTTGTGTGTCCCACATAAAAATAGGCGGCTAGTTTGATCAATTAAAATGAAAAGTATATATGTACACAATATAATACGAGTAGTAGTTTATATTAAAACAATTATATAAAATGTTTAGTAAATAACAGCTCATAAGTAAAGTTAAATGAGTAATTTCATTCCTATTAATTATAATTAATTACAATGCTAATTATTTAAAATACCTGGTGCTTCACCGTCGTAGTTAAAATTTTTAATAAATAAGGTACGCGAATCTACGGCATACACATCACCAGATACACCATGGTGTAGGCGTTTAAGAGCTCCTATTTTTGTGCCATAATATGGAAATGAGGCGTTTGTTTGTAGAAATACTGCAATAAATACAAAAAAAAAAAAAAATTAAGCATATTAAATTAAACACTTAGGAAACAAAACAAATTATATATCTATAAATATTAATTTAATAACATATACATATCACTAAACTGAAGTAGCAGCGTTTGCTTTGAACATAACATTTCAAACAAAAGACTTAAGACACAAACTACTGTGATTTTTGCTTTCAGTTGATTGTAAATAATTTAAAAACAATGCCGTGAATATGAGCAAAAATTAATGAAAATAATATTTTATAATATTGTGTAATAATTTGACATTGTAAATTGCAAACAAGTTAATTTAAATATATAACAAAACTTTTTTCAAGGTACAAAATATAGATTGGAGTATACGTCTCCAGAAAATAAACTTCTAACAATCAGTATAAAAGATCTATTAAGTTCATAGTGCTTCACTGGTTTATTATTTTTAAGATTGCTTTAATTAATATAATTTGTTTCCAGAAATTAAGCAGATTTAAATACTGTAATTAAGGATCAGTATGAAGTTGAAAGATTGCGTGAATGCCACAATTAGTTGATTGATACAAAAATAAATAAAGTGAAATGAGACAAATAATTACAACCGACAAAATCTATCCTTCAAGATACATTATATTATGTCAATATTCATAAAACCGAAGCAAAAGGCGCTAACACCTAAAAAGATACAAACAGCATAGCAAGGTTGACAAAGATGCAGTCATGAAAAAAAGACAAATAAAGGTTCGGAGAACAATTTCTCACCAATACTCGTAATGCTGATAACGATGAAATTAAACACTAATTGAAAAGTGTATATATTTTGAGTGTTAAAATCTAAAAGATGAATCACAAACTAAATGGTTAGCTTAAACTTAAACCTGTCTTGATAATATATTACTTTTGAAAACAAATACAATAGTTAAATAGTTTACAATAGTTAAACGTAAATATATTAGTAAGACGTAAATAGAAAATAATTTAAACTAATTTTAGCCGGGCATTCACATTCTCTCTGTGAATGCCTGGCTTTGGCGTCCAGAAGTTATAGGTTCTTAGGAAGATACTTCTTTGATAGTTTATCTGACTGTTCATCGGTGAAGACGAAATACCTATTAAATTATGTAAATTCGGCGGGATGAATTTAGTCTCTACTCTTCTATACTAGGCGAAACGGCGAAAAATTGCTAATTGAGGTACATGGAAGTTAACTAATAGCCTGCCACTGCAACCAACCAACCAACCATATTTTGTTAAATAATTAGCTGAAGTTTTCTATGACACATATTATTTGCAAACAGTTTCTTCAGTGTAGTGAACTCATGCTATCACTCTCCATTGTTAGTATATATTATGTATTTTAAATTTTTGCATTGTTGACTAAAGTATATATAATAAATTACCTTTTATTTATTATTTTAAGTTCATTAAAAGTAAATTCGAAAAAATGAATCCCAAAATGTTTGTTTCCAAACTTTTGTAAATTTCAAAATTAAAGTTTGGCCTTCATGTGAACTTTCTCATTTGTTTTTATTGTTTTGAAGATTTATAATCTAAACAAATCGTAAAAATATAATAAAACAAAGATGAACATAATTAACTATGTAAAAATATGTGATTTTGTTATTACAACATAATTACTCAGTGAATTCACACAATCATAGAAATTGCTAATTATCATAAAAACTACAAGAGATTTTGGTTTTGGGTGTATACGTTATATACTCTTGTATTGTAATACCCAATAAAATAATTAGAAGTACAAAACTAAGACTTTATTATTACATAATTAATGACACCAAATTTTCATTGTTCTTTTCCAACCGAGCAACTAATTAACACCAATACAAAAATTAGCAAAAAAATTAAAAACAAAAAGTTATCTTTGGCCTCATCGAAGTTTCAACACACTTTACTCAAACAGTTGTACTGAAATAATTAAATAATTTATTCACAATTTTTATATTTTTTAAAAACATGAATTCATTTTTGATAGTTACTTTATATGGATTCTTACTCTAACTGGACTCACAAAAATCCCTGTAAGAAATATGTTTTGATTGGTTAAAAATGTCAGACTGATTTAAATACAAATAGTTAGATTGACTAACTGTTATACTGATCAAAAATATAGTTAATATGATCTCTGTTGTGATGCCCTTGTCACTATGTCATAAATATTTTAATATGCTTAATATACCTTGTATTCAAGACATTGTAAACTAAACATGACAATGTACATAGCGATGCTGGCTTGATTCAATCTAGCCATTCCAATTGAAGTTATTTTCTACCAACTTGCAAGCATGATTCTGTTCTTTATATATGAATAGATAACTATATTTTATTATTATTATTAAGCCTTGCTTGGCGTCACATGATTCCAAGCTGCCTCTATACTGGGCATAGGCTGTTTACAAATTGCCTCTATCTTTACCACTTCTTACTGCCACTTCTCCGAGCTCAACAATATTGATGTTCTATCTGCCAAGTTGTGTGGATTGGCTGTTACATTCGTTTAGTGTTGATCTGCACCAGGTAATCTTAGGCATTCCTCTTCTTCAACTGCTTTGCGGATTATACGTAAGAGCTTGAAAACAATCCAGTCAAACCTTCTCTTGCGTATATATGTGTTGATGTCGTTTGTATTCGTTATAAATAACTATAAAATCATCAAAATTTTGTATCAATAAAGGCCAGTTGGCACTGAAAGCTGAAAAATTGTAATATCTGTTAATTAAGATGAATAAAGTAACACTCATCTGGATTTCTGCGCATCGTGTATTCAATGGTTTTAAAACAGCTGATAAATGTGCAAGCCAGTTTAACGAAACCTTATGGCCACAACTCACAAATCAGACAACTCACAGAACATATTATTGAATCAATTTCAATTGATTCAATTGAGAAGATTTTAAAAGTTATTACAATCAATGGAATTCAGTTGATAGTTTTGAAAACTCAAAAATAACCATATTTGATAAATTCTAATTGTTAGCGAGGCGTCAAAAATCAATACCTTATAGAGTAGTTATCCAGTCAAATGTTTAGTCAACAGCACAGTCGTACTATTTATATTAAATATCGTAACTATTGTTAGTACGTCAAGTACTCTCAATACAAACCAAATTGAAGAGATAAAATTCTGTTTACACACGGTATATGTACAATATATACAATAAGATGGAATGGATGATATATATTATTTAACAAAGGATGATCCGCAATACATATATATTATTGAAAAAGTTTAAGTGCACATGCATATTACTATAAACCTTTTATAAAGTAAGAGCGTTTACGTTTGCGTTTGCATTGATTATTTCGAACAAAAGACTTAAGACACAAACTACTGTGATTTTAGGTTAAAATAGATTGTGAATATGTAATTTAAAAACAATGCCGTGAATATGAGCAAAAATAAATGAAAATAATATTTTGTGATATTTTATAATAGTTTGCATTGTGAATTGCAATATAGCTTAATTTAAATATATGTTAAAACTTTCATTTCTATTTCACAAAAGATCTAGAATTAAGTTTAAGTTTAATTACATTGATATATGCAGACTTACTGTCAAATTCAAAAAACTTAAGTTTTATTCTAGTGAATATCTGGGTTGACCATGTAGCTATTTCTGATACCGCCAAATATCCATCAGCAGTAGTCTTTGAAAGTATATATTGGTTTTATTGTCTGTACATAATTATAAAAATTTTAATTTTATATACACGTATTTATGTAAAGATTTTCCCAAAATCGGCGATATAATTACCAAGTCTATTTACAGTAAATGATTTGAGTTCGCATTTGACTTCGTTCATAATTTTATAAAGCTTGGTAATGCCTCTACAAACAGAATAGTATTGAAATTGAACAATTAAAAATAAAAATATAATTAATTAATTCAATTATTCTATAGCTGGTTTAGGATTTCGTTCTAATATAAATCAAGCAAGTGAGTTTGTTAATAGAACTTTCACAGCAGAGTAACAAAACTCCAGAAAAATGTGCGAACATAAAAGTCAAGTACGGCTTTGGGTCAGTTGGTTAAGGTGCGCTGACTCTGAGCTTTAAATTTAGCAGGGCAGGAGTTCATTCCCTGGTACTTGCAGTCTCAAAATATTATTTACAAATAATTAAATACAAGGCCAATACTAAGCCCAATGATGATGGGTATTTGACAATATTCGAAACAGCTGTATGGTTAGACATAAATTCAATTAATTAAAATGATATAAAAATGAATTCTTGTTGTTGTAGTTCATTACTGTCCGAAAAACCTCTTTATAGAGTTTGATTTATTAAAATTTGATTCCAGGAGAAGGAGGATTTACTTCAGTATTTACTGATCGTTGCAAAAATTAAGTATAACTGCTTTATTTATTATTATTTCGTACAACTTTTATTTAGTTTATATAATCTAAATTGTATTCATAATGAATATATTATCTTAATTAAAATAATGGATTCGCTATTTACCTATTAAAACCTTTGGATTGCATTTGAGTTGCTCGTAATTCATTTTAAAGCCAACAATTTTTTATACGGAAATATCTGAAGTTCCAAGTAGATATCAGTGTTTGGTAACTACGAGTACCCACTTATGGTCATTTTAAATGGACAATGAAATACTAATTCAATGCAAAAGTTGTAAAATTATGTATTGTGTAGTTTATATGTGTGTAGTAGGAAAGTTGAGTGTGATGAGGAATAACGTTGAATTTGTCTATGTGCTCGTAATACGGGTATGATATGCATACTAAACGCTAAATAAAATAGTTTTATTAAGCTCTAACATAGACCTTGCCAAATGCGATTTTATGTTATTTTTGCAGAATTTCAGTGCAATTATTTGCGCTCTTGCCTGAGCTTACCTGAACTTGCTTGAGCTTGTCTGAGCTTGACTCAGCTTGACTCAGCTTGGCTAAGCTTGCTTAAGTTTGCCTAAACTTGCTTCTTGTATGCAAAAGGCGTTGGCGCAATTTACTCTATAACTGCGAATTACAAATGCATAAATTTATACTTCATCATTTGCTATTGATTCGCAAATAAATTGAGATATGGCATGCATATCTCAATATCTCAACAAACAAATAGCAACAGCTTTCGAGTGCCACATACATAATTGAAAAATTTTACAAAATCATAAAGTTTATTTTTTTTTTTGTTTTATTTTGCAGACTTAGACTGGTTCGAAACGTACTTAAACATTTTATATTTGCCGCTACCAAAAACAAATGTCAAGTAATAACATTCAAAAATAGACACATTAATACATATGTATCTACGTGAATATTGTATGAAAATATATCTATAAACATAAATATAAATAAATTAATTAATTTCCTAACACATTTGAAACAATGCAATTAACATTAATGGCACCGCAGCCGACCACAGCCGACCACAGCCGGTCGTATTAATAGTTGTGGAAACTACTTCAAATATTCACCTGTCTGCCGGCGTTTCAAGTAGCTGAACTATTCGAAAATATCATTCGTGAATTTTTTTTATTGGTATTTTTTATAAAATTGATTGTTTTTAATAAATTTGCATTTAAATGTTATGATTATTTTCTATTCAATTTATTAAATTGAATCGCAAATTTTCGTTTCCAACTCTCGAAGCATATAAGTTAAATTGTTTCGAAATATTCTAGAACGTATTGTATTTATGGAGATAACATTGGATAAATGTGGAGTAAAACAATCAAAGCAAATATGCAAAGATATATGCAAATATTTTATAAAATCTTACGAATATACTTTGCAGATACATATATCTTTTTCTATTTATTACACATCGAGCAAAGACTCTGCTTCGTTATATAAATGATGAGCGTTGGAGTGAATCACTCAAAATCATGACTAAATCCAAAGGTTTATTGCAGCTATTATATCACTTAAAGTCACAGAATCTGTAAAATAAATTTATTAATGTATTTAAAGGGCTATAAAGTGTAAAACCAAAGTTATTAATTAAAACTGTTATTACATTATATACCGGATTTAAATATATTAGAAGTGTTGGATGTATTAGATTCACCGGAAATATTTTGCATACTGCAAAATTGATTCATAGATTAAAACTTTACATAGGAAATTTGTATAATGATTTATAAAATAAATTATTTGTGATTAATTTATTTAAAAATGTCTCTAATGATTTTTTTGGTACTTGAATATTTTATTGCAACATATGACCTCGCAACCCATTTGTAAGCACGAAGCCTCTTCGAGTACCACAAAAAACTCCCAGTAAGTGATATCAAAAACATTATAAAATTGTCTAAGAAAATAGATTAATTAAAATAATACATGTAATTTAGCTAGCATCAAAACTTCAAATATTCAAGAAGAAAGAAAAATTGATGGCAATAGTACTCGAGACAGGCAAGAAACCTATAACTTTTAAAGACGAGTCTGTTACAGAATCAACCCTATAACAAATTGATATATCTATCTTTTGATAGTATTTAAGATAATTTCAGTTATTTAGAAAAGTTTTTATCTTGTTAACAGAATAGGGACACATTAATCATTAATATACACATGTGTAAATATAGTGCTTTGATTGAATTTGGAGGAAATGTGGGACAGTTGTCAAAGTCCCAATATCCAAGTTTTTATATTAACTATTTTTATCTTAATATTTTACCTAAATAAAGTAGTATTCATTGCATAACTACGGATCTTATTTTAAAATTGAAAGAATCCCTTATTGCAACGATGTCAATATATATCAACTCTTATTTTTCGATTCAATAGCCTAAGTACCTTTGCGTGCCGATAGCAGATTATCATTTACTGTACTGCATAAGTAAGGTCCGTGGATATTGAAAAACATAGAATGATTAACGAATAAAGATCAAATTTTATTATATTCATTATGGTTGATGATATATGGTATTGGGTGCTTTTGAGTTAGGCTAAGGCCTCTATGCACTGCAACCAGCTTGATCTATTGTTGAACCCTTTATATGTATTTAGACATTCAGTATCTCGAGGAATCGAACCAGCTCCTTCGGAGGGAGTTTTCGAAGGTCTTCATCCTCTAGTTGGTATGCACCTAAAATTTTGTTTCTTCTGTGGCCTAGTGAATCACAGTTGGTGATCAGATGTTTCACATACTCTTCCTCATCACAGCATTCATTATGGTTATATGGAATATTTGTAGAATGAAATTTCCACATTATTACTACTTAAAAATTCGGTACGAATTGTCAAACTAGGGTATTGACAATGAATAATAAATGAAACCTTATGAAAGCTTTATTTTGTACAAATTAATTATTGAATAGTTAATCAGATATTTTTTAATATACAACCAGAAAAGTATATATATGTAGTTATGTTAAAAAATTATATAAAAACTATAAATTTGAATCGAAATTATGTGTTTTTTCAATTACATTTTGCCAAATAGCTGGCAAATAAAATAAATTGAGGTGTCTAGGTGAGCAACACATATGCACGGAAATATGATGCAGAAAATTGAAAAGTATCACGTTGGATTGAGGAAAACTGGAACATTAAATTAAATTAGTAAAAGTCATGAAATAAATTAAAAATAATAAGAAAAATTAGAGTTTATAGCAACACATACAGTTGTGTCATTAAACAATTTCTTTATTCCATCTAATAACATTGAGAATACTTCCTGTTCTCATCAAAATGTTCATATATTGAAAAATATATGTATATATATTAAGAAAACAATGATATTGTATTACGAACCGTAGACTGTAGACAAAAAGACATTTAAAAATTCAAAAATCTATTTAGTATCAGATAAGAAACTTAGAAACCCAGATAAGATAATTACAATCGCAATAAAAATTTTGTATATTTTAGTATAAATAATTTAAAAAAAAAAGAGGCTGCTTCAGGATTAAATAAAATCGCTAAAAATTTTAACTATGGTACATATGAAAACAGTATTTTACAAATCTGGGTATACTTACGGATGCAAACTGTAGATTCTGTGAAGAGAATGAGGAGTCGGCCACACATGTGCTGTTAGAATGCCCTGCACTAATGCACATGCGAAATAGGCTCCTAGGAATGTATATTCTTACGGAAGAAGTAATAAAACTCTGTAAATTAAGTTCTATACTACTCTTTATTGACGCAACAGGGCTTAAAGACCTACTCTAAGCTCAGAAGTGGGCACAATAGACCCGACGATCGCAGTGCTACATCCCCTAACAATAATAATAATAAATAATAATATGAAAACAGAAGTGAGATTGAACTAATAATTATTAAATGGGAAAAATGTACTCGGAGCGGCTTATTTATATCCCGGAATCATTAGTTAACGACAACTAAGTACAGTGCATCGTTTCATATGGAATTTCAGTCTTCCCTAGGACGGTGAAATAACAAAGAGAGAAAGCAAATGATATCTAATTGAAATGAATATTTTCTATTTATTTGAAAACTAACAAAATCCCACAGTTCAAGTTTTTAAATTTAAAATCAAAATCATTAATAAAACAAACAATAAAATAGTTTGTTTATTAACATCAATTAAAGAAATTTTCCATAGTTTTTGGCTCAATTATTCATTATTTGCTTGTTTTTATACAAATTAAACGCAAACAATGTGGCAACTCATCAATGCAGAGAGAGTGGTAAGTTATTTGTAACTCATTCTTTGAGAGTTTAATGAAGGCTCTGCAGGATAGCTATTGGTTCAGAACGAATTTTTAGCGTCACTACATTTTCTAATGTATCTTGCATTTTGTTTATAAAGTCAATGAGGATCCGATGATGGTTCGAAATGAAAACTTACAAGACAATGTAAAGTTTTATAAAAGAACCTGACGATAACTAACAATATTTTTCATGCAATCAAAGAGAAAGAATATCAGAGCAGTAATCAAGATCGTCACAGGGTACAACATTACAGGACCACTACATTTATCATTACAGATTCTATACATTAACTTCGTCTGTTTTTTGCCTAGTATTGAAAGAACTAGATTGAGATTGTTTCTCTCTCTCTCTCTCTACCTAATACCCAAAGTTGATAAAGAAAATGGAGAAATTCGAGCTGGAGTAGCCTAATCTGTTTAGGGTATTAAATTTTTTTTCACACTTAATGATAAAAATGCAAATAATGAAATAAACCAATATATAGTTAGTAAATATACTTTATTGCTCTTTTTCTTTAATAAATGTATCAAAGCTGCAAATATAGTTAATCTTAAGTAAGATTTGACTTTGCATAATATGCTTGAAGTAAATTTCAATATTAAGTTATTTCAATTATTTTAAAAATTTTTAGTTCCTTATAATTAAATGAAGTTCATTAATTCAATCAAGATTTAATAAAATAGTTACTAACGCCCAAGGCACCTTATATGCAAATACTAGCACAGAGCTATTTGCATTAAAAACTTCGATTAGCTAAATATAAGAATATTACAATAAATAATTGTATTTATTCGAAAGATATTAAAAGGAACTCATATGTATCATGTTTTTAATGTTAAGGTTTAAAAATTGTAAGTAGAAATGGCGCAATATTTAAATGTCATGGCAAGATTAGTGATTTTAAAGAGAAAGATAGACCAGGCAGACAGATAGACAGAAATTTTCAATAATGATCATCAGAAATAGAAACTGCAAAAACAAAAATTATTACTATCTATGATTACTTGTACTGCAACTACTTAGGTATATGATCAATCTAAAACTAAATTTATTACTAAAAAAAACTAAAAAAACTTGTTAAAATGTATACATTTGTGAATGCATAAAATAGGTATAATCACTGTTGTTACTACTATGGACCAAAGATCGTCTAATCAGTGCAACAGTCCAACAATCCAACAATCTAACAGTCCAATAGTCAAACAAAGAAACTGGCAAACTGGCAAAGTGGCAAAGTGGCAAACCAACCGACCTACTTTCACGCAAATCATCATCATCAATTCAACATCGTTTCTTCTTCGAAGCAATAAAAAAAATGTATTCAAAAATAATAAAAAAAAAAACTAATAAAATTGAATCAAGGAAAAACTCATAATTGATGGTAATCTATGCAAATGCATACTAGCTGGCTGCGCATGCGCCCACCGCAATTAAAACATTCGGCCGGTTGCCTATTGGCAATTTATTATAGTCGGTCACTAACAATGCGGCCACTTTGCGTATACGAGTACGTTTGTATGGCACAAACATACCAGACAAAGGTTAAAGACATCACTATGGTAATCGACCCATGCTAAGGTCTTCTAGTTTTTACCTCTGAACATTTGTCGACGTATCTTTCTTGTGAACCAGTTCCAATATGAGTAACAGTTAAGTTTATAACATACTTGCTTATATATTTATTACATGTGATTATAATTTTTATTAGATATTCAGATTTATACAGTTATTTTAAAGCCGGCCAAATTACTCAGAAATTGGAATCCAAACATTATTCATATGTGAGAGTAGAGATATGCAGAAACCTAAACCTATTTAATATTTTATTATTACGAGTACATATAAAAATTATATTGGCAAGTATTTTAAATATTTGTATATGTCGTCATTAAAAATAATTACATATTAGGTGCAAATTATGCAAATCATATTTATCACCATTGAGGCTAATAATTATTTATAAAAAATTATAATAAATTATAATTATAATAAAGCATCCTTTAGTTGCTCTACTAAAGTTTACGTTCCTCGACTTGCATAATTATTTAACATATATGCTTTCTACAAGCTTTCAATGCTTAAATAAAATTAGAACATTTTAGGTTGCTAAGTATTTATAAATATTTAGTTTTTTGTTCATTACGAAGCACCAAAAACAATTTGATTCAGCGGGTTTTTATTGGAACCTTTACGATTCACATCCACTGATGCGCAAATTCATAAAATAGTTTTCAAAGTAAAATTCAAAATATATATATATATATATTTAAATATAAGGATAGTGATCTTGTGCACTAATGCACAAGCGGAAGAAACACCAGGGAGGATATTTCATGGATCATAAGGATTCAAGTCTAGAAAAGATAGGCTCTATACTCTCTTTCATTAAAAAAATCGAACTTGGAGAAGCACTCTAATCCGATTACCCCTTATCCCTTCAATGATAATCAATCTTTTTATTGCATTGACAGTATATAGATATACAAGAATAAATAGTTATTATGTCAATCAGTGATGCTGTATGCGTCCTTATATCACATGAATGCACTTTACTGTTTGCAGTTTTTAAACAATATAATTAAATTAATAGCAAAAATGCTGATAATTCATCTTTTTTACAAATTATATTTTTACAATGCGATTCATCGATGGTGTGTAATACGTAACCACACCTACAGATTTTACAGATTTTATTTAACATCACAATCACTATATCGCATTATCCTTAAAAACCCAGGATACAATTATGTGATTATGTGATAGATATTATTATTATTCATTAGATTAATAAATCCTCTTTCAATGAATCAATAAGATGTGGTGAAACCTTTATTTATAAAACCAAAGATTTCTATTTTTAAGACTAAAAATTTGTGAAAATTTAAAAAAAAGAAGTCTAACTAATAATTATTTTTATTAATTTTTTTTTCTTTTTTTCTTATACTTACAGCAAAAGCTTACGAAACCCAAAAATGTAAAAATCCTCATATCGCTTATTTTATACATATTGTTAGCACTTTAATTTTCAGGTCCTTCGACCCTTGTATTCTCTTTCAACGTTTAGTGATAAAATCTTGTTAAAAACTTTTTTTTAACTAAAAAATTTAAAAAAATTATTACATTAATTTATTATTATTTTTTATTATAAATTAATAATTCATATTTTTTAATTAGCATTTAGCATTTAGTGAATTAATATAAAAGGTAAAGAATTTATATTTGAAAAAACTTTCTGTATGTTTTCACTATTTTATTGAAATCCTTTTTCGATTATAAAAATCATCCATACACACTTCCAAGCGATTTCGCTCTTAGTTATTCCATACACAACCATTCAACGGTCACAACGTTTTTGACTTGATTTGGCTGGAAAGCGCGCACTTAAAACTTTAAACCAAACTCTGCGAACACCTAAACCGTACTGAAAACTCCGCAGGCAGCCAAGAGAAGCCAGCAGTCAACTTGGCTTAAACATATATAGACAGATGCTGGCTTTGATTTGCTTTTGACTTTTTTATTAATTTTTGTTTTGTTTTGTTTTGTTTTGTTTTTTATTATTTTAACTAAATGTACAAGTTTCAAGTTAGCAGTTAACAACTAAAGCAAAAACAAAAACAAAAACAAACACAGCACAGAGCCAACAGCTAAGAGCTACGTACAATTATGATGAAGTGGCCAACAGCGTTGAGTTGAGCTGGACTGCGTTGAGCTGAGCTGAGCTGAGCTGAGTTGAGCTTAGCTTAGCAAAGCATTTGCGCTTTGGGCATTTGATTTGGTTTGCAACGACTCAGTTGTTGTGCTGATGCGACAAAAACAACACCAGAAAAAAATAGAAAAGGAAATTATTTCGTATTAACTGCGATGTGTTTCATTGATGGACGATGGGCAAAGTTGGGCCACGCCAAGCTTGAAATACAGGGTGTCAACTATTCTCCAATCTACGCTTACCAACAAAGTTATTGAAGCCATTTTAAGAGTTACATACAATAGCTTTAATAAAATATTAAAGTAAAGAATCGCAAAAATTATATACCCTCAGGAACTGTATAGTATATAGTCCCTTCAGGACCTTCAGGACTATAAACATATATATGTTTAAAGTAAAGGTTATCTTATTTTGTTCAAAGCAAACGATTAATATAAAGGTTATCTTATTTTGTTCAAAGCAAACGATTAATATAAAGGATCGCAAAAATTATATACCCTCAGGAAGTGTATAGTATATAATCCCTTCAGGACTATATATATTTAAAGTAAAGGTTATCTTATTTTGCTCAAACCAAACGATATAAAACGTGTCTCTTATGATTGCTAACTGCTTTAACAGACATACTATAATATAAGTTTGATTTAAACAAAAAAGTGCACAGTTTACTATCAGATTTTAACGCGGTTGCTGAGACAAATCTTCATAATAAAAAATATGTGAATAGATCCATTATTCCCAATACATTCAACTTGCTGTCGGGGTAACATATATGCATCCTGTTGACCTTCCCGTATTTCTTAATAACTGAAACAGGTATTTGTTAATTAATCGTATATTGACCTAAGACTTCTTAAAAGTTATTCTTTAGTGATGATTTACACAGCTTTTAATGTTTTCCCCCTATCGAAGAAAAAAAAATAAACAGAATAGAAAGAATTTGAATTAATAGATTATAAATATTCTTTAAACTGTTCTCTTTTAGGTTTTTCACATATTAATATATAGAATTCATATAACGCAAAATATAATGCTTCAAATACCACAATCACTCAACAAAGGCTTTACATGATTTGTAGGAAGAGAATCCGAAAATATGTGATATGTGTTAATACGTAAGCATTGCTGCGATTGGATGGTTGATAAATCCGACCAGTCGCATTGTGATTTAACATAATTTTTCATATATGAAAAAACAAAGTTAAGTTTTTACTTATCATTATTATTATTATGTGGGGCTAGTTGAGTCAATGCACTTGAGCACTTTTACTCTCTATCAACTGCGAGGTTTCTTCACAACCCCTCTCTACGCCTTGACTGGATTATTGTTTATCGCTTCATCAGACTAATAATAGACCTCAGAACTACATACCTCCTCGAGGAGCCTGTACCCATTCTGAGAATCGATAACGCGGTGTTGGTAAGCCTGTCAATTTTTGTAAATAATTTCAGGACTCTATACTTTATGCATTTTTTTATCGGATCAATCTTGAGGTCCATGAGGATGTCATTCGTCCTAATGTACTTCGGTTGTATCTGATTTGAATCAAATTATTTAGTTTAATGTACATAGCAAATAAATAGATTTGCAGGTAAGAATGGGCTTACACGATGATATAAATGAAATCATTATGTTCTATTGTATTATGTATATAGAAAATAAATAGATATACGAGTAAGGTATTTGTAGTTGAAATTAATCTAAAAAAAAATATTACAGTATATTCTGTACTGATTAGGTAAATATAATCTAACTTCCATAATTCGAAGTACCATTTTGCAAAGTAAACGTTTGACTTATGGAGACTGCGAGTTAAAGATTTTTATGTAACTTGCTCTCTAATCCCTGTTGCACTCTATTTAGTTTGACTTATAGAAAATTTGAATTATAAAAGTTTGAGTTAGAGTCGAACTGACAGGCACAGCGTGACCAGGCATAACTTATTAACTGGATTCTAAACGATACGAGTAAAAGTTAGAAATGTCACAGAAAGAGATTAGAAGGATTAATTTCTGAGTCATCGATTTTTGTTTTGGTTAAAGAGAAGTGTTTTAAGTTTCAATATACGAAACAAATTGTAACAAATTGTTCTTATTGGAAAAAAACACATAATTTAAACAATAATTCAAGGAACACTTGCATTAGAATATGTAATAGAATTAGAAAAACCTTGTGTTATAAACTGTCATTGTTTTGCTACCATATATATTTGGTGGTATATATATATATATAATATAATATATATTATTCTGAGAACATTTTCAGAGAGTTGCTAATAATAATGTCAAAGCTATCATAACGAATACAAATGGAAACTGCAAAGCCCGCTTAAGAGATTCACATACCTAAGATCTCTCTGAACACCCTTTACTTTGCTGCTTTTCAAAAGCACTTTATTGCAGATAGCGCTACGCTTACATTATTTTTGTATAAGCTATTATTATTAATGTTGTTGTTGTTGCTGTTGTTGTTGTTGATCTAAAATTGGCTTAATTTCACGTTTTTGTCTATGCATTAAAACAATATTTGCACAACAATATACAAAATAAGCAAAACATCAGATTTTAACCAAATAAAAAAGTCAAAAGTAATAAATTTACTTCTTAATATAATCGCGTAATAAAACCAATTAATTTTGCTTAATTCTGTTGTTGTTGTTGTTAATGTTGTTGTTGTTGTTGTTGTTGTTGATGCTGGTACTGGTGCTGATGCTGGTCGTGGTGCAATTCGTTTGTCTAACTCATCTGTTTGGCGGCTTTAAATATTTATTCAAAAACTTGTTCAGCGCTCAGTTTTACATAAATTCAAAGTATTCAAAAGCAAAATAAAAAGCTTGAGATTGAGTGACAACACACACATTCGGATTCGGATTACTGATGCTACTGAAACGACGTAGATACTCATACGTATTATCAAATTTTGATTTAATTTTTATTAATAATATTAACAACAAAAAAGATGTTATACTTGTTATATTTAAGTTTTGAATGATTTCATTTGTTTACTGGTGAAATAGGAATTTTTAGGAAATTTAATTCATGTCCCTAATAATTGATTATATATATAATTGACATATATTGCTGCATAGATAAATGCAGATAAATGGAGATGAATAACAGATTTTAGCGCTATGAAACTTTAGTTACATTAATAAACACTTTTTATCATATGAATCCTGATCGCCTTTGCGTAAGATATATCTTACATTTACTACAATATTATGTAGTAAATTCCATTATCCATTATCATATGAATCTAGTCTTGTAATTGAACTTTTCTTTAAATCTATATATTTATCATAATATATTATCTGCAGGAATTATTGCCATCATATTCAAAATGAATTAGTGACTATATAAGTGTATACATCGCGCCTCTTGTGATAATCCCAATGGTTTCAATTGATCATAGAAATTTCAATGAGTTTACGATTACGATTTTGTATTGTTCCAAATGTTATTAGAAGCTATATGTGTATCTCTCAGATGGATAAGTCTGCTGCTACTTAATTTAAACCACACAAAAAGAATGTGTTAAAATGTTTCAAAATTTATTTCACAAAACGACAGATACTGGCTTTTGAGGGGCATATTTTATTAAGATGGCACCTCAGAACACACTTCCCTGGTAGAAATTTGTTATCCTCTCTTCTCAGAATAAGGAATGTATTAGGGAGTATCATCCTGTAATTTTTAAATTACAAGCGTAATATTTGAGGTTATCAACTATTTACCATTTTGTAAGAATACAGACTGTCCAAACTGTCTCGTTTGGCAAAAAGTCAGCTTTTTCATATTCTTTATACCTTTTAAGTCTCGGGACTCATCACAAGATTATTTGATTATCAATTCGGTAGATTATTAAGATTTTTGTTATTAAAAGTATGCTATATCTATACTATCATTAAATTTAGATCTATTCATTAAAATTTAATCTGAACCTTAACATGATATTAATTCATTTACGTTTGATTTGAAAAAATGTAATATTAAATTCAAATTTGTTGTCAGTTGTATTTCGTATTCCATTGGATATTGGTATCCATACGAACAAGACATAATATTTTGAAAAATATTGTAAGCCTATAAGATGAATCCTAAAGTAACTATTCAGATGTGGCTAAGCTATTGGGTTATTATTTGAAATTAGTATGCGCGATTTATCTAATAAAATCTCATGAGAAACTTCGCATGATCTTAGAAAGTCGTTAAATTTCAAGATTAGTATGCTGGATATAAATCCCCAACTTTCTCAAGTCGCCCCGTGCAATGTGAACACATTCAATATATTAATGTTCAATGTAATCTACCTTCTCATAATAACGCATCAGAACAAAAACATCACAAATGTGTCTCTAAGGTGTTAATTTTTCTTGGTATGCCTGATATAAAAACATCGCATTTGGTAGATACAAATTAAGTCGCTGACTCTATTACATGGCATAAATGCAACCAATCTAAAAATTCAAAATTAAAGATAAGCAAATAATTATAGAATTAAGGTGCTAATTATCTATGTAGAAATCAATATAAAAAGTTATGATTCAATTAAGTCTCATAGGAATGGATATATATTATCAATATAGAATATTTAGATGTTATTGTTTGAAAAGAATCGCACTCACTCTTGGTATAGAGTGATAGAGTGATTAGTAGAGTAGATTAGTTTAGCATCGCTACTTGGTCAACTAATGATAATCAAATTAAAATCAAAATTAAATCGTTTATTTTTATTTAACACTTGGTTAAAATCTCTAAATTGTTATTTTTGATTGAATTATTTATAGCAATATATGACACAACATTTTAGCAAACCTTGAGCAAAAATCTTTTTATAAAGACATAATTTAATATACTTCTGTATATATACGGGTATATATACTTCAATACAAAAATAAAATATTGTACATATATGTATGTCTTTATTGATATGATTATTGTGAATGAAAACAAATATTATCTGACCACTATTAATAAAATTTGTTTGAAATATTAGTGGGTGGGAGTTGGTACACAGATGGTTCAAAAATGAATGAAGATCCAATATCATCACAAAATTTTCTGACTCGATAATTAATATTTACTCTGATAGCCAGTCTGCTTTTAAAGCTGTGCCTTCTTGAACTTTTAAGTCGAAACAGGTCCTTGAGTGTTATGAGCTCCTATAGTTACTTGCAGCTCGGAATAAGGTAAGAAATCTTTACTGTGTTCCTGGTCACAAGGAAGTTTTGAGAAATGAACAAGGCTTTCATAGGCTCTTAACCCTTTTGTGGGTTAAACTGGGCCAGTATAAAAAAACAAATTATCAAGGAAAGGGAAAATCATGTGCGGCTGATGTACTGAGAAGAGTTCCCAGAACTTGGACAAAACAAAGCACTGATTAAACCGTACTCCTACAAAAACATTCTTAAATTCTCAAAATGTGATTTAAGGTTGATAACAGGTTTCATTACAGGTCATTATGGCCTGAAATGTCACCTTCATAAACTACGATTATCTGCTAATTCGGAATGCCGATTATGCCTCGAAGATGAGGAAACTACTATGCATATTCTTTGTGACAGTCCAGCTTTAGTGACGCATAGAAAAAACTTGTTTCATATGGAATTTCTGTCACCAGAACAGTTTATGAGCTCTTCTCTAGATTTAGTTTTGGACTTTGTTCACAAAGCTTTAAAGGGCTTTGTGTAATCAATAGTGAAATTGGCACAATAGGACTCTTCTGGCCGTAGTGCCGGTTGCTGGGCGATTTCACGTCAAAGTTTTAATAAAAATAATATTATACTGGGTGGAAGAGAAAGATAGGTTATGTTTAGATCCGATAAGTGCCGTTTGTAAAAAAAAAATATAAAAATGCTTTTTTACAATGAATAAAAGGGCTTTTAAACCTGCATGATATATACATAATATGATAACTGATAATCAACATAATAATTGAATAAGATATTTATAATACATAGAACTTTTTTTAAGTTAACTCGGTAGCTATATCGTATATGGCCCATTGGTTATGAAGTAAATTTACAAGATTTATTTCATTACTCCATTAGGAACTTAAGCAGTCTACAAAAGTTTTCCACTGGTTTCTATTTTGTGCTATTGTTCTCAACTGTCCTTCTCTAGGTCATTGCTGATTCCTCCTTTGAGCCTAGTTCCTTGGGGCTTCCAAGTAAGTGCAGCATGTGCGATATCTTCATAAGGCTTACGAAGTGTGTGTCCAATCCAACCATGCTTCTTTCTTCTTTATCTCGCTGTTTACGTTTGTTTGGTGCGTTATTCTCCATAACACTTCATTTGAAATCTTTCTAGGCCACCATATGCTTAATATGTTGCGTAGGCAGCGATTGATAAATGATTGCAATCTTCTTTCGATTTCGGTGGTTATGAAGTGTAGGGATTACTATTGTTTCAAACATAAAAAATAACACTGGTTGTGCCAATTTTTAAAAATTAAAAAGTATAAATTTATTGATAACAAATAAAAAAATTATTACAAATTATTAACAGAAAAAAGAATAAGCAGAAAAAAGGAGCATTCATCCAATTATTGGGTCAAATGGGACAAAATTTTATTTTTTAGTTGAAAAAAAGCGCACTGTCACATAGTTATATTGTTTACATCCTGTATATATGTATGTACGCCTTCGAAAAATGCATCCATTATTAATGCTTAATTTTCTTGTTTGATTGATTAACGACGAGGTTGCGTTTGTCTTAACAAATTTGATACGAAAATGTATTTAGAAACCGTGATCAATTGAAAATCAATTAAACATAAATTGTGTATGTGTATCTAAGAAATATAATTTTTGAAAAATAGCAATGAAAGTATTTTTTAGCATCTTCAATCAATTTGTGTTCAAACGTGTTGGGGTCACACGTTTGCAGTTAAAGTTCAATTTACCGATCAATCAATTTCCAGTGTATTTTCAAAAATTTTACAGGCAAACAAATTGCATCAAAAAAGCTTTTGTTTTGCTTTATAAAAAGCAACTGATCATATAGGCATTTTTTTTATACATAAAATCATCTTTACTAAAAAATTAACCCATTATTTTTATCTAACGCATGCATTATTACTTTTAAGTACGAGTATCTATGCAACAGAGGCTTAGATATAATTTTTTTAAAGTGTATTTCTTTTATATTGTATCTATTATATATATTTATATGATTAATAATGTTTATGCAAAAGTTTCATTCGAAAAAAATATTAATTAAATAGTTTTTTAGTTTTTAATATTTTTTTTTCGTTGTTTAGTACTGTTGACTGTCATTTAGTAACAATACTATATATAATGACATTGAATTAAATTCCTTCAAATGAAATCGATAAGCTACAAATATATAATATATTTCTATGTGAAAGAATAATAACGATATTTTTGATATACATAGTAGGGTTTTGAAACGGATGTAACTTATTTCCTTAAGATTTTAACTCATAAGAAAACTATGTAGCAACAAACGTCAATGGTTATGATAAACAGAGTGCTCATACTATACTGCAAATGATCCAGAAGAAGTAGTCGACTGTTCTTAGTCTCCCTTACCTTTTTACTTTCCATGAAGTAAATTTCTAACTTCTAAATCCTGACTCAATAATTGATCAAGAATAATATAAATTTATTCCAATAGAGAATTGTGAAAAACAACTGTCTTAGAATAATGCTTCCAGTCTAAAGATGGCAGACCAAGTATTGTTAAAGAAATTATAATACTTGGTTTAGAAAAATTGTTTCTGATATTGAAAAAAAATTTTTTTTTTTCAGTTTTGCCTCAAACTCAAACTTTAGTTATAGTTAAGTCTCTTTAGTTAATTTTTTATTTAAAATTTATTTATTTTACTACGTTTCTGTTTTGTTTTAAACCAAACAAACCAAATTTACTCACATCCATCAGATATACTCGTACACATCATAGTGTTCACATACGCGAACATTAGGCAAATGAGTTCAAAATTCATATTATCTTGACCTTTCATAAATCAAAGAAAGATTATAGTGAACCTAAGCTGGCGTTGCTTATGTATAACTAACTTAATCATAGGCAGTGAAACATATTTGTACAAACAGATTTGTATTCATTATAGGTTTGCGTAGATAATTCGAAATAAAATAGTACCTTCCCATCAGATACGTTTTTTATTGTACCCCGCGATGTAAATTATTTAGGAAATTATTTTCTGTTTTTGTCGTTCAACTTACAGTAATGATTAATTTAAGTGAAAGTTTTTTAATTCTTTAATCATATTGTTATTTTAATGTCCATAATTCATTTATTTTATGTTTGAAGAGAACAATTAGATTATTGAGGTTTTATTAAAAAATATTTAAATAATGCATATGCATTTTTGAAATATACCTAAGACGATATTATGCCAAAGTCCTTTTAAATATGGGATTTGGTGTACAAGATCGTCACCCAACCTATTTAATATAGTAGTATTAATATAGTATTTAACAAAAATAAATGTCTAATAAAAAAGTCCATAAACTGACTTGATAGTTTTTAAGAATTATGTCTAGCCTGTAATGTTCAGAACTAGAAGTTCATTACCTACTATTCAAGATTATTAAATAGTGATTTACCTATAGTAGCTGTTTCCTGCCTTCATAGAGCATTCGTTGCATTATCGTCGTCGAGTGCGGTCGTGTTGATCAGGATGCGGATCCACACGATCCGTGTACGTGAGGTGCAGTGATATTGGATATTGGCCAGCAGCACTCAGAAGCAGCAACCAGCAAATATATTCAATACAGAGAGTCTCTCTTGGTGGGACCTATGCATGCCATTGAGTGTTCCGACTAAACAATGAGATAATGGATTCACTGTTAATCGCTCGTTGTCGACATATTTGAATTCAACATAGTAGAACACTACGCATTGGGAGAGCTGTACACAGGCGAGCAGGATCGTTGGTGGAGTGTTAAGAACCAGATCTAGTAAAATGATTTAATTTCTAGAAGCGTTGTAAGGAAGCGTTGTAAGGAAGCGTTGTAAGGAAGCGTTGTAAGATGATATTATACCCACAAAACAAATATTTAAAAACGAAAAAAAAATACCTTCAGAGAGCAGGGTGTGAATAATAGAAATAGTTTTTATTTTTTCATCTCATTGCAGATATGACAGCATATACCATATTGTGGGTGATCTAATTTTTTGGATTCGCAATATATCTTGGATATCCTATGTCAGACTATCCGGTGGTATTTTCTCTTTCAATCTTTTGCTACAATACTTTAAATGAGTTAGGTTTGGTTTAGTTAATTACAAATTGCGCGATTAACTAAATTTCGGATTGAAATAATAATACACTCTGAATATCTAATTATAATCTACGATAAGACGCAAAACATCTTATCTGATTTAAATCAAAATTTTGTAATAAGCCCGCTGTCAAAGTTAAAGACATTAATTTTATAATTAAAAGTTCAAGTCTGATTAAGCAGAAACGACTTTAAAATGATACGTACACAGAGAAAAAAATGTTTGAAGTGAATGTAAACATCTCGACGTTTATTTGCCAATATTACGTAATTCACTAAGTTACTCGTAAAATTCGCTTCTCATCATTCCACCAATCCGCCATTCCACAACAGAAACCGTCGAAGACATTAACAAAACCACAGGTAGCGAAAGTAATAATTGTAATAAATATTCCCCCAACCATTTTTTTAAATTTGCACATCAAATTAAGCGATAACATATAAAAAGTAGGAATACAATTAAAAATAAATAAAAAACAAAAGAAAACAAAACAATAGTACTCACTTTTTATAACGATGAAGTCCATAAACAATATCGCTAGGGGCACCTGCGCGTGTCATTATATACAACAAATTCCCGACTGCCAGCGGTGAACCAAATTTTTTCTACACCAGTTTGGATCAAAATTAAAAAAAAAAAATTATAATAAATACATATTTTTATATTTAGTGATTTTATTTTATTTTAAATAAAACAATAGTTTGGGAACTCACATAAATGTCTATGGAGATGATATATAAAAAATATGAGTACTTTTAGCGTTAATAATCATCCATCATTTCTGTAGTTTTTATTCAAAAATAAATGACAAAAAAATCATTCCAAATGAACATTCTAAATGAATAATGAAAGAATGAAAGAATGATCAATTTATATCATAATAAACTCATCTCTGTTATGGAATATTTTGCGTAGATACCAACGAACTTCAAAGGATTTTTTTTTATAATAAAATATAAATTAGCATACATACAAGCACAACATATATACACATCATAATTATATTTTAATTAAGATATTTTTATTAATTTAGTCGTTTATAAACATATGGGAAAAAAAGAAGAGTATGAAAAAAGTAAGGCATTGAGAATAAAACAATAATAAATATCTTTTCATCTTGAAACTTAGCAATTCTTAACGAACGACTCTTTATCTTTATTCTTTACAGAAAGTGGTGGTCTTCAAAAAAAATAAATCTAAAATTTACCTGCAGTTGTGAAAGAACTTAAAATAAGAACAGGTTTTGTTTTTTGAAAGTTCAAAAGCATCAAAATCCTTTCAGCTGAGTGTATAACTTCAGCCCACATTAACCAGAGCTTAGAAATGATTTGCAAAAATATTATAGACATCGGGCTTTATAGGCATAATAACCGAAATCTTATTTCAGTGATCGCGATAGCAATCTAATCTCTTTAAGTCCGACACAAAAATAAATATATAAGGATAGCGGAAGATGGTGGAGATATATGGGCAAGCTAACTTTAAGCACAGACCAGGCAGCATCAAAATCCTTTGAGTTAAATGTGTAACTTCAGCGCACATTAACCAGAGCTTAGAAATGGTTTGAGAAAATATTATAGACACCGGTCTTTATAGGCATAATAACCGAAATCTTATTTTAGTGATCGCGACAGCAATCTAATCTCTTTAAGTTCGACATGAAGATGAATATATAAGGGTTGGGGAAGTTGGTGGAGATATATGGGCTAACTTTAAACATAGACGACACTCTGCTATCGGGATATCGGAAGTGTGGTTGTAGAAAAGTTGTTAGTTGGTACTGCGTATAAGGTACCTACTTTAAAAATATACATATGGGACGTCTCCATTTCTAATACCCTCCCTGAAGAATTCATTCAAGCCTTGCGCTACAAACCCCCCAATACTTGTCCCACTACTTCGAAGAGTGCGTCCGTAATCTCCACATCATTTCCCTTTTTAACCACGGCATTCGTGACTCTAGTCACAAAGTTTATGGCTAGTCTAACCCGCGCGTATGCGCTTTAACCACACCCCCTTCACCATCACTCTATCTCCCTAATTTACGCCCCTGTTTTCTGGCTTAGATGAACCTAGATCGATAGGTATAGGTAAGCCTATATATTCACATCTCTCCCTTGATTACTGGAATGAAGTTTCCTCAATGCTGTGGAAATCTTCTCCATTCATTTCTAAAAGGTGGTTTTAGTGGGTTCAAGCCTTACACTGTGACTTTCGATGCTTTCCACCTATCGCAATAAAAAATGAGGATTGTGCAACTTATTATAGTTGGGTTTGCAATTATTGCACTCAAAGGGAGTTCTCTTAAATTAACAAATTTTGTTCATAAAAAATGAGCTGATTGCAGTTCGGATTGAAAGGGCATGGCTTAACAGAGGCTAGATTAATTGTCGACAGCTAAATAGTTTAAGTTTACTATTGATTTGATGGTGAAATATAAAAAGTATTTAATTTGTTTAAAAGTTAAACATGTACTTTAACCATGCAGTGATATTAGACCTGAAAAATAATTTTCTATGCTAATGTCTGGGAATGTCAACAGAGCGAAAACTAAAAATCCACCGCAAAATATGTATTAATACTATAAATATTAATTTAGGAAAAACCTTCTGAAAACGTACGCTCAGCATAACAAATTAAAAAAATGAAGAGCAAGGAAAACACGAGATAGTTACACATTTCCAACATCTATGAGCCATAGAAACGGAACCAAAACTATAGCATACAGAAACCTAATCGCCGTTCAGTAATTTGTCAAAATCTATTGTGAGAAAATATAATCATTTTTAAAAAATCATTTTCATTGAATGAAATGAAAACATAAAAGAGAGCTTAACAATTATAATAAAAATATTTTTATGTTTTGTTACAAATACACTTTTTATATTCGTAAGCATAAAACAAAACGCATGTTTACATTTCCTTTTCCTGTATAACTTTTGGCGCTACAATGACTACTGACCATAAAACCTAATTTTTATTTTCATTGCTGTTTTTTATTTTTTATTTTTTATTTTTTATTTTTTATAAATAAACAATATGTTTGTGTTAACAACAAATGAATAAAAAAAATTTATTCAATTAATTAACGCCACTGCCACTGAATGCATTCACACTCACCCATTCACACGGGCTCATGTAGATTGCGAACACTTACGTTTCATATGCTAATTCGATGTATCTCTGTGGAATCGGTCTACAGGTGGCGTTGGTTAGAGCTAAGATTGCATGATATAATATAGGAGTAACGACACAAAAGGTCAGACCGGCTTTGCATGTACAATATATATATAAATTCGCTTAATAGAATATTGCCGGATATTGATAAATACCAAAATTTTAAAATAGTTTCTTTTAAATTAAAAGAAAAGGTTTTCATCATCAAATATTACGACAAATATATTCTGGTAAAAGTCAGATTAGTTAACATCTAGTAGAGTTCAGTAGAGGCATATATACTTACTTAACATCTTTCCTTTTAAGACCAACGTACTATATCTCTAAACAATAAGAACTGGTTATAATATATTGATCAATCTTTATGACTGCCTTTTTAATCTGATGTATATATATTTATATAAAATAACATGTTCCTAATATTCACTCTTATATCGAACATATATTACATTAGGTTTTATTTGATATCTGTTAAACTTAACAGATAAAAGAGGTGTAAAAAATGTGTCCTCGAAGCGTATGTGATAAATAACACAATTATTTCGTTTGTTTACCACTTGTGTCCTTGTTTATTAATACTTAAGTCGATAATTTGTAAATATATATATATACTCATCAAAATTAAGTTAACTATAAACATCGAATCTTTGAAACACGTTCGTAAAGTCAAAATTAGCATTCCCTGCTTTTAGAGACTACCACAAGGAAGTACTGAAAAAATACCTTGAGATTTGCTTATCAATGTTTTCTGGCATAACTGATGATAACTGATTTTAGACGACCTTTACAAATTTCGTCTGCGTCTGTGAGCGAAATACGGCCACGATTAAAATTATTCTAACAGCGTTTCACAGTACCAAAGGATAGACTTCAAGCACTAGTCAACTTTAGAAAAAAATCGAAGTAATACTGTTCACTACAAGTTTTAAAATAATATTCGTTGAAATACCATATTATGGTTGAGAAGGGGAGTGGTAAAAAACCTATGGAATGGCCTCATTTATACAAATAGTTCATGGATGAAATGTTAAGTTGGGGCTTAAATAATTAAACTAAACATGTTACAAGCCTATTTGGTGTCTTCCAAGCTAGTGTATTTACTATTAAGTAAGCTAGCCACCTGATTTCCGAAACAAATCTACATACTGAAATAATAACGGCGCCATGCTAGTTCTCTTGCAAAAAATACTGAGATAAATAAACAATCTGGGCTTAGTTTAATTAATTTTGACTCAAGAGCATTAAGGTATATCAAAAATTGGTGTTGCGAGCAATCTGGATAGGTAAGAATTGAAGTTATCTTTAGCAGAGCAAGCAATGCGAATCTCATTAAAAGGTGCACAAAAACTTATGGAAGACTATTTTCTTAGTTTAGCAGAATATAATTGGAAAACTAATTTAGAATGTAAAACGTCTAAGTAAACATACCCAAGCTTCAATTTATGGGATTTATGGGACAAGATTCCTTCTGGGTATGCCCATGATCGAAGTGCCAAAAATCGTGGCTGCATCCCATTTAACCAGAATTCCAGAAGCTGCAGAAAGGAAGAAAAAAAACCACTTATTTTCCAAATTCCCATATATGGCTAGATTAAGGCATTCGAATATGAGGGCTTACGAACTATAAAATAAAGCACACACTCTAAATTTAGTTTTCAAAAGAATAATGTCTTTTATTTATATCTCAGGTTGGTTTTAACAAAACGGTACTTATGAGTTATTTAAACAGAAGAGGAAGCTTTATAGCTATCAAAACCAGCCAACCATTTCATTTAGTAATTTACAGTTGCTTTCGCAATCTTTATATCTAGATTCTTTAGTCTAATTTACCTTGAAGCTCTTATTTTTTGGTAGAGTTCAATGTCGTCTTCTTTTTTTCCATTGGTATAAATAATGGTTACTAAAAAGTGTTAATCGTTAAGCTGCAAAAGTGATTCTAAGCAATCAGTATACTTATCTCTTCACTGATTAATATGACATGTAAACTTCATTTAATATCTTGTAGCACTTATGCGATAATAGACAGTGAGAATTGCTACAGATACAACTAGTCACTTAATGCAAGTTATGACTTATTCGTACGATTATCTATACATAAATAAATATAATTTATTACTGTGACTAAATCTTAATATGATGGCCTTAATATTGTATACAATTATTTTCCTTCGACAAATAATTAGTAATTTAATAAACATGTACATACTCGATTCCAAATAAGATAAATATTAATCGATATAGGCTGCTACCCGTGCATTTGTTTTTAATTTGGTTTTCCGATTTCGCTATAAATTTGCAGTGAAAGTGATCGCAACTCAACTAGAAAGGTCAATCCGGTGTCGAGTTCTTATCAAGTCGAAATTGTTTATAGCACTCAATTATCAGAATAAGCACACAGAAGCTATAAACAGCGTACGTGCCTCCATTACTTTCACATCAACATCATATCGTGTGACCAAACCGTAATTTATTCTATTATGTGTGAAAGACAAGCAAATGTAAACAAACTCATAAAAAGCTATAGCCAGTAACATCGGCTTTGTGGGCAAAGGTTTCATTAATATGTATTTAAATTCCATTTTTTTTTGACATTACGCGTAATGGAAGCTTACTAAACCCAAACGATATTAACACTCCAATACTAGTAGGTGTATTTGGTTTGGTGATCCTATCGCATCAAGTCTTCAGTGAAACTGATATATGACTTTGATCATTTCAACCGATGTGAGGAATTGAAATTATGCATTCGCCAGCATAATTCTTCTTAATAATCAGATAAAGCCAAACAAATATTTGTTGTACAATGACTTGATGTCCTTGGTCGTGCAAATAAAATCAAAAAGTTCCCGTTTGGGTGAAGATACTTCTTAGAAAATATAATTATTTATTTGTTTCTTAGCTTGTTTCGAGGCCATAGATGTTCATATTCGCTTGCAGTGCTATGAATTTTAAGTAGCTGCATTATTTTATTATCTAACAAATATTCTTACTTAATGTTCGAAATCTACTGAAACAAGTGTCAAAATCATATTTAATTTATTTAAATTTCCCATATTTATATACTTAATACTAATTCAATGCAAATGTTAAAAAAATTACACGAATTCACACGAATTTACCTCGAAAATTATGGTTTGTTGAGCGTTCATCATGAGAAATTATTACGATATATCTCTGGCCTTCTAAATGTTAGATTCAGTTCATTCTCGTTTACCTAGACCGTAGTATTTTAATAATATAAGCCCTTGGGACTTATATCATTTATGATCAACCAATTACCCGTAATCTATTGAGATCTTTATATATGATAAACAAATTTACTCTTTAAGAACTAAGACTTTATTTTTAAAATAATCATAATTTTAATCATTATTATTATTTTTATTCACTTTTTTCGTCTTAGTTACAATAAGTGTAATTTAGGTTGGATTACTAATATTGTGCATCAAAGCTCTCTTGAGTTCTTAAGCAGCGAAATAATAATCCTTTGTGGTATGACACATGAGTGGCACCCAGATCTTAACAACTTCAAAGGTAGAAGTTCCAAAAATTTAATTCATGCACACTATTCTTTGCAAAAGCGTTACTTCTCCAATTGAATAGAAGAGAGTCAAACTGAGGAAGACTATAAACTTGTCCAAATCTTTAATTTTAAAGAATAACATGACATATCAGTTAAAAAAAAAAGGCCTAACAATTTTAAATCCTCTCTTCTATAATGATTGGCACTGACACATGAGTGCCAATCATAAACCAACTCTTCCATCTGCAAAGGCACCACCGCGACAAAAGAGATAACGGGTAGACAAAGTCTTATTATAAGCCTTTCTAATACGCAGACTTTCTAATCCCGATTCCGAACCAATAAACTGGTTCAAGTTTAATTGAAGTATCTGACTGATACAAAAAATGTCAAATTTGGACCAGGTAAATCTTGTAAGTACCTGCATTGATAATAATGGATAAGACACTTACGAACCTGAAAATTCGTTATAAGATCTTTTGAGCTTATACTATCTATAATCACAAGCTTTACACCCATTTAACGTAAATATTATTAGGTGGTTATATATTATGAGTAACTTTTTTATGCACCTACTGCATCTCTAAAAATTTTCTGATAATTCAGCAAATATCTATTAAAAACAGTCTTTGCAATAGCAACTATTGGCTGACATCATCCTAGATATTGCATATTTTTCACTATGGCCTCCGGTATTACATCTAGTCCTATTGAAATTTTTCCACTGAGAAAAGTTTCTTTGACACATTAATTCAATAACCAATTTAGTGTAGGTCCAAACTTTTTTCAGAGTATGAAGACTGCAAATTGTTTATTAATGACAGTGTAACATCTATTCATTTAAGTTTATTCATTGTGTCAAGCTCTTGTGTGATACAAACGTTAGGGTTTTCTATGACTAGCTTCGATTTCAAAAAATAATATTAGAAATTCACATTTTTTCATATCTCTAAAAATATCATTTTTGCATGTTATTATGATGATTTGAAATACTATTTACCAATCATGACCGAGTAACAAGATCTCTGACTAATATCTACTGGTAGATATTAGTTGGATCGCTAACTTAGCAAAAACAAAAACCTCTAGTTCCACAAAGGGACCTCCAGTTATTACTTACATATGCATTCATTCTTTACTAATGGTTTTGTAGGATATGCTATGTTAGGAACCCACAGTCTCGATGCCGATTAATCGATGCCGATAAAGTTATAAGTCAATTATTCTTTCTGAAGTATATACTCTTTGTCCCGTACTAGCTACGTAAAGTAATAAATATTTAAATAAATTCATTTTAAAACTTAAAAATCACGATTATCTACCATTATAGTTATGCACTTTTTGTCCTGCTAGTCTTGACTAGTCTTGAACTAGTCTTAGTCTATGTGTATATTAGATTTGGAGATTTTTCTAATAATAATAGTGGTACAAATGTGCATATTTTAAAGTTATATCTACAATAACTACATATATACTCATATTTAGATAAATGTAAAAACAAATTAGTATAAATGGAACGAATTCAATGTATCTATACTCGTATATCTGCAAAAATATATGTACATATGTTTGTGAAGTACCTTGAACTAATGCATAGTATCAGCTAAAAAATTATGTAATCTTCCAAATGTTCCTTATGTGTGGGATCGATCACGCATGTCGCCACAACCAGAGTCGTGTGCATGAATAGATGTGTTTTGTTTCATATATGTACATAAAATACAATAACAAATGCATTCATGACCGATATTTGGAATCACGTACAACTTCTCTGGAATTCTACGAAGAATTAGTTTTATTGTTAGTACGTGTGGATGTAAGCCTTTAATGGAAATTTTTCCATTCATACAGAAAATAACTTCGACATTTTTATGCTGACATATTGCAGTCAAGTGCACTTAGTAGAATATACGGGGACGGTTTTAATTATAAGGTTAAGATTTTTTCGATTGAAGTCGAAATTATTAAATAAATAAATTAACTACGCCCCCTTTTTACTCTTACCAATATACTAACATTTAAGTAAACTCTTACGAAATAAGTACATCTATTTCGTCTATTTTATAAAACCGCCGCCCAGCGCTCTCCAGATAACGTCTTCTCCCTTTGGTAAGTGTCATTTAAATGTTCTGATTTCTTGGAACACAAATTTGTGGTGTTCCAATCGGTCCAAGCACAGACCCTAATTGAGCTATGTGTTTTCATGTAATATGGGCTGACACTGATAACTATTTATAGAGGCACATATATATCTAAAGATCCTGCAGCAGCTGCGCGATGTTACTACTTTTCAATGACCAGACTTTACATTCCTATGTGAAAGTGAGTCTAAGTAAGGTTTTATGTGAGCAAATCTTTTGCTAGTGTTATATGAGAATACGATCTGTTAAAATGTTGCTTTTAAAAATTTCAATTGATTAGGGCACAATAAATTTTTTTATTACTACGGAATTCAGCCTAAGTAGACTGAAGTAGATAATGATTAATATATATGTAATACGTATTAACAGCAACGCAAAGGCACAGCTCTTATATTCGTGTTGATAATTGAGTAGATAGTTTTGAGTGCCCGGCCATGGCCGTACTTTTTGATAGAAAAGTCTCTTGTTATAGATGTAATGTTCATGTGAACAACTTGTGTTATGTATAAGCGCGGTACAGGGCCTTAAAGCAACACAACTGCTCCTGATAAAAAGCAGTTCAAGATTACTGCTCGTGCTGTTACTGCTTGGCTGTTATCAACATAACACATGTTTGATATTGTATAATATGTTTACAATTGCTGCTATTGTTTTTGTTGTTTTTGTAGTTATGTGCTCGCTCTCTTCAAATGTTCTGTACTGATTTACTGATTTAAATTTAAATTTCAAATTCCGTCTGACAATAAGTGGTTCCGCCTGTGTCCGAGTGTGCGTGCATATATACGAGTTTTAACAGCTCAACCAACTAGACCGACCTGTAGTTTTAATTCACTTCCAAAATTTATATCAGTTGGAAACTAAACGCTTCACTGTTGAATAGCTCTCAAGTCGGTTATGTAAATTTTCAAAAATATTAAATATTAAATAATATCATTTTAAATATTAAACAGAAAATAGTCTGTATAGTGAAAAGTGTCATACCAATAATAAACACACGTATTCTGCTATAACATATATAGACGGGTATTAAATAATAAAAATGCACAGCAAATTACTGGATGAGGTTGGTATTTAAACATTCAGTTGTGACTTAAGTTATTAATGGCCACCGTCTGCGTCCGCTTGGCGGTTATCCAAAATAGTAGTGCTACAAACTATCGATTGAGGAAGTGATATTTAATATAAATAATGAATGATGAACCTCTTTTAAAGGATTTTCGTATTAAAATTGCCTTTTTTTGAGTAGTTCAAGTTAAAGATATGTGGGAAGTTAAAACAGAAATAGAGATTTTCGACCAATGTTGTATTTCCCTTTTATTCAATAATCTTATAATTAATTTAAATTTTTAACAATAAAATATTCAAATTTAATTTATTTTTAAATATATAAATATATATAATTAGAGATCCACTATAGAAATAAACTCAAAGCTCTTATAGCTCTTATCGAATATTAAAGTTATAGAAAAAAGATAAAAAATTGAGATTGGGGTCACTGCACCACATCCGATTCGCAATTCAAAAATTCATTGAATTGTAAATCTCACATTTAACTGAAATATTCACAACAAATGATGGTGAATACACAATAACACAGAAACGTGCCGTAATAAACAACATTAGAGACACCAATTATTAAAGTATTTCAGTTTCGTTTACTGGCTCACGTACCAAATTCACAAACAATTGGAAATTACAAATAAACTCTGTGATACTGAGATACTGCGATGCATACAAATGCATTTTCAATAGCACCTAATAATACCGCTTCTTTTGTACCGCTTATATTGGAAACCTTAAGGCAACCGAAAACCCGGCAGGCCTCGTACCACCTGGAGAAGAACAATCTGGCATGAAACTAATAAATCATTTAACGAATTAAGATATTTAGTATTAAATAGAAATACCTGGCGATTCTATGTAAATAGACTATGTTCCTGATGGAATACGGCTTTATAATAATAATTTGTACTAGAAGTAAAACTTACTAGTGTGAACCTGAGCAGGACTTATATGCAATTGCTTTAATGTTTGGAAGAATAAAGTTCGAAAGGTATTCTTAGAATGCATGTATGTCTTAAGATCAAATTCAGAAGGACTTTTACTATTGTTTTGAGCTGTAGGCAACCAGGTACCAGGTGTAGGTACCTGTGTTAAATAGCATTTAAGTAAGTTTACTCGACAACTGATAGCAATACATTTACCAAATATGAAAACTGCAAACCAATGTCGAAAATAGAAAATAGAAATAGAAAAATTTCTTACAGATAATTTGGAAGACTACAAACGATTTGATATCAGTTTATTTCAGAATGTGAGAAGTTCATCATTTTATAAAGCAGACACTCAACAAAGATCACTTAAAATCTTTAACGAAGTTCATGAAATAGAACGTTTGGGAGTTTTTCGACCTAATAATGGCCAATATGTAAGGTCATTTAGAAGTGAAGTAGATATTTTAAAAATAGGTTATTGCATTCACAATTACATGCGTTGTTAAGAAAAGACTACTTTCAGTATTCATCTGACTTGTCACTTTAAGATTTTTATCTATTACGAAAAATGCATTTTCCAAACTTGCAATTCCGAATTTGCTCAAAATCAAGAATTTTTGTTGATATACATCATGATATTTGTAACAATATTGTTTGTATAAGAAATTGTAATGGATGTGGGTGTAATATACACGACAGCAACTATGGCACCAAGTTTTCAGCACATACATAAAAATCGGCGATATTATAAAAGTCTATAAGATTCTACTTATTATTCGCAAAGTTTACCTCAAATAATAGAAACTAGTAAAAGCATCTTCTCTCTCTTTTTTTGGTAATACAATACAAATACTTGAAAAATTAAATAACCAGAACGATTTCAACAGACACTGGGTCTACGTCATAATGTCATTCGTCTATTACAATCAATTCTTTTTTAGTTTCTTCTACCTTGATTTTATATCATTTATTTCTATCTTTATATGTATCAGAGAAAAATTACAATGCATGTACAGCGTTTGTTGTCCGAAGTAAAGTTGAGAGAGTGACGTCCAACACAATTGACAAAGTTGTTGAAGAACAAGTTGAAATCTCTTTTGTTCCAATGTCTTTCGTCTTTGCGTTTGGACAGATCAGTGACAGAACCGCATCTCGAATCAAAATGATCGCTGAGCCCAGACAATCGATAAAGAGCTGCGGTTGATTTTGGATTGCTATTCCGAATTTTTGCTTATACTGACAGGCTACTGACAAACTTTTTGGCTCCAACACCGAGGTTGTAACGTTTCTGTGGTTGCGTTCAACCATTCGTTCCCAACACCCTAAAATGAAAATATAATGAATAAAGCAAAGAGGTCACAACACAAAGAATTAACAAAGAATTTAAGACATTAGTTTATTTCGTTCAAGGTTCCCTTGTCCAATTCATATAAACGACAAATTTCTACAGCACGCACAATAGGCACAAGAAGAGCTTTTAAACTTGTATTTTAAATCCAGTTCAAGGTCATTGCAGTATATTTATATATCTCACACAAAAGTCACAACCATCTATACATATAGTCTTATTTCTTCTCTCTGCTTTCTACCTTTGTTTTCTTCAATCTTCAAAACGAATGTGTAATAAGAAGAATATATTGTATTTTTACAGATCAATGAAAAGGGTTACATAATTCTGGAAAATTTTCTTACGGAGGACGAAGTTGCGGAATTATATAAGGCTGGACGTACATTGTGTCTCGAGGCACCTAAAGCAAATCGTAAAATATTTAGTACTGTAAAATGTGAGGACGCACATAGTAAGGAAACGTACTTTTTGGAATCAGGTGATAAAGTACGCTACTTCTTTGAAGAAGGTGCTTTAAACGAAGATGGCGAGCTACTAGTTGATCCTATGTGTGCATTAAATAAGGTTGGCCATGCTTTGCATGTTGAGCATCCAACTTTTGAGAAAATTACGTTTAGTAAACGAGTAAAAGATATTTGCTGGCAGTTAAATTATAATAAACCAGCAGTATGTCAGAGCATGTATATATACAAAAATCCTGGAATTGGAGGTGAAGTGATAGCCCATCAGGATTCCTGGTTTTTGCATACTGAACCTAATTCTGCGATTGGGTTTTGGTTTGCTTTAGAAGATTGCACTCTACAAAACGGTTGCTTAGAGTTTATACCAGGTTCACACAAAAGTGGCGTTCATAGACGATACTTGCGCAACACCGATAAGCAAGCAAGGCAGCTTATGATGTATGATAGACCTGCGCCAGACTACCCTCAAAACAATTTCATTCCTTTGACAGTTAGCAAAGGTAAAATAAAAAATATTGAAAAATTTTGAAAAAATTTTATCAGTCCATTTTCTTTCAGGTACCTGCGTCATTATACATGGCAATGTTATACATAAGAGCGAGCCAAATTTGTCAAGGAAAAGTCGTCATGCTTACACTTTTCATGTTATTGAAACTGAAAATAATGTTAAATATTCAGAAGGAAATTGGTTGCAGCCACCAGAGAATAAACCATTTCAAATTCTATTTGAAAGAAAGAATTAAGTTATTTTAAACACTGCCAAAAAGTAGTATCAAATTCAAGTATTCTTTATAATAAAAATATATTCAAAAATTAAACCATGTGATTTGTATGTATATATTAGAATATTTATGCAAAATTTGTATTGATTCGATAACAAAAAAATCATATATTTACTATTTTATAAATATATATATTATATATTTTATACACTTTTTAATAATGATAGTATATATTATATAAAAAACCAGTAAAGTATAATCCATTGCTTTAAGGTAAAATCACAATAATTATTCAACACCATTGCAAGATATTAAACCATTTTCTAAGAACAAACATCAACGTTATTCGGCGTTTGTTCTAAATTGTGTATACTTGAATTTGAGGTACCCCCAAAGGATCGCTGTGTCTGGCCAAACAGAGCGCGTATAGCTTCGTCAGTAGCCATTAGTGGTTGGCTAATAAATTCAAGCGCCTATATATATTGAAAATTATTACGGAATGTTGAAATTCATAAATAAATTATTGGAAACTTACGTGTACTGCGTATTTCTCAGCATCACATAAAGGATTAGTGCTGGCACTGGATATACTTAAATTAGTATCCGGTATACCAACTCCAGAATGTAAGACCATTTGTTGCAATATGTTTAAATTTTCCGAACTCAAACTGATAACATCAGTAGACGGAATATTTAAATAACGTATTTTAGCTATAAACTTCAAATTCTTCAAAATTTCTAATTGTATTTCACGTAGTTGATGAACACAGTGTAGAAGACGTTTAGTAGATTCATTGAGCATTTGATTTTTCTGTGTTAAATCCGCTTTCCATCTAGCCAATTCCTCGACCATAACGCTGCTTGCTAGAAATTTTGACCGCCAAACCTCAGACTGACCAGCCAAAAATTCAATTTGTTCCTATATATAAAATATTAAAAAGTTTACTATACAAATGCAAATACTAATATTTTATATATTAACCGTATGAGTTGTTAAATTATTGGCGGTATCTAGTAATGCCCTTGCTAACTGCAATTTATCTTCAGTCAGCAAATTAACTCTTGTTTGTAGATCCTCGCCAACAGAGGCTACTAGTAGATTTTTAAGTTCTGAATTTACTTGAGTTTGAAACTTAAATTGGCCTTGAAAGTAGTCGCGTTCCTCCTTTACTTTCTTAAGTTCCGCTTTCAATGTTTGAAGCTCCTCATTTGTAGTATTTGTAGCATCTACATTGCAAGTTTCGTTGTTTGTATCCGCATGTAGTTCTTGCGTTCGCATGGTAGACATATGGTCAACAAGTACTCCAATATCTAAATTATTTCTATTTATTCTATAACCCTTTGGCATACTGTGGCCACTGTTAGAATTTGGCACTATTGGATTCACTGCTCCTGGATACGGTTCATATGGCACAAATTTGGGTGGCTTTGTTTTTTTATGTTGTGGTTTAACAGGGGTTGTTATTAATCGTGGTTTTAGTTGTACGAGTTCTCCAGTAGGAATGACAGGAGCTAAACTTCGTATAATTGTTTCTGGACGTCTGTATAATGAATGCAAACCGGGTAAGAGATTGTTCGAGCTATTAGTGCTACTAACAGATGGTTTACGAATATGTACATTCTCTTCCAATAAGTTATCTTTTTGCTTTGGTAACTGCGCTGACGTATCTAATTTTGTTGTAGAGTCATTATTGTCTTTGCTATTTGGATCGACTTTCGGTGAGGTCGTTTCTTCTTCCATACCATCTCCGCTTGTTCTACATACTACAATGATTCAGAAATTCTCGTTTGTAAACATCTTGAAAAATATTTAATTAAATACCTTTATCCATTGCAACATTTCCCTCCATTTTTGATGATTTTTTTAATAAATTATATAGCAATTTCACCTACTTTTTCTTTACACGAAGTAATAAATATATATGTAAACAAGAAATATGCAAAAGTAAATAAATAAGCAGTGTTGCATTTAATGCCAAAAACTTTTTGAATATATTTAGACCGTATTTAGCAAATATACTGTGCGGATTTACGATAATTTTATGGAGGAAATTTATTTTTTTATATTTAATAAAGTCATACTTTTAATTTTTTATATAATAGTAAAATAAAATAAAACTTTTTATTTTTCAAAAGATTCATTTTATATATGCATAAGTGTAATCCCATATCCCATTTGTTTAATAATTATTTTCCCCAGTAATTATGATTACAAACTTTTGACTTATGTTGCATAATTTAAATTAAGGAAAGTTCTTTAAAAAAAAAAACTTAAAGTTATCTATTATGGCGTTTACACTGGCCTCACATGACTGATTTGGGTCAAAAATCACAAATGAGAAGCTTGTTCACTGCTGCAACATAACCCTTCTACAGATATGAATTCCATTGCTGCGGTTGAAACACCATCTTCTGGAGGATCTGCAAATATAAGAAAAACAGAGTGCATTTTACAGGAGTTACAAGCAATGAGAGAGAAGAATAAGAGAAATGAGAGTAACGGGCATCGTATTCAAGAGCGCGAAAAGATTTGTTGAAGAGATTAGTAAATAGTTGTGAAAAGTACTAGCAATCTTTATTAGAAGTTCTAAATAGAAAATAATGTTAAATAATTGTAGTATAATAAGCTTAGCACAGTTAGCATACCATATAAAGTTTATACAGTAATTACTAATATTATTAATAAATAAAAATTACCTAAAAATTTAGCAATGGCTGATCTTACATTTTCGGATGTATTATGTTTTAATATATATATTTTGTAAATTGTATGAACATCTAGACCAAAGAGCAAATAATTTTCAAGCACATTGCGAATAAGATAAATAGTTGAAAATAAAAATAAATTTAACAGCAATCCAAATTATGCGTTATATGAATACGGCAGCCACAAACTGTAGTCACAAAATATCTAACTATAAATATGTAATTGTAAAAATTCCTTATCGGATTAAGTTTCATTGTATGTTAAAGAACCTAAGTTATTTGAAATTTCTTTAGCTATGAGTGCATGCATATCTACCTTACCTTATCTTATTTTAATATACAAATCATTTCAAATTGATATTGAACAGCTGTTTTAAATATGTATAATCATATGTGTAATCCTAAAAACAGATTGAAAATAATATTTCAGAAAAACGTAGAATCCAATTTAAATTTAAATAAATTAATATTTTCTGGCAGTGGAACGAAAATTTGATCTGAAGGTGTCAAATTTATGTCAAAATTTAATCTAGATTTATCCATACGAAAAACCGTTATAAGGCGTTTATATTGTTAAATTAAAAGTTGATTAAAGCAATAATCGAGATTAAAGTACTAATCTCGTTGTTTAGTCTCAGATTTCCCATACAAAAGTTAATCTCCTTTTGGTCGAGTCTAAATTTTAATTTCCTTTGAAATGGTGATTATTTTTCTGTGCAACGCTGTACATGTCTTAATATCGTAAATTATTTTACGATCTTAGTAGAATTGGAAGAGAAATGTCAAAATCTATTCAAAACAAATTTTGAAAGTTTGAAAATGCCGAAGTGACTAAATTTTTATTAAATATGTTTAATAATAGTTTTGTGTATAAGTATAACCTAATAATTCGTCCGTCACTTCTATATGGATGTGTGGCGTTTAGCAAAACTTTAAACACTACTATTCGCCAGCTATAAATTGCACAAAGTCAGGCTCTGAGAAGACTTTTCAAGGTACCATGGCACATTAAGACGAATGACATCCTCAGGGACCTCAAGATTGATCCGATCAAAAAATACATAATGGATAGAGCCCTGAAATTATTTGTGAAAACCGACAGACTTACCAACACCGCGTTATCGAATCTCAGAATGGTTACGGGCTTCTCGAGGAGATATGTAGTTATGAGATCAATTATTGCTTAGTCTGATGAAGTAATAAACAATAATCCAGTCAAGGCGTAAAGAGCGGTTGTGAAGATACCTCGAGTTAATAGAGAGTAAAAGTGCTCAAGTGTACTGGCTCAAATAGCTTCAACATATAACTACATAACATATAAATAAACAATAAATACATAATTATAACTAAAATTTGTTAAATTATTGTTATAAAACAATTTATTAAATATATATTACAATTTTTTCATACAAAATTGTGATAAATGCTTTATTTACAAAAATTTATCACACACAAAACAAAACACAAAATAAGAGAAGCATCAAAATTAATCTCCAATGTAAACGTAGTATAAGTCCACAAATATTTGTGTTCAATAAAATATTTGAGAGTGTAGTGAGGATTGTTGTGTATGTTCAATCATGCTTGCACATGGGAACAGGCTATGAAACATTGAGTTATTAGATACGTATAAATCTGATTGGTCTTAAGTATTGGAAGTATTGAATTTTTCATAAAAATATTGCGAGGAAAACATTGTTTAAATTCTGCAACTATTTTGTGTTACAATTACGATTGGTTTGTTTGTAAAAGATATTGAATTAATTTTTTGGAATTAATTACAGAGATTACATGTTAAAAATAATTATATGAGGAATAATATAAAGAAAAAACCCAGTCTCTGGCGCAGAAAGGTTGTTTTAGTATCTTTCGCCTCATTTGTTGATATATATTTTTGTTGATTATGTCGGAGGAGTATTTTAACCGAAAATTTGAAAAAATCGATTTGATAGAACCAACTACCGGTAAACTATTTTTTGAACACAAATCTGAGCTGATTTTTTGTAAACCTCAATTAATGCCTATTAAATCGCAAGCGCTGGAACGCTTGGAGAGCATGCAATTTGAATCTGCAAAAGAGTTGCAAAAGAAAATTTTAGAAACAAATGTTGTGGATTCAAAAAACTCAACATCCTAAAAATATAGCAACTGTTAATTACATAGGAAGAAGACAGCACCCAGCAATCAGCAACTTAACAGAAAATAAATCGTCGCAAATTAGGTCACAATGGCATATTTGTTAACATTCTCAGTTTGCCTTGCACTATTTTTGGCTGGTATATCACTATTTCGTTATGGGAACATACAGCGTCAGCACATTTTGGTCACCCTATCAGTACTGGCAGCTTGGTGCTTTTCGTTTTTGATCGTATTTACTATACCGTTTGACGTGACAACGGTAAGTGAGAATTTTTCATAGAAAAATACATTATAAGTCTTAATAATTATAAGTAATTTGTTTGTTAGACACTTTACCGACAATGTTTGCAAAAGCATAATGACACCTCCGTGCGAGTAACTAATCTCAGCGAGAAGAACACTAATCAACTTCACAGAGCTGATAATGAGGAGTGTCAGGAACCTTGGGGAATGATACCGCCAGAGGTATTTCCAAACTTATGGCGGCTCATATACTGGAGTTCGCAGTTTCTAACATGGTTGATTATGCCATTAATGCAATCGTACTTAAAAGCAGGCGATTTTAACGTTAAAGGAAAACTAAAGTCTGCACTAATTGAGAATGCCATTTATTATGGATCATATTTGTTTATATGCGGCGTATTATTAATTTATATTGCATGCAAAGGGGTTTCGTTAGACTGGCAGAAACTTAAAGCTATTGCATCTTCTGCATCCAATACCTGGGGTTTATTTCTGTTAATATTGTTGTTAGGTAAATTTTATGCAATTTCATTAAATCTGTAATAATTTATCTGTAAAATATAATAATTTTAGGGTATGCACTAGTAGAAGTACCTCGATCTTTATGGAATAATGCCAAGCCAGGATTTGCGCTGCAATACGCCTACTTTAAAGCAGCAAAATTGAGCTCTGAAAAGGCTGAAGCGGAAGAAAACGTCGATGACGTTTTGGAATCTTTACAAGGCATAAGTCGTACCGTACCCAATAATCATGAATTGCGGCCATGTGTCGAGACTATATTAAGAAAAGTACCAATTGAATTACAGGAACGAGCGAATCGTAACTATACGCGTGGCGGAAGCAATACCGGTACATCCACTATTGTGCCATCAGAAAAAGCGCTTGTGCGCGTACACAAACAAGTTATAAAATCCTTGCAAACATTGCAACGCAGTGAAGCTCTGTGGGGTGTGCAGGTGACTACCGTTTTGCATTTAGAAGATGTGGCGCGAAATTTGCATTCTGCTGAACATTATTTTAAAACAGAGTTTCCGGAACAACGTTCACCATTGTTTAATGTAATATATAATCCAAAAATACAGTGGTATTGGGAATGTTTGCTGAAAGCGCCCTTTCTTAAAGTGCTCTGCGTGATAACAGCAACAATGTCGGTTATGGTGGTATGGAGTGAATTGACTTTTTTTAATGTGAAACCAGTATTATCCATTTTCGCTAATATTATCAGTGAAAGCGATAACTACGACTTCTTTACAATAGAAGTCGTCTCGATGATTGTGCTGGGTTATCTATTTTATTGTACTTATTCTACAATATTGCGTATACGATTTTTAAATTTGTATTATCTGGCACCACACCATCAAACTAACGAGCATAGTTTAATATTTAGTGGTATGCTATTGTGTAGACTAACACCACCCATGTGCTTGAACTTTCTAGGTCTAATTCACATGGATTCACACATCATTCGAGAAGTATTTATAAATATCAAAATATGTTTTCTGTAAATAAAATAGCATAATAATATTTAATTTCAGCGTATTATGGAAACGTATTACACTCAAATTATGGGTCACATGGATGTCTTAGGCATAATTTCCGACGGGTTCAATATATACTTTCCAATGTGTATGTTAGCATTTTGTCTAGCTACTTGGTTTAGTCTAGGGAGTCGAGCACTCAACGCCTTAGGCTTTCAGCAGTTCCTTCAAAACGAAACTATTGCTACAGAACTTGTGCAGGAAGGAAAGGATTTAATTGCACGTGAAAAACGCCGCAGGCAAAGGGCTGAGGAGGCCGTGACAAGGCGGCGTGGTTTTACACGCACTGAAGAAGCCATGGCTACAAATGAATACATTTCAAAATATAGAATGACCACTCCTAGTCAACATCAAGTACCTACCAGTGTGCGCAGTCCAGCTGATGGACTTTTACGTGATGGTGATAATTTTGATTATGCTGCAGTTTCTTCTAGTGGTGGCATTGTAACACGAAGTCTATCAGATGAAATCAATGATCGTTTCGGCATAAGCACGCAGGTGCAAATTGGTTTTAAAGGAACAGGCGGTAATCGTATAACCAATTTTGACGACTATGACGAAGAAGAGACTCCTCGACGCATCGAACCACCTCGTGGACTATTTGATGATGTGTAACTCTTTATCAATTAGCAACATTAGTTACCGATTGTCTTACTTAAGAGTAGGACTTAGTAGTTACCAAATTATGCTCCCTGTTTATAAAATACAATATATTTATTCACAGTTTAGCTTAAGTATATTCTTATGTAGATATAAAAATTAAGAAGCATTATAATTTTAATTAGAAACTGTATTTATTTATTTTTCTTATGTAAATTTAATTTTTTTTATTTATATTAATAAAATTATTTTTATGAAATCTTTCATGTTCTCAAAAAAAATAATAAATATATTGTGCTTAAAATTGTACTGTGTTCTTTCTCTTATAATATACATCTTTCTCTTTAATACCTGTAACCTTTTTTAATCCTTTTTGTTTCTTTTTTTGTGTTTTTTATGTAAAACAAAACGCTTTATATAAAAATAATTTATAATATATTACATTTATGCCTTGCTAGGTAGTTTATTAAATAATGGATTGGCTATTTTGTAACATATTTTTAATGTTTTTTATTTGGCATTTTTATAATTAAATAATTGTTTTCATACATAGTATAATATACATAATATAATATGTAGAATATATATAGTGATACATATCTACTATTTTTTGTTGGTTCCCCCGTTTCTGCGTTTGGCAATAAGTGTAATATCTAGTTTTGTATTACCCACCTTTGCGACACATGCTTATATACATGTTTCTATGCAGTAATGTTGGCAACACTACAATTTTTATTGTGTACATACATTTCATTTTGTCTAAATATGCAAAATTTGTGTTTGGAGAAAAATATATTAAAATAAAAACATTTATCTAATTTCTAATCGCGCAAAAGAATTTAAAATTGGTGAAATATATCAAGTGGACATGGAGTGGTCGCGGGAAAAGGTAGTTATGTTTATTTGTAGTGCTTCCAATGGCATTGGTGAATTATATATACATTTTAGACACTTTGCCTAATAAGTGAATATCGGAAGCGCAGAGGCCTTTGGGATATGACACATGATGACTATCGTAAAAAGGAAATGAAGCAGAAGTTATTGGTGGAGGTCAGTGGCGCGTTAGGTAAAGAAATTGTGAAATTAATCTAAAATTGTTAATTGCACTCTGATAGCAATAGTTTTGTGGTTACTACGGCAACACTCATTGTACTATATGCCTTTTGAGTGCACAATTAAAGATTCATAAATATATTTAATTTTGAATTGTTTTTTAAGGTGGTGGCATACCAATTAACGAAATCGAGAAAAAGTTTCATACTTTACGTACACAGTATCATCGTGAAATTAACCGCATGAAGCGTAAGGAACCGTATAATTCCAAGTGGTTTGGATTCAAAAATTTGCAATTCTTGAGCTCCCCTAAGGCTTGTCGTTCTAGTAAAACTCGTGTTAAATCAGAAATAACTGAAGAAGGCACAGTAACGACGAAGTTTATTATCAGGGAATCTGTTTCACAACACGATAGCAGTGGTGGCTCAGCTAATTCTACAACAAATATAAATGAAGAATTTCTGACAATAAATAGAAAACCTAGTCTGTCGTACGACTCGGCCGGCAATCCTTCGCAAGCTTTAGCACAAAGCATCCGAAAGCGAGAGTTTGAAAAACTTATAGAGGAAACCACGAAAGATGTCGAAGAAGTTGAAGAACCCAAACCAAAAATGGCAACAATCAAAGAGATTATACCAATTGAAATACACGCAGCAAATAGTAGTGATGAAATCAACACAGCCGAGGAACAAGAATCTATACATAGAGTTGAGTTGCAAACTCATCATCGAAACCAAAACCTGGATGAGGATGAAGAAGACAACGTGGAGACGATTGATATAACTCATAACGATAACACAGAATTATCGTATCCTACCAACCCAGGTGTGCACACAACATTACATCATCAACATACCATGCCGACTCACCGCATTATTAAAATCCAAAGACGTGACACTTGCAACGACGAAGATGATTACTATGATGAGTCCCAGCATCAGTCTACGCAACAGCATATCCATGCTATACCAGCAAATACCACAAAACGCTTCTTTTTTAATACCACTGCACACCAGCACACTCTCATCACGACACCAACAAACACATCACAACCAAATGCTACTTCAACATTACTGAAGGCGCTTCCCAGTCATCAGCAACTGAACAACGGAAATCTGTTGCAACCACAGCAAAATACCTCTACGCAATCACAACCAAATATTCGAGATGAGTTCTCTACGTATGGAGAATATGTAGGCAATGAAATGCGGGGCATAACCAACCGCGAAATACTGATCTCGCTCAAACATAAAATCAACACAGCCCTCTTCGAAGCGAGTATGGCTGAACTCCAAAAGTGAGAATTTATGGAAATGCCTAAACATATTTACTTTGTAGTTAAATGATATTTCATTTCTCATCTAATTATCTAATTTTGTAATTTATAACTTAATGAAATAATTTCTTAAAATAAACTTTTAAACCAATGCGTTTATGTAAATTTTAATTGTGTACTCTTATTAAAATATACATATCATATCAAATCAAATCAAATCAAACATTATTATTTTAATTTGTATGAAGAAAAAGTGAAATAGTTTTGGCTCATTCTGTTTGGTTAACATGACTGTAGGCTGTAGGCAGCAGCGACAATAAGCTGAACCCAGCTTTTTCTTGTAAACATGCTGCTAAGCTTTGTGTACATTTATGCTGTACACAAAGTTTATAAGCAAACATTAGACAGAAAGAGAAGCGTGCATGCGATTGTGTCAACAAAAAATTTTGACGTTTCTTTGTGTGCTCAACAACAAAACAATAAACAATACGGAAGGAGTGCTTAGAATAATCCGGGACAGATACACAGTTTTCGCAAACGTTAATTCAATAATTAATTCAATAAATTGTATAATTTTCAAGTTAAACAAAATTAGAAAATTTAAATACACCAAAATGGCTACTTTGCCACCGCGGAAAAATCCAACGCCGACAAGGCTCTCAAAGCAACAAAATTTGACACCAATACAAACTTTGTTGCAAATGGGTTTTCAAAAGCATAGGGCGTAAGTTTGTGATACTACATTGGGATACGTTTTGTTTTTTATTATATATATGAAAAATAAAAAATGCTGGTGTAATTTATATATTACAGTGTAAAGTCTCTAAAATAACCAGAATATGATTATTGATTATTTCTTCATAACCATAAATAATACAGGGTACCACACAATCAAATCTCCTTCAGTCTTGTTTATAAGTAAACGTTTTTTTTTGTTGTTATAATACATTTTAAAAAACAATTGTTTAAAATAATTATTTAATTACTTTTGCTTACGTTTGACATGTTGCCTGGGAATTTACCGTCATAAATTAATCCACAAAATACAAAATAGCTTCTGATAAATACAATTTTGAATGTTGCAATAAGTGATCTGGTGTATTTTGTGGATTTCTAAGTGAAAAGTGAACATTTTATTCAAATTAATAGAGTTTTGATTCTAATTTATAAGAAACTATATTTTTTTCTTATGCAGTGAAAAAGCTTTAGCAGCTACCGGCAACCGCGGTGTGCAAATTGCCTCGGATTGGTTACTGGCTCATGTGAATGATCCAACTTTAGACGAATGTGTTCCACGAGAATATATACTCTATGTCTGCCCAACAGGGCCTTTCTTGCAAGCTCTGGAAGATTTCTGGACGAAGTCGCGGTTATTGTGCGGTTGGAACGGTGCGCACAATTATGTTCCACATATTACACTAGTCTCGTTCTTTAAGGTTATTATTATTATTAATTATTTGAATTACACTTTTTAAATGTATTTCTTTAATGCTAGGCCCCTGATGAATGCTCTCTACAATTGTCTAAAGCATTAAAACAGGTCGTTGACATGGCTGGTAGTCTCCTGGATCGTCCGATAAAACTTGAACTATACATGAGCCAAAATTTTATGGGCTTTTTTGTTGCTGAAGACGATGCCAATTATCTTAAACGTATCGCTCTACAGTATGTCAAGGAATCAGCAAATTCAAGTACGATTCCCCATATAGCTCCCTTTTTAAATCTCTTAGAAATTTGGTTGCGGTTCAAATATTATTTTGCTGTTCTTTTTATACTTGAAATGCTTTCTTTGGATTTTTATGGATATACTTCTTTGGGGTAATCTTTTATATGCTATACGGTATTTGACAGTCATAAGCGATACCTACGAGCAATTGGATGACGCGATTGTTGCTTGTTTCCCTTGGTGTGGCGCTGTGTCCTCTGGTAATCGTTGCATTCCCCGTAGCAGTCGATGTAAGATTCAAATTCTGTTAAGATATCTTTTATTTTTTGCATGCATGTTAGTTTTGTTTTGTTTTTTGTTTAATAGAATAGCCAAACTTTTCTCTATCAGTTTCTAAATTACTATATTGTATATTGTATATTAATTTAATCTTATCTTTTAGTTATCCACATATATCGAACATTAATCACTAGTAAAAATAAATTTTTGCAAATCATTTATAATGAATAATACAGCTTGCTTTTTGGTGAAATTTGGTAGTTGCATTTCTAATTTGATTGTGCTTATGCTCTGTAGAAATCTAGATAATTGAACTAAACAGAGCAAAGTTGGCCTTCGAAATCTGGTAATTGTTTTAAAAATTATATTAAAATGTATTAAGTTGATATTTCGTTTAAATGTCAATGCCAAAAAGTCAAATTAACATCTAATTAAGCACTTAACAAATTTTACTAAAATCCCGTTAAGCTAATATATGCTAGAGGCAAGTTATTTTTGTTTATTTTTTTATCTTATTTTCTATTTTCTTAGCCATTTCCTTGGAGCCACACGTGAAATCACTGCACTTGACCTTAGCATATCAGTTTCCGCAGAGCCAATTTAATGCACTAAAAACCTTAGTGGAAACACTAGACGCATCTTGCGCCTCCAACTGGGAACTACGACTATACTCACGTGATCCCAGACTAGCAACAAAACAAGTACAAACGCATCCACTAACCTTTACACTCATTTCACTAACTATATTGTATCCTAACATATCTCTTTTTATTCTTCTCCAGGTGCATAAAGTCGTTTATCCCCATACACCCCATGAAATCGACGAATTAGAATTGCGTATTGGCGATTATATATATCTAAATAGTGACGCCGTTGACAGTTCTTCTGACGGTTGGGCTGAAGGTGTTTCATGGCTTACAGGAAGTTTAGGGCATTTACCAGTAAATTACACTGAACGCACAGCGGAATCGGATGCATGGACTTTGCACCGTGTCGTACAGCTATCAAAATCGGTTACACCATCATTGACTTCTGCAGAAGAAATTGATATTGTGGATGGACGCAGTCTATCAACTGACCAAGAAGAACGTGCAAGAGATTCTCATCATAGTTAGTCATTCAAAAGATTTAAATCTATGTTATTTAATAAATTATGTATTATTACAGCTGGTAACTATCCTGAGGTAATTGAAGGGTCTTCTTATAATGAGGAGTCTGAACAAAGTGTTGAAAAATACTTACGGAAAACTTTAAGACCGTGCTTAGACTTACCAACGCTACAATTTAATAACAATCCTAATCAACATACTCCCAGCTTGGAAATAAGTACTAACAATATGTGTTCTCCACAAAAGGATATCATGGTTGAACCAATTATTGCTGAAGCAGCAAAACCAGACGATACCCTCAGCACACATTCAATTCATTCCAACCTTTTCTCTGAGTCAACTGCGCGCAATAAAAACCGCAAAGTGTACATAATGAGACATGGTGAACGTGTAGATTTTACATTTGGTACTTGGATACCCTACTGCTTCGATGAATTTAATAATTATGTACGGCAGGATTTAAATATGCCAAAGGAGTTGCCGAAAAGGTAGGAATTTTTAATTATTTATTGCTGACATAAACATTAGTCGTTAGCGAGAAAGTAGTTTCGGTTTTCATAATATTTTTTCATACACTTAAACGCACAAAATGAACAGAGATATTTAATATTTATTGATTTTTCAGGAAAAAATGTCCGAAAGGTTGGCGTAATGATTCTCCGTTAACCAATATTGGTCTTTACCAAGCAAAACTAACTGGTGAAGCTATGTTTGATGCGAATGTGCATATTGACCACGTATTTTGTTCACCAGCGTATCGCTGTATACAGACTTGCACTAGTGCCTTGGAGGGTATGTGAATGCCACTAATTAGACAAATTAGCGGCTTTTATTTCAGTGTTTATACGAGTATTATAGTATTATGAAATTATTTAGTAGTTTTGTATGTAAGTCAAATATTGTTTAATAACTATGTAGTCCTACTTTGCACTGGAATGCTTTGTCCTTTCACAAATAATTAAATAGGAACCATTTATTTCTATATCATAATTAGGATATTCACAAGGTTATGAAAAGGTTACCAGAATTACTAAGTGTTAAGAACTTCTTAGTGTACACCTTCCATTTGGCATGGAAATTGAAAGCAATTGATATTGTCATTATTATATTATTAACTAACCAATTCGATTAATTGCCAATATCGTAATTTTGACCTATGGTAAACAATATTTACCAATTAACCTAGTAAGAGTTAATTTTTACAGACCTTGTGAATATCCTGAGTATATATGGTAATAACATCATGTAATTGCATAAATATTTTGAAAATATTTAAATTTTGTTTTATTCAATTTTTTTGTTTAAATTTTTATAGGACTTAAGCTGAAAAGTAATTATCCAATCAAGCTAGAACCAGGCTTGTTTGAATACATGAACTGGCATCCTGAGGGTACACCGGATTGGTTAAGTTACGATGAACTTTCAGATGCAAAATTCAACATCGATCCCAACTATAAACCATTTATGACAGTCGACAAGCTCAATGAATGTATCAACGAAACGTCTGAAGAATTTTATAAACGGAACTATGAAGTTTTACGCAAAATAATTGATGTTACAAGTAAGTTGTAATAGTCATGGGTCATAATAAACATTGATATACACATAATAAAATCGTGTTATTCTAGAAGGCAATATATTTGTTGTTGCACATGCCACTACACTGGATACATGTACGCGTCAATTGATTGGTGAGAATCCACGAAATTCTGACGAACTGCGTCAAGTTATACACAAAATACCATATTGCAGTTTAGTTACTGTCGAGGAGAGTAATAATACATGGAAATTTGTTGAGCCGGACTGTTTGCCAGTAACACATGCAAAGAACCCTCGCTTTGAGTGGAATGTTCTCACCGCCACATAGTGTTCGTGCTTTGAGCATCTTTTGGCTTAAGAATTATTGAAACACAATTACTTTAAATTAACTTATGTATGTTTGATACACAATAACTACACAATAACATTCATTATAAACATACGCACATTGATGGAGGGGTATGTAACTGAAGGCATACTGAAAATTGCTTAAATACTTCTTATTGTTATAAATATTATATTATTTATTATCAACTTAAATAAGTTTATTATATTAAAAACTTTTTTATAAGTAATTAAAAAAAATTATGTTAACTTGTAATATTCATATTAATTTTAATACAGCTGAAGTATAAAATTATAGTTTACCATATTCAATATATATTAACACTGTTTGGAGTAAACATTTATAATTTTTCTATTTTATAAATTTTATAAATTATATTTTATATATGATATTCTCGCTGAAATGTGTTATATTATATAGCTTTAATAATGTTGTTGCCATTGCTTTCAAAATATCTGTTATTTGCTCTGATTAGTTCAAATAGTTCATATAGTTCATATATTGCATTATGTAGTAAGACGTTGATTAAATAATTAGGAAATATTTTACTGATTCTAAAACTATATTGAAATTATAAGATTAATATTAGAGCGCCCATTTTTGCTATATACTTATCGTACATACACTAATTATATACAAATTCAATACATACTTATTATACGTAATAACATTTGTATAATATAAATTTATTACGTCGTTAGTTATTAGTTGAGTTAGACTCGTTTAACGCAGTTACGTATTTCATTCATAGAAGTGAGAAAATTTACATATTTGTAGTAAATTTAATAGCGATGAAAGTAAAATATTTATTTAAATAAAAAAAATCATATCTTAAACGAGAAATTGTTTATTTTATATACAAATTTAGTCATATATCGAAATAGTTAACATTAAATAATGTTCGCATATAACCTTAATAATATCACAATATATACAAATTATTGCTAAATAACGGCATATGTTATAATATCTAGTATCCATGAAAATAATAAATTAATAGCCAAAGGATTTTATATGTATTTTCTGTAATTAATTTGTTTCAAAATACCATATCAAATCTTATTCCTGGCTTTAGATTTTAAAGACATATAAGACAATTGTCTTTAACTGCACAACACATATATAATAGATATAAATTACTTACATTAATCAAATACAAAAAATTTTTAAACGATAATTTATTCATTTGATCTGCTCTCTGCATTCGAAGAGCTTGGTGGTGTTGACCGTCCATCGAGCTGTGCTAGATGCTCATTTACTAAACGTTGGCGCTCTAAGTACATTGAGACTTTTATATTTCTGACCTGATGGTTGTTTATCAATTTTAACAGTGCAATCACCCCAACGCCCACCGATATAGCGAATGAACCCCAGGCACCAAACTTGATAACAGAAATATATTATTGCTAAAAATTGTATATTCATGAATATATTCACAAACCTGTGCTGTTCCCATTTCAATATAAAATTCGGAAGTGTCTAAATTTTGTGTATCACCGTGTATAATATTTTGTCCCGCTGAAGTTTCGCAGGATGGAAAACGCTCTGTCATACCATCACACCAAACGATGAAACCTAAAGTTATCATTATTGCTGACATTATCGACATGGTCATCATTAAAATACCCAGTACTGTGTCTAAGAACAGTGAGAGGAAGGATGCTTCTTCTTTGATACGCACAAAACTGTTTTATGAACAATATTACATAAAATATATATATATATATACATATATATATTGAGTTTAAAATGATCGTTTACCGATATATTTGTACGCTAGAAATTAGAAACGTAACGATTCCAGATATTAAAGGAAAATTGCAGAATCCATTCGAGGACCACTTTACATCAAACATACCATCTTCTTCTCGCCATTTTCCAGTCGTAAATAACAAACAATGCCCACTGTATTAAATATTATTAGTGAACACTATGACTAATGTTAATTTTCAATGTAGTATTATTTACCTAAATTGACGCAGATTTATGCCCAACGGAGTTATTACACAAAGTGATAATATTACTAATATTATGTGCCCACTTATTTGGCTCAACGATAAAACGTTTGCTAAAGCCATTTAAATATGAATAAAATACACTTGTTATTGCACAGTTTAAATTAATTAAATTGCAGCACTATTTTATGTTTCGCTATTGTTTAGAAAATTTTCACTGTCACAAAAGCAAAACAGTGTACCACAGTTTTTAGATGTGACACTTAAAATGTTTTTGTACTGATTGGTATAAATTACAATAGGTGTATTTAGACTGAACTACCCTCGAGAGTGTGAACGCACTTAATCAATTATTTATTTTTGGTGAAATTAATAAACAGCATTCAAAACAGCTGCTTTTGAGTTGGTTTAAATTAAATAAGAGCAAGAAAATGCCAGGAAAAGATGTAATAAGTATATTAAGGGTTTATATAATCAGTAATGCTGTCAAAAATATTTAGTTTAATGAAGAATTTATAAAAATATTTTACCAAATAAATAAAATGTTATCGCGTCTGATGCCTTTACTATGTTAAGCGAATTTTCAAAACAAATACAAAATATATGTAAAAATTTAGTTGTCAAGTTACGAATTCACGAATTCGATTAATTATCATTATTAACACAAATACCTATATATTAAAAAATCGCTTTTATAAATAAGATGATATATACCGCATAATTGTATAAGAGTAGAACATCGAACAAATAAATACTAGTAGATTGATTTTTCTATTTACCTCTGTTTTATTTGGTTAGTCAACAATCAGGTTTTGTAGCTAACCGTGTTTTTTTTTCACTTCCCAACAAAGGTGACATAAAAAATGAACTGTCCCTTTGTTCGCCAGGCTTGTAAATTTCATTGTGGAGTGTTTTGATTTAGGCAGGGCTGGATATTACAAAAAATGTCCAGTTCATATAATTGCTTTTTCTGATCTTCCCGTTTTTATTTTTCTGATTGAAGTAGATATCCAAACTTAATGCATGAGTACTAACTAGTTATTGACCTATCAGTATTGTCAGGACTTCTCTAAGTTCGATCCTAATTCTGTCCAATAGGGGTTTCGGTCTCGATAAATACATAATTGGACTAGAGACTTCTCAGCAGACTCTGTATTATGTTCATCATCTTTTTTCAGAGGTATTAGTGATATGTGCACTAGTTACATTTAATGCAAATGTGTAGCCTATTGTTGTCTGACAAGAGAGTAAGATAAAAAGGATATTCTCGTCTTTAACTTTAAACTAAGAATGTATGTTTGACTTTAAACAAGATAACAGAATGTATGCTGTGCAAGTGTCGTAACTCTGGTACGCTGCGACTAGTGCGATTACATCCTCTATACGAGCTATGGATTTTGGCTAATTCTAATCGGTCGAACGGAAGCAAATGCGTCTTGAATTAGATATCAATTTCAAGGTGTCGAGAGATGAATGGCAATGGATAATTGCTGTCTAATAAGCGAACTCTGGATACCTTAGACTTTCACTTTTAATTAGACTTCTAATGATCAATAAAATATCGTGAGATAAAGCGGTTATTTTTTTATTTCCGAATTGTATCAATAATGAAGTAAGACTTGACATGAATCTGCATCCAAATGAGTCATCTGGCATCGGGCTTTTAGAATCTCTTGATTGTGGTAGGGTGGTATGCATCAAGTATTGAAGTACTCAAAATCTACACGTAGACCGTTAGGAATCATCTGCAGGAAAGTGGAATAGATCGAAAGAGCAATCCAAACTATCGTTCAAACTGACTGTGGAACGATGTGCGATTAGAGTTCACGTTACCCGTTCTCTGCAGACCAAATAACGCCTTTTCAAGAAGCAACTATTAACGATCCGATTAAGGTACAAAGCGATGATATTAGCCGGAGTACCTTGTTACTTTTGACAGGGACAACATGAAATGGGTAAGTGACTCCTTTAAATACTGTAAACCTGTAAATACCGTAATTTTTCCCGCATTACTACAAAAGCACGGATAGTTTTCTTGGTCTATTGTACGAACTCTTAAGGACTTGTTTTACTATGGATTATATATTGCACTGCTGAAAAGACGCGAATGTGATTTTTATTCCCAAACTAGGAAATTAACCCTTGGATTTACCAAAATCCGATAAGTCATGTGATCTAACATATAGTATTTCTTAAAGCAGATTGCAGAAATACTAGTTGAACTGCATAAGTTAGAGCCCCTAGTCCCTTTCTATTGCACTCAGTTTACCTACTCCAAAGGCAAACCAACTTAAGTTGCCATGCCTTTAGAGATTCTAGAACCGAAATTGTTCTTATAACAATTGTTCCTTTGTCTTTTATTTATCCCCCATTTTGAGTAGTTTCTTTTATAAGTTTATATAAATTTTTCCCAAATAAAAACAAAATTTTTCTCTTTTGTTAATAGTTACATTTATTTTGTTGTTATTTTCAGTTTTTGTTGATCGTATCTGGTTTTCACACGTTTATGCTATTATTTTTAGCTTATTGGTTGATTTTTTTTATTTTCTGATGGTTTTGAAAATTACATATCTGTTATAATCTGTTTTTCATCAAATGGAATTTTACATAATACATAATAGTTTGCACTGAATATTTTTCAAAATTTTTAATTTTTTACTATTGTAATTACTATTTGGTTGGGATGAGGTCAAAAAATGTTGTTGTTAGTATCGTATTATTCCTTTGAAAGTGATTTTCTACTTGTTAAGTATTTCCAATTAGCTGCTTTTTGTATTGTATTTAATTTTTAATTGAAATATAGAAAAGCATTTTGTGACAAAGTTATAGTTTTGCCCGTCAATATTTCATTTTGTAGAAGTTTTAATCAAATTTTCAATCATCTTCTGTTTTTGTGTCAGTTACGTTAGTTACGTTACGTTACGTCGATTACGTATGAAATGTCATCCTTGATTGGTTGGTTGGTTGGTTGATTTGTGTTAAATAAAATTTTGAAATGTGTATTATTTGAATTCTGCTTATGTTTTGTGTAACAATTTTATTTATATTTAATATTTAAATTCAAATTGAGAAAAATAGTATTTTAGTTCTTTGGTTTTGCCAGCTTCTTCTTATTTAATGTATTGTTTATGTATGTATAGTTTGATGTTATCTTATCTTGTTATATGCTCTCATTTTAATTTTAATTATTTTATTTATTTGGATTTTATTGTATTTTTTATATACTTAATATTAAACACTACATAAATTTACTATATTTAGTATTTTATTTAGTTCTTCCATTTTTATTATAATTTTTGTTCATGGTTGGTAGTTTAATGTTTTGGATTTCTTTAAATAATTAATATATTTTTAAGAAGTTAAATTTTTTGGTATGCTTACATGCTAGAATTTCTTATTTCTTTTTTATAATTAAATTTTAAATGAGAAGTTAATAATTTTTTATTTTAATTAATTAAATTGAAATCACCTACCAACTGCAGATTTTATGTGAATAAAGTCAATCGATTTGTTTGAAAGAAAAACACACTGTGACAGAATGCTGTGCAATATTTAATATAATATACAATAATATATAAATATTCATATATGTATTGTATATTGTTTTGATTAAGTTACTTTATAACTATATTTATTATATTAAGTATTAATTATAAATTATTATATTTTAAAAATTAACATTTAAAAATTGCAAAACAGCAAATTGTCTATATAGATTATGTTTCAGTTTCATGAAAATGCACGGAAATTTTAATTCACTGATTAACCGTATTCACTGAGCCCCTAATCGCAGCAGGTAAAGGTGATTTCTTTACTTTTTCCAATTAATATTATAGTAAATTATACACATGATTCATTTTATGTATATTTTTGTATTATTTAGTTTTCTTTATAAGTCCTTATATGTTTTCCGTGCTCACATATAAAGTTAAGTACACCTCTTTTATATGTACATAAATAATGTGTTTCATTTTTCTTTAAATTTCTTTTTCTTTTACTTTTTAATAGTTAAAATAAACATATGTGTAAATATAAAAATCAAAAATTCATAATAAAAATTACAAGCGTTTTAGTTAAAATTGTAAGTTGTTTTTTCAATTTTGTATTTAATATAAATTTTAGTTTTTCAACAAATGCTTATTTATTTCATTTCATTTACATACATAGCTCTCTAGTATAAAATGTAAATGTGTTCATTCAGTTAAAACTATTTTAAAGTTTTCTTTTTTCATTTTTAATTTTTAATTTGTTTGCATTTGTGCACAAAAAATGCTAAACACAGCAATGGAGAAGATTAATACCAATTGCACGATCAAACAATCAAACAATAGGTAACGAGTTATGTTCCATATGCCAGTCATTGACATTGAACTGTCAAAGCTGTTTTACGTTTTTTACCAAACATTTGGAATTTTTACTTTTTTAATATAAGATATATAGTAGAGTATATATATATGTATATATTTTTTTTTTAGCGTCCCGAATAATATTAGTTACGACAAAACTATGCAATATTTTACTTTCAAAAAGTTTAGGTAAAAATTTTCTCACATTTGCTGTGTCTATGTTACTAATAGTTAAGGCTGGGTAGTTAGTAATGTTTATTCCCAGTTATTATTTCCAATTAATTTTGGTAATTACTGCATTTTTTATTTTCTTTGCTTTTGCCTCGTTTAGCTTAAATTGAAGCTTACAATGTGATTCGAATTTTAATAGAATTATTATTTGTAGTAATCACAATAAAGATTTAAAAAACATTGAACCACTTTTCTTAGTTTCTTAGTCAGTGATTTAAAGCTATGAAAATAGCTTGAAAATTTTTGTATAGTTTTGCAGTTTATTACATATATATTTATTTATCCATTTTTGAATGATTAAATATATTAGATTCAGTGTAAAATGATTACATTTGCTTGCTATTTGGTTTTAATGAAAATAATGCAAGCCTGTGCCATTCTAATATCACTAACCACAAATGAACAAATGGCGTTAACCAGTTAAGTTTTTTATAACTTTTTATACTTTTTGCTTAACTGATTAGTAGATTTAGCTTCAATTGCTTTTAATTGTATTAAATTGTAAGATTTTTACTCATTCATATGTCTTGTGTGTGTATTTCCAAATTACTTTTAACATTTAGTTAATTCGTCTGTTAAATGCTCATATAATAAAGTCATTAAACTAGATTAGTTATTCTAACTGATAATAATTACCTCAATATTGATCAATAATGATATTTTTAATTAGAATTTTTTTCTTTAACAGATGAAGTAATTTTGCAATTTTAGCTGTATAATTGTATCAAATTGTTTATTTAATGTTCTTATTTCTTTTTAACATTTATTCATAATTATATATGCGCTTAACTTTTGCAATATTAACAATTTCTTAAGCTATTTATTTTTATAAATATTAATTTTTATTTAGGAATTCGGTGTACAAATACATATTTTGTTTTTGGATCGAAAAAGTTAGAATAGAAATAAAAAAGAGCAATTTGAATTTAACGTGTTATTGCGAAAACAGTGTTGAGACATGAAAAAATGCGTTATTCCGTTATTAGAAGTTATTAGAAGTTGTGGTTTTTAAACCATGTATTAATGGAATCCTAAGACACTACATTTAAATATTGTATAAATACATTTAATTTAATTCTCTTATTGCATTAATAAAATGTTTTGATTTTCGAATTTTGATTGTTGTCTTTAACATCTTTGTTTTAGATTATTATAAAGCTAAGGAAAATAACTGTGCAGGTATGGTGGACTTATAAATAATAGATGTATATGGTAAATGAGATGTATGTTCGCAAGAATAAATCATAGTTAACACGTTAAATCAAACGCTCACTGTACCATATTCAGAAATCCGTATTGTCTGCTTCAGATTCGCACTCTGCTGTACTGGCTGGTGGTAAAGTTAACGACAGCGGTGTACCTGTGCCACCAACAACGATCATTGTTGGTTCGGTGTTCCGCCGTTTCATTTTTCCTTTGTTCTTTTTCAACATGGTGGCCTATATTTTATTGTTGTTACAATATTGATTTATATTGATTTGAATTTTTAAAGAATGTACGTTAATTAAATTGATCAGATTATTTTAAAATGATTTCCGTCCGGTACAATTAAGAGAAATAGAATATTTTGTTATTTTTATAATTTGTTTTATGATGTTTCGTTTAAAAATTGTTTGTGTTGTGAATGTTAAAATATCCAAAGAAAAGTCAAAAAAGAGAGAGAAATATATACAACAAGAGTTAAAATGTGTTTTAAATTTTTTTTCTATAAGTTATAAATCAAAACTTAAAGCAATAACAAAGTACATATCACACTGAGCACCAGAACTAATGGTACAGAAAGCAAGTAATGAAAATTTATAAAAACGTCTTTCAACATCTTTTCCATTACTTGTTGCATTACTTATTGCAATAGATCAGTGCAAAAATACATGTTGCGTTGCTTTAAATTTCTACAACTGTGCGAAATATTTTTTTAAAAGAAAATTTTAAAAATACTTTGAAATTCAAGCTCAGTATTAAGTTATCTATAATTGAAAATAAATAATTAATGCTGTGATATTATAATAAAATCTAACTTTTGTAATTAAATGCAAATAAGCGCAAATATATGAAGTGTTTAAAAATTAACGTAATAGATTCAAAGCCCAACTATCAAGCAAATTATATAGTATTTTATAAATGTTTAAGATTTTAATTTTATTGAAATAATTTAAACTAAAATTAAGTAATACGATTTATTAAAAATATGCAATACATCGCAATTTGTCTAATACCTAATATGCGAATAATTTATTTTATATATGATAACTTTAGGTACAAATTTTTAAATATGACAGCATAACGTCGTAAAGAGCAAAAATAATGAGTAAACTACTGGTAATTTAGTTTAGACCAGTTATTTAAATCACAATTCATAAGCGAGAATTATATAAAATAATAAAAAATGTATACGCAAACTCATTAAAAATAATTTCCTTTTATAATATAGTATATCTTGAAGAAATGCTAAAAAGTTAATACGTGTTTTTTAGACACAAATTCCTACAAGTGCTTTTTGAGCATTAATTACTCATTATGTTCAGTGCTTGGAACGGACACTTCTATACAAATCCGAAAGGATTCAACTACTTTTCATGATCTTAAACTAAGTTGCACGGACTTTTTGTTATATGATAAAAACAATGATATTATAGAAATAATCATTTAAAATTAAAGACAAATCTTCCAGGCTGTGGAGAACAACTGGTGGCCTTAACAAGACTGTACAAACAGCCAATAAAGTCACTTCTCAGCTAGTCAAAAAATGTTTGGAATTATATTCTAATTTCTATTTCTACATCACTTAACATTGTTTGCGACAAATCAAATGAAATGAAATGACAAAAAAAAAAAAGAAAACAAACTTATCGCAGTAAACAGATAATAATAGAAATGAATGAAATAAAAAAGCAAACTTATTAAGATATTCTTTCAGAACGTGTTAAATGAAAATTTAAAGAAAACATTTAGTGTCATGTACCAAAGTAGTCTGGTGTTCGTGGTCTGGTGTGCAAGAGTGTGGGAGATGTTATCTTGTTGCAGGACATTACATTGGTGTGTAGATATGGCAATATGTAGACTTTTATTATTTATTCCTCTTAGGTTTAAAATAAGTTAAATATATTTTAAACATTTGGTAGGAAAATTCGTAAGTGTTAAGCGTTGCTTTAATTATTCTCATAATAATTACATTCCTTATGTTCAATTCAGTTAATTAGAATTAGAATTTAAGTGCTATTTTTTTTTTAAATATTTAACTATTAGATCAGGTATATATATGATTTTCTTACAGCAAATAGCAAATAGTAAATAGTTTTCAATGAAAACAAACTTTGTGTATTTATTTTTATATTGTAAATGAATTGTATTAAATGTATTTTCCTGTGTTACTCGTATTTTTAGTTAGTATCATGTTCTGGTAATATATATTCATATTTAGTTTAAATTTTTTTCTTATTATTTTCATAAATTTTTTGAATTATTGTTTAATTAAAGTGTAGTTGGTAAATAATTATAGAAAACATGAAAATAAAAAGCATAAACCGGACGGACGTGTATTTCTCTACGTGTTGTTGCCCTGCACCGGTTCCTTATCGCGGTCGCCATTTTCTGGTAATTGTAACTGTGATAATGTGGCTTGAGGTGCCGCGACTGTAGCTGCTAGAGTAGGTCCACACTGAATGGCGGCTGCAGATGCTGTCGCCGAAGCAGATAAGCTCATGACTGCCGGCGAGATATGTGGTTCGGTGAGACGTCGTTTACTTTTGGTCTTCTTCAACATTGTCGCCTATATATAAAAGGTGTAGTAAAGGGATTTGCCATTACAAACGGTCTTCTTCGCTTAATTCATATGTGAAATTTTATCTTTGAAATTTGTTTAAATCTATTTTATTTTATTATTGATTTTAAAACATTTAACACATATTGTTTTACAAAGCAACAGAAAAAACATTTTTTTTTCAGTGTATTAATTTTAAAATTGAATTAGTGTCGTTTGAGATATACAAATACATTCTTGGTTATTTATTTTTTTTTAGTGTTTTTTATTGCATACAAAAATTATACAAACAACGAATAAACAAAAGTTGTGTTCACGACTCGCGAGTCTGGGTGACGGAGAAAGGATGTATGCGGGAAAGAGTATTTTCACTTAAGGATGTGCACTAAGAAACCCAACACAAGAATTGAAACTTTGAAACGATTGTTGATATACATATATACATATATTGATATAATTAAAGTTACTTTGTCTATTTCAAATATATTTTATAGAATTTATTTAAATGGATTTCCCATAGAATTATCCATGAATTTCCATGAAAGCAATAATAAAATATGTAAATAATTTTTTAATATAAATAGTTTTTTTTTTGACTCCTGATTTTACAAGCATGGAATCTCTTCAGTTTTGTAAAATATATCTACATTGCCTCACACGATATATATGTTAGTTATAATGTTAGAATATTGATAAACAACAAATAATTTGTAATCCAATCCAGTACATCGTAGAAACCTGCAGCCTACCAGCTAATGTCATAAATATTTCCATACACTTATTAAAGTTACTTATATATATTTCCTAATTGCATATTTATTTATGGCGCAGCAATATGACCCACAAGCTTAATAAAGAGAGCAGAAAATGCCTTATGCGTTACCTCCCCCAGTCGCATTCTCTGTGACTGCCCAGCCTTGATCTGGGCAAGGAGGAAGTCACTGGGAGGAGAGCACTGTCTCCTTCTGAAATTAGGAGGTCCTCAAAGGACGACATTCTGGTTTCCATTCGAAAAGCGGAAGAATGTCTTCTGTTCGGTTAGGGTCAGTTGCAGCACAAAAAATTTATTTGGTCGCAATGCTCTAATACCCCCCCATTTAAACAATGATCCTCTACTAAAGATCTATGTCGAAGATATGGGCATGTATATTTGCAGACACGTTTGTGCAGCAATTTAAGTGCTAGTTTTCCGATTTCAATGGAATGACATTTGTTTTTTGTTAGGAAATAATATCATAATATTTACCGGAATTCTTAGATCATTGGAATAATATTTTTTGTTTGATTAAAAGATGAAGAAATGGTCCCTTATTTTTTCTTATTTTTCATTACAATTATTTATAAATAATAAGTGAAAACTTTTATTTGTATACTTTGAAAGAATTTTTTTGGGATTAATTAAATATTTTGTATCAAAAATTTAAATTAGATAATTTGTTTATAACATAACGTACTCTATTAATGCCAATTATTTCTATATGATTACCGAGATCTATATGTGGAGATCTTGATTTTTAATAATCAGTGATAATATTCCTAGTATCAGTAATTCAATCAATATTATAATTTATATTTTAAAGCCCGCAATAATTGAAGCTTAATCAATAAAATCAAAGAAAACAATAATTGAAATGACTTTTTGTGTCATTTTGTGGACTTTCAATTCGTAGTCGCTGTTATAATATTAATAAGAGTACATTAAATAAGTTAAATTGGTTTCAAGTAGTTTGCAGTTTGGAATGTTTGTTGTAACAAATCCAGAAGTTCCATGTTACAGCAATATACTTTCCGATGTATGTAATCTATTACACGCAGTATAAAAGATCGCAATACTCTACATCGCTGATAACTTAAATCACTATCATAACCTATCTATATTATCTTTATCTACTTTAAGAGAGTTGAAATAAGAACCTTTTAGAAATAGTTTATGACAAAATTGAGTTGATCTATGACAACCCAAAAACGCACCCTAGGTAATCTGATGAAAGAACCTTTTAAAAATATTCTATAATATAATTGAGTTGATATATGACAACCCGAGAATTCACGCTATGTTATTTCTGCTTAATAGAAAATTGTAACTTATAAAAGTTCAATCTTCCAGATAACATGTCTATTCGAGAACCAGAGTTTTCCTTGAAAGGAAGTTCCTTGAGTTTAAGAGAGTTGAAGTAAGAACCTTTTAGAAATAGTTTATGACATAATTGAATTGATCTATGACAACCCGAGAACTCACTATAGGTAATTTGATATAAGAACCTTTTAAAAATATTCTATAATATAATTGAGTTGATATATGACAACCCGAGAATTCACCCTATGTTATTTCTGCTTAATAGAAAATTGTAACATAGAAAAGTTTAAACTTCCAGGTAACGTGTCTATGAGAGAACGAGAGTTTTCCTTGAAAACGTCTTAACAAATAATTTAAGTTTAATAAAATTGAATACAACAAAAAAACAACAAAAAATCTTTAACAAAATTTTGATAAAATATAAAAAATAATTAAAAGTTTCTCATATAGTTAATATGCATTATGATATAAACAATATAAACAATATATATTATATCTTTATTTCGAGATGAATGTATATGTATAATAAAAATATTACAAAACATTTCCATAAGTGATCAAAATGAAAATTGTAGTATTGTATTCTAACTTCATGTGTAGGGTCTTGAAACGCATGCCTAAGATATAAGACAAGAACGTAAGCGACATGCATAAGTTGTAGTTTTGTTTTTATTCTGTTATTTACAACTTAGAAATTCGCAGTAAAAGAAACAATTGTTTTAGAAAAAAGCATTAAAAGCAATGAAAGAAAAAAAAACAAAATAACTTCAAAATTGATTTCTTTATGAAAAACCTTCTGTGCTATTAAAAATAAAAAACTAAAGAAACTATTCTGAAATAAAGAGAGCCTACCTTGAGAGCGGACTTCAGTACTACAACATCTCCAGGACTCTGCACCCAAGGTTCACCATCAACTTGAACTGGCATTTCCGAATATAAATGTATTTTTATATGTCCGCCCTATAAGAATAATTGAAAACATAGAGTAACATCTTATTGACTTTAATATTTATATACATAATCTTTGTTTAGTTTTACTGATCTTTAAAGTGATATGTGATATTTTATTGAATAATAGATGCATTGTGTCTTTCAATAGAATTACCTGTGCAATACGCATTGCTGTCCGTATTCCAGATTGTATTTGCCCCAAATGCACAACACCAGTAACACCAACGATTTCCAATACACCATCATAATGATTAGGTGTTGTGAAATTATCATCCTTATCTGGACCCCATGGATTTGCACCACTTCCCCAACTAAATAAAAGGAATCAATTAATACATTGTTACGTATATTCATACATCTAACTTGCCTTAATATATTCAATATAATTATACCCTCAACGGGTGGCAGTTCAACAACTTTACCGTCCACTTCCAAACGCAATTCCTTATGCAAGTCTTTAACAGTCTTTCGCCCAACTATTTTGCGCAACCCCATTTTCACGTAATAACCTTTATTGTGCAGACGTGAATTGAACTTATTTGGATTCTCTTCACGTGCATTATGAAAATCCAAGCATAGGTCTGCGTCAATTCCAATGCCAAAATAGTTATTCATTACAAAAATCTGGGAATTGTCCTCGTTTTGTGCACCGCCACCTAGGGTGATCAATAGAAGATCGCATTAAGTTACTGAATTAATTTCAAAATTTATCAATTTCTTAAATGCAGTTTGGTCTATTCTTAGAATACAAAAAGAGTTCATTTTTCATACCAAGGAATTTCTGAGAAATATAAAATGAAAATACACAATAAATTTACAACGATCAAGCAGTTCACAACAATTATATAAAGAATAAATAATAATTTAAACGAAGGCGTTGCGCACTCATTTGCGGTAGAATATACACAATTTACACCTGGGAATCCAGTTTTTGCATCGAATAAATCTTCGGTCTATGTACATATTCAGTGAATCTTCCGACTGCCTCTATTGGTATATACAAGTCTAGTAGTTAATAAGATAAGATAAGATACTACTACTTTGGTATACCAATGAAATAAGTTGTATTTTTAGGAAGGGAAAAAGTAACAGTTGGTAATATAACAGTTATAAATAGTATCGCGAACAGAATATATTGACCAATAGATTGATCATTTATACCATCGAATGCATGTCAGTGAGAAAAAAAGCAATTTAGATATGATGGTACTGTATTGTTATAGATAAAATAAAGAAAATTAATAAATCTATTATTTACAAATAAGCTTTCAGAAGACTTGAAAACAATATAGTTATTCCGTGCATTCAACAATTGGTTTCGAAAGTTTACTTTAAATAAATAAGTATAGTAAATTTTGGAGACGTAAATTAATCATTATAAATTAATGAACTTTTAATCATTTTTGCTATCTAATATAATTTATTGCTGTTACTCTTACGGCACTACACTGTTTATTTTATTCTTAAACTATATTCAGACAGCCAAATTTCTTTAATTAAGGAAATCATATGTTTTTTGTTTACAAATCAAATGTTAAAAATTACATGCTCCAAACGTCATTTGTATGTGGAAAATTTTAAAAAATGATTATTATAACAATAAGGGATAACATTCAATAGTTTTATTAGTTTTAGTGGATTTCAGGTATATGAATTATTATTTTTCACTCTATTTTAAATTAATAACAGTTACAGTTTTTTCTCTATATTCAAATTTAAAAATTTGCATTATGTCATTTTTTCTTTATCTAAACTTTACCTTTTCTTAAAATTTATCTGACGCATAGTTGCATTTGAAATGTCGCTTAATTTCGGCCTTTGTTTTAACGAAATTAAGGTCATTTTCCTTAATTTCGTTCTAGCCTTTAAAATGAATTTTGTATGGAAAAAAACGACTTAATTTCGCTGCAACGAAGATGAAATTAAGATTTTTGCGAAATTAAAGTGTGTCTGAACATAGTATAAAACTTTTATACTAGGCACATTTTTAAGTTTATTACCGGATTTAATAAGTGTATATGCAAATAGCTTGGTCCCTTAACAAGCTAGTTTTGAACACAAAATTGCATAGTTCCTTTTCATTCACAATAGACATGTGCGAATGCAAAGGTTTTCGTTTCTTCTTATTTATTCAAAGTTAAGGGATCGGGTTTAATAAGGGTTTTGTGTTTATGGAATAATATATAAATAATTTAAATGGAATAAATGCTATATTAAGGTCTGATTGTAAAATATATATGCATTTTTGTTTTTTGAAGTGAAATATCTCTTAATAATGCAAAATAATATAGAGGTAGATAATTTTATATTACACTTTTATGTACTATAGATATCGGATATTCAACTATCTACCTTTGTTTGTGGCTTACTAAATGGAAAGAAAATCAGCTGAACCATTTTTAAATAAAAAAGAATACACATCTTACCTCTTCCGTTTCCTTTATATACCATATCTGATAATTAATTCATATTCACATGTATCACAAACAAACAAAATCAACTTAAAATATATTTGTTTCATAATGTAAAAATTAATTAATAATTTAATTACAACAAAAATGCCAAATGTTATAAAATGTTGAAGTTCGTAAACATTTAAGTGAATTACTTTTATACACTTTTATATTTTAATATACAACATGCAAATTTTCAATAGCTAAACATCTTTCACACCAAAAAAGGCAGCACAATCGAATACCAATTAATTTCAGATTTTTACAAATGCCCAATTTAAATTTGTTTTTAAAAATCAGATTTTATTTAATTCGAAGTAAGAACCTGGCCGAAAATTAGCATTAAGAATCTTTTAATATGGAAGTAATCATTTTCTCCAGATCCTTACTTTCTGATAGCTTTTATTTTAGTCTATTTTAGTCTTTATTGAAGCTTTAAACGTTAATTTAGTCTTTGAAAGTTAATTTAAAAGGTACATCGAAAATATGTACATGAGAATTACTAATTTGAAGTTTGTTTTGTTAAATATAATAATTTTTAGATTTTTCGTATTTATTTTATAGACAGGAGAGTATATAACAAAAAAAAAAAAGAGTAAACAAAGACGAACATATGATAAAAATAAAATAAAAATAAAAGGGTAAAGTTTTGAACATCAAATGACCTGGTATATCACTCGATTGATGATGCTGATTTGTTTGTTGCGATAGATGTGCTTGGTGAGCCTTCTTCTTCTTACCCGTTGTATTGGAGGGCGCTTTTAGCGCTGGCTCATCCGGTTTATCTTCGGGATGAAAGACAACAGTCCAACGATCCAAACGTATTTCTTCGGCTTCAATGACGTCTCGTAATAAATTTAACGGATCCTCACCACCTGTATAGCCGGAGCCCCAACACAATACGCGAGCCAAATCATTGCCTGCGCATTAAGATATGTATGTTAATCCAAGAAAAGTGGAAATGCGAGATATTCAGTATGAAATACTTACCAGTGCCAAGTGGTACTATAGCACACGGTGGGCTTGAACATTCCGAATCCTGTCCTACGTTATCCAAACATTGCAGAACCCAACCAATTGTTCCATCACCGCCACAAACTAAAATCTTGTAATTCGCTATTTGACGGAATACGTATAAACTGTTTAAAAAGACAAATTGATTAATATACATTATATCACTAAATTCTTATATTTATTTTAAGTTTTATTATTTTTATATTATGTTCCTACTGCATTTTTTGACTGCAGTTGTTAACAACTGCTTCTTGGTCTAGCCCATGTAACTAATGGTGCAACCTAATACATATCCTAAGAATATATTCTCTTTCTTTCTGTATTTCACGGGTACAATCATTTTTATTATAGCAAATAATGGAATTAGTACCATAATATATAAAAGGATGGCGTTACTAGCATGAAAAAATAGCCAAAATTGATTTATGTACTCTTTCTGCATTGTCCCCTTACATTATTTATAAGCATTGTTTTATTTTTACATACTAACAATACTGGTTTTGTTTTCAACTATCGAGATAGGATACAAATAATAGTTGTCCTAATGATGTTAGAGAGAAGAGATTATCTTCTTTAGAGTTTATGTTAGCACTTCTTATCGAATAATAAGGACGATCTTAGAACTACAATTTGAAAAGTATATCAATGTTTACCCTTTGACGAATACAATTAAAATTTATATTAAAATTCTATTGAAATCAATTTTCTACTGCACTATAAAAAAAGAGAAATCTGAATTAATAAAGTAAATAATCATATCACATTTGGTTTGAAATAAATTGTTTATAATAAGTGCTGTACGGAGGCGCTTTCGTTTAATTTAAAGTGTTATAAGCTAATAGACAATTAAGTAAATAATTTTAAAATATATAATATATATATATTTATACACGTTTTTTTTTACTTACCCAGGTAGGGGTCCACCATTATCCAAATCAAATACTTGGAATGGATTCAATAGTTTTCTAAAACTTGATATAAGTTCTAAACCCTGACATCCACCTGACTTAACATTAACAAAAACAAGCAATGGTCGTACATCTGAAGGAACCATACTGGGTTCAATATTTGGCAGCAACATAACCAGTAATTTCTTATCTTCTATAATAGTTTCACGTAAATTGTAAAAAGCGCGTACCTATATACATTCAATTACAAAACATATTATACATTATAACATATTATACATTTCAATGAACTTTTTGAATTTTTCAACTTTACCGCTTTTTGTGAGTCCTCAAATGTTAAAACTACGGAGCCATATTCATAGTAAATTGGCCCAATGCTGGTGAACTTATTCTCATCGGTTACGTATTTTGTTAAAATTTGTTCGTAATTCCGTTGAGATAAGCCTGGTGGTAAATTACCTACAAATAATGCAATATTTGGTCCATGTGGATCTTGCTTGTGTTGCATATAAAAACGCATCAATTCCATTTGTCGTATTGAGTCTTTCCCCAATTGTTTCATTATATCCCATGGTCGTTCGTTCCATGAGAGTATGCGTTCTGTAACGCCGCGATCAAGCAATACTTCGGAACATCTACATACAGAAATATGTATATTAGACATTATATCCGTATAATTAGTTCATAAATTAACATATATTAGTTCCGTACCTATAATCTTGTATTTGATTATCTTGTAAGCCAAATTTATCTAATGCATCACGTATCAAATCCTTAATAATTGTTGTATTATCTACAGGAACACTAACGAATGTCTCCTCCAGAGAGCATTGCAATTTGCCAGGATAAACACGTACAAATCCTCTATCCTTATCGTGAAACCTAAGATATATAGCTGGTCGTTTACCTTCTACATGTATTAAATTCATGACAGGAGTTGGATCTTGCAAAGGTGTTTCTTCCATGCCGGCTGGAGCATAAAGGTCAGTTAAATAAAATGCCTATAATAACCAAAGTAAAAAGTAATTAGTTATATATACGCACATATATACACTATACAACACATATAATATAATATCATTTGGCCTTTACTTACACTGGGATCACGAGTAATGTGAAAGGCGCGTAATGCAGTTGTTAACAATTGTTCGAGTGTATACGTTCTTGGTACTATAATAACACGGTAAAGTTGACGGCGGAATGAGTTGTTGCCATCGAAAACTTTAATCATTTCTAAAAGGATTAAAGGAATAAAAAGATTACATAAAATTTAACTGCATACTGTATAGACATTAAGAATATATATACCAATATCCTTTTCTTCTCTTTCTTTCTCTTTCTTCTCCTTGTCCTTGTCCGATTTGTCTGATTTATGGCCTGCTGATTCTGGTCTATAATGAGACGTGCTGCCTGAACTGCAGTCAACTGTTCTGCTGCCACCACCATGCGCGGATTCTGTTTTACTAACTGATTCCTCATCTTTAAATCGTGGCGTATCGCCTCCGGAACTAAACTCCTCTGATATACTTCGTGCTAAAGTTAAGCAAAAACAGCAATTTATGAATAACAATTTTCTTTACTCACAAAGCATTAGATATTCAAAGAAATCTTTAGATTTAGCTTTAATTGTATTAAATCAGTTAGTTTGTTAGCAATTACTTAATTTTTACTTGTCAGTAGCACTACAGTTAATGTTTTTAATTCCATTTACTTCTATTAGTTAGCAGTTTCAAAACATGCGCACTCTCTAGACTTCTGGTAATATATGTTAGCCTTTACTGGCTAGGACGTTATTTAATTAATATTACATTTTACTGGTGAACCGACTGAATATCTTAAAAATTTCAGATATTATAGAGAGAAGAATGAGTACCTATTTACTAAATCCAACATTCAATTGCTACATACTATTTAAAAACAGTCATATTATTTATAATCTTCGTTATAAATCATACTTAATATTATGTCTTATATTGGATGTATGACATCATGTTTAATCTGCATGTTTTTAATATGCAGATTGATCTTTACTTTTATATATACATTTCTTTAAGAGAAATACATACATATTTTACTATATCGTCTTTTAGGAAAGAAGTTTAACTTCTTCCTAAGCAGTTATCATTTTATTGAAAAATATCTGTCATAATATACTTTCGCAAAAACTTAGAAGGAAGAAACATATTATAGGACTATTAAGGATTTACCTTACTAAATTTACTTCTATTAACAAAAACAAAAACAAGAAGCTAAAAGCAAATAACTGCATTTCTAACATGAGTGATAGAAACTGTTATATTGGGGAAGCATAAGGGCGTTAGTCCATTTTTGCTGCTTAAACATTTATCAGCGAACGTTATGTTAAGTACATGGGCAGTGTCTCGGCTAAAATTCTATGAATGATGGAGTTAGCATGCGCTGCTTGGATTAGTATAGGTTTAACATGCTGTTTTGTTATGATAAATATGCTGAAGATGATTGATTGATTATACTTAATAAAAATATAATTGATTAGTAATAGTGATGAAAAAGTATTTATGTGCAATGTCGATGTTAGTATAACCAAAAATGTTATGATAAAAAATATAGCAAGAACTATCATACAAAAGGTTCAAAGGAAGACAACTTAAACGCATACTTCAAAATAAATCAAAATATAAATCAAATACTCTGAAAAGCATATTGAATATTTTAACTAAAACAAAATTAATTTTTAAACAATCATTATACCATTAATAAAACAAATAAAAATACTAAAATCAGTTCCGAACAATCACCTCTGCGTCTGTAATAACGTGGTTTCCGCCAACCCAATGATAAGCGTCGCATTCGCTTCAGCAAACGCCCGAAAACGTGCTCATTATCGCTTGCATGTGAACGACTTCGGCTACTGGCAGCATCACTAATGTCACCAGCTACATCATCACTAAGCCCACCACAACTGTGAGGTCGTGGTCGATCGTCTAAGTATTCATCATATTCATTTTCTTCACGTAAACGTGTTACTAAATCGTCATCGATGTCGATCTCAATATCACCATCCTCTTCATCTTCATCCCTATGTAATCTATTTTGCGTGGAGCTCAGCGTAAAATAGTTATCATCATAAGGTTGATAATTGCCATCTTCATCCTGTATTGTTATTTCTATACTTTGTGACACGCGATCAAGGCTATAATCGCTTCTGCAGTTCTTATTGCCACTTTTTATTGGAGCGCCTGAGTTGGAACGTTTTGAACGTCTACGTTGAAAGAAGCGTGTATATTTTTTATGTCTGCTAGTTGGGGTTTGTGTGTGCTGCTTGACACCAGGCTCCTGAAAAGATTTGCTACGACCTACAGGAGACAGTTGTGATGGTGGTGGTAGTGGTGGTGGAACAGGTGATGCTGATGACAGATCACTGGAATTTGGTGAACTCAAAGAACCACCAGCAACAACACCTGACTTCGGTGGCTTGAGTATAGGTTTTGCTTTTGAAATAGCACCAGTCTTTGTAGCTCCTCTCTCATGAGCAACTAAGGCAGTGTCTACCGCCGTTTCGGTAGTTTTATCCGCATTTGCTGATCGCTTTCTCGATACGACAGCAGACGTAAGTTGTGCAATCTGAGCATTTTTGCGTTTATCTACACTAATACGATTTTCTATTGATGTATTACTATTACTACTATTATAGCTAAGATTACTAATTAGATTCATACTAGAGTCGATATCAATATCATCTGTTGTGGTTAGCTCACCGCCAGTATCTGAAGTCTCATATAAACTTTCATGTGGCGCAGTCTCAGCTTCCACATCGCCATGATAGTCAACATCACTGCCACTACCAATACCACTCGCACCAACAGTAGCTACCGATGACGCTGCTGCTGCTGCTGCTGCTGCTGCACGCTTACTTTTTTTAAGTTCTACATCACAATGATCATATTCATCACTTATATCGCCACCACTAATATCACAGACTCCCACATCTTCCTCATCCTCATCAGTGTTCGAGGAAAGATGTTTCCGTTGGCGACTATGTTTCACTTTGCGAAATATATTTGTGTAAAAAAGATTCAGAGATGATGAAGCTGAGGGCGATTTTTGTATGTACGTCCCAGACTTTTGACTAATTTTATGACTAGAGGTAGTTAGTTGCAGTGCGCTGTCTTCATTTGCATCCTGCTCCGGTGTCCCATCAGATCGATCACATTTTTGAAGTTTCTGTTCCTCATCAACCTGTACGTCATCTTCGTCCTCGAGATATTCGCCCTCTTTAGTTTCTTTTCCTTCATTGACTGAGTATGATATCTCACCCACTGTAGGTATACGAATAAAAGATGAAGTTGGTGAAATTGAGGCTATCGATGATGGTGGAGACGAAAGTAAAAAATTTTGTTTACATTGATAACGGCGTTGCCTTTCAAGCAATAAAATTTCTCTTAAACTTAGTTCAGGGTGAACTGAATTAGTTGTTGTTGTTGTTGATTCATAATTTATTGCACTCAAATCAGCTAAATTTTATTTATATAATTTTTTTTAAATTTGTAATTATATGAAAGAAAATAAAAAAAAATAAAATAAAAAATTTGTAAAAAACCTTAAATAAAAATTTTGTTCTAAGTTATGGAAACTTTAATGGGAAAAATTTTGTTTAAATTTTGTTTAAATTTTGTTTAAATTCTGTCAATGTTTAAAACTTAATGAAGTAAGCAAAATGAAACAAGGTATTAACGTAGTAACTGTGATTTGTAGATGCAACAGTTAATTGAGGTTATGATCATGATATATACTACATATAAGTTTTATATGTTGTGATTAACACCTATTTTATGTTAGTTTAAAAGAAAAATATTTTTTTTTTTGACTATACTAAGGAATTTTTGCTTTTAGGGAATTAATGAATTATACTAAGGAATTACCTTTGTTAGAAAAGGAAAGGCTTTTATTAATCGAAAAATACCATAATCTACGAACTAATCTTAGAGTTCAGATATTATTCTGAAAGAGCTGATACTTGATTTGTCAGGATATTTTTTGTTGATGCACAACTGCAGTGATAAATAAGCTATAATGAATATTTATAATTGAACTATAATAATGAGTGGAATTAATTCTAAAGACCCATAAAAGTGTGGAGGTTTGACACGATTGAGAAAATAAAGATCGATTGTTGGAAGAGCGTAAGGCTCTACCAAAAAACGCATATCAAAAAGTAGCGCTGGCACAGTTGTATAATATCTGGAATAGATGACCTTCAAGATGACAAAATCGATATTGATGAATAAATCAATAGTTTTAGAAATAAAAAAGTCCCCTTCGATTTTAAACTAACGTCGTTCATATAGTTAGAGTTAGTTAGAGACATTATCAAAACTTATAATAACAATTTCGGAAGCTACTGACATGAAATCGTTACTGAACAATATTAGCTTAGGTTATATCGTCGTTTCTAATGAACCTCTTAAGCCTATTGGCGCATTATGTTACCATTGGCAAAGCTTAAAATCTTTAGAGGAAGGTCATGCCAATGGACAATATCTTTAATAAAGTAAGTCTCTAGTATTTTCAATCGCTATGCTATATCTACTTGCCTATCTATTACAAATTGTATATATAATTAAAAATTTTTTTAACCAAACAAATAATAGCAAAGGAAATATTATAATAACAATAAAAAAAAAATAATTTGTACGAAATTGAGGGATTTAAATGTGCAATAACGTTTCGATGTTTGTTCAACGGGAGGATTTTTTGATATGTGAGATGCGGATATAATGTATATGAAGAAATTGCTGGAGATGCTTTGAACAAACTGAGCACTACAAAACTAAAATGCATGAAATGTGACAAAGTTACTTGAAAATTTAATTTGAATTTTATTTTGCATTATAATTATGTTTATAGTTTTTATTCTTAATTTTAAATAATATTGAATTTTAGAGAATGATCTAGAATGATATGCAACAACATTTAAGACAATTGCAAACAATTAAGAGAACATTTAATTGTGAATGAAGGAGGATAGGATGATTGTGTGTTTATGTATAGCAGTGTCGTTATTGTAATGTCGTTATTCAAATGAAGTTGTGATGTTGTGATGTTGTGAAGTTGTGAAGTTCTGATCTGGGAGTGATTTAATTGTTTGAAAAAATTACACACTGAAAGTCACAACATTTTGTTGAACTATTAACAACGTTGACTTGAATTGCATTGAGTTGAAGTTTAAGAAAAGATACTCCACGCCACAATGACGTAGTGAATTCATTTAAAACTCAACGTATCTAACGCAGTTGTATACTTACGACACGAATAGTCGCGAACCAGGGTTGTTTTTGATTTGACTTGCACACCAATGATTGCCTCTATCGGCACCTCAGTACGTGGTATTGACACTGAATGTGGAGGTAAGTAAATAGGTTGAAGTATTCCGAAATTACATTCCGCCGGCAGGTACTGACGACAACCGCCGTGTGTTGTCATGCCGCACCATTCGCAACGATACCCTGCAAATTTATTCCAAATAACGAAAATTCATTTAAAGTTTCTACAAAATTTATTGCTCATGTAAATGCCATGGACAATTGCAGTTATTGGCTTCCTTCTAATGCATTTAGTTTAACACAAAAGTGGACGTTATTAAATTAGCTTTGTGTGTCCAAATTAAGTTTGTTTTAATACAATTTTGGATATACAATTTTGGATATCCAAAATGAGTACAACACACTGAATTATTAAGTGAATTGTAAAGCACTTGTAAAGCTCAATATATTTATAATTCAATGCAAAAGCATAAGGAAGCCGTCCAGTCATGTTGGCATATCACAAAGCTCTAGCTTACCTGTCAGACATTCCGATGACCAACAGGTCTTCTTGCAAAATGCACATTTAGACGTTGATGGTAGATTACCTTCCCTCCAGTGGTGCTTTAAAAGTTAAAAGTTAAAATTAAATTAAATTAAAATCATGTTGTGACAAAAATTAACTGCAAGGGTTTCAAGAGTATAAAGGAAGCTGAGAAAGAAGCTTACCTGATGTTTGACATTTAATAATTCTTTGCCCGGCACATAAGTCGCATTTTCAGTGCAATCCGGTACGGCAAAATCTTGGCACTCAATATGCGCGAAATATTCGCAAACTGCAAAGCAAACAAAATCATGGATTAAAAAATTTCTGCATGCAAACTTGGCCGCACAGTAAATGCCCGCCATTATTATTAAGAAATTCAATTAACTTCGATTGAAGCAAAAAAAAAAATTAGACGAGTATGAGTCTTTATATTCTTGAATTTCTATACGATACATCCACTATACTTCCACTTACTCAAACAATGCACGGCTGGCGTTTCGTCCAAACGCTTGCGGCAAACTGTGCAGAACTTCCTTTTGTGATGTGTCGGCTCAGACCAGCAATGTGCCACAGGATTCTGTATGAAAAATTGTGTGTGTGAGAAATTTGCACAAAAAGCATAAAATGAATGCGCCACAATGGGCACAATAAAGTGGGCTGGAATGCACCAAAGCTATTGTGTATACGTTAACCCACCTTTATAATGCACGGTGCAATGCCGGAACAAGGTGTTTCCACATTGGAGACACATCTTTCATGTATAATAAAGTTGCACACTGCAAGGATAAAGAAATAGAAAAAAGGATTAAATAGTTGCAGTTATTTTTATATTTCATTCATGCTTCATACAATGTATACAATGTATGTGAGAAGCAGTTAATTGATGATAAAGTTTCTCGATATTTCTCTATTAAAGGCGTAAAGATATTGCTTGGTTGTGCTCGTACGGCACAAATATTGTGTAATTAATTATTAACAGATAAATAGATAAAGTAATGCTTAAGCTACAAGTATTGCGAATACATGTAATATTTCAGATATTTCTAATAATTACGTTTATTTATATATAAAATTAAATTATTAATAATACTACTTTATAATATAGATATACCTACTTCAAGATATTTGACAAGTTTAAATATTTTGCTGATTTGAAATATTTTCCAGTACACCTTTTTATACTAATATTTTTTTTATTGAAGATTTTAATGTACCAATAAAAAAAATTATATAAATTTCAGTTTGAAAAGAAACCCTAATAAGCTCAGATATTGTATATAGAGTTTTCGATAGATCAACCTCTCATTTGTAAACTAATCATATGAGTTCCTCGTTCTGTGGAAGTCAACTCTGCGTGTTGGTTGCAGTGGCAGGTCATTAGATAAGTTTCATTTACCTCAATAAGCGATTTTTCGCCGTTTTGCTACCACATTCCTCGCCAAAAACCCTAGTATAAAAGAATAAAGAATAAATCCATTCCGCCGAATTTAGATAATTTAATAGGCCTTTCGTTTTCACCAATAAACGGTCTGATAAACTATCAAACAAGTATCTTGCTAAGAACCTATATCTAGCGGACGTCAAAACCGGTTAATAACGACTGAACGAGAAGTATTTACTGTCTCCAATAATCAAAATTTTACATCACTATAGAAAGCAATCAGATATTTTTTCATGATAAACTGGGTATGAATATTATGTCTATAATGAGATTACAAACTCTGAAACATACAAAAACTTTGCTAAAAAATTAAATAATTTCATTTTTTAAATATGATGACACCTTGATAAGATAATAATAATTTCACCAAATAATTTTTTTGTAATATTTTTATTTTAAATCAATTTTTAAAAGCTACTTATCCGATATGGAACTGCTGACAGTTGTATAATATGCATGCTCCATATGAATAGAGCCACTGTAATCCATTATATGGAAGGATTCAACGGTGGTCGTATGAATACCAAATATGCTGAGCGGTTTTGACGTCTAAATAAGATAACAACTCTGAAAATAGATGTGAATAAGATGCCTTCATCTCTTCAACTGATAAATACTTTGAGAACCTCGAACAATTCAAATATTAAAAAAGTATAAAAAAAATTGAAAAACCGTTGAAGCAAGTTTATAGAACTCTAGGAGATATATGTTGATTATTAAATTTAAAATATTAGTGAAAATTTGATTTCTTTCACTTATTGCTGAATCACTAGTCAGGTCTCGTCCTTTTAAAAGCGAATTAAACGTTACTTAATAAGCTAAATTAAAAAAGAATTAAAAGAATTAGAGAATAAGTGTAAAATCTGTATTATATGTGAGTTAAATATGTAATTAAATATAAATTACTATCGAATATAAATCATGTTTTATCATTCGCAAAATGAATTAGACACTGATTAGTGTAAATTTAATAAAATTAATATGAAAAGGTAAGACCCAATATTTTTAGTTTTGAAGTAAATATAAATAAAATTAATGCAATAATATGTGAAGTAATAATTGGCAAATAATTAATAAGAACGATAGTTCTTAGTGCAATATAGACGATAGAATAAATAGGATGACGTAGATATAGTTTTAGTAATATTAATTTATGTTAGATCGTGATCCTGATGATATAGAGTATAAATACATTAATACTTTAAAAAAAAGGGTCCCATAGCCGGATTTGAAAATATATAAAAACCATTAATAAGAACTATTTTAGTCTTTTATAAAATATTAAATTAATATGAGCTGTGACGTTTTTATATATATACATATTACAAACTAATTAAATCTAGACATTTAATCTTCTACCTATGTATATTATATTTAAAAAAAAGAAAACATATACATACCATATATTTGAATAAAATAATAAATTATTTGTTTAATATTTGTTTGAGTGCCAAAAAGTCCCAAAGCCATTCGAAGGATAAACAATCCCATCTGCGTCATGAGTAAAAAAAATTTTTCATATCAACCATTTTGTGGAAAGCTTACCACATTGTAAAGATGGAACTATATTGCTTTGGCGCATCTGCAACTAATACCAATATTAAGTATAGTGATGGACTCATAATGTTGGTATTAGTGCAGTTTTTATTATTTTTTTCAGAAGGCAATTTAATGATATAACTCAAGTTCTGATATAATATATACAAATATATTTAAAAACAGCAGTAAATAAATGCAAGTGTAGTGCTATATGGTGTGCTATGTAAGCAACTTGAAGAAAAGTAGGCCGCTGACCTGACGTTCTCGTACTGACGTCATGAATGAACTCATTCATAGCCAAGTTTTTAGGTTACGTTGCAACGTAAGGTGCGAAAAAACTATTTCGTTGTAGTTTATGAATTGCCAAGAATTGTTGCACGAATGTTGCTAATAATTACGGTTGTTTCCTATGGATGGGAGGTTGGGGGACGCTTCCGAAAAATATTATTGAATTGTATATAATTTCTTTAGGCGCAACATGCACAGTTTTAAATTTATAGCACACAAGGATTTTTTCTCTTTAAAAAGAGCCTACAATTAGAATAGTTATAAATTTTCAGAATGTTCTGAAACTTATTTTTATAACGAATTTATACAAATAAAAACAATTCTTATTAATATGTAATAAAATTTTTAATTAATACATTGAATGATACTGAAAATAGTTCTGGAATTTTGAAGATTAACTGCTTACTATAACAAAGCTTAATAACAAATACTTCTAAATTTATATTATTTTTACCTTTTTTTATAGATAGATACTATTTTATATATTATTATAATATTTTTTTAATTAAAAATTGAATTACACACAGAACTGTGTGTAATAGTTTAATTGTAGATATGCTATGATTTTATTAATCTATATATATTTAAATAATGAAAGTAGCGTTTACATTATTTAAAAATACTAACTAATAATCAACTAGTTGTACAATATATTCATAGATAAAAAAATTATTTACAATCTAACCACTTTTAGATTATGAAAGTAATTCGTCCTTCAGTTAAAGGACGTAGTTTCATATTTAAACTCAAGTAAATCTGTCTCTGTCTCTGTACATTGTATATTAATTTGAACATGTAAATTTTTCTTCGAACAAGTTACGTATGAGAAAGGATGTCGTTTGCTTGTTACCATAGAATATAAATTTTATTGCATTGAAGCTATTTTTAGATTGTTTATTCTAGTTTCTATATACTACCAAGTAGCATCCACAAATACACGTGCTGTGTGTAACATTGTGAATATACTCCCTAAAACTATACTATACACATCCATCATATAATGAGATAGATACGAGTATGAGTTGGGATGTATATGTATATGTGTTTGTATGTACATTTTGTGTGTTGCCAGGATAATTGATTTTCATGGTGTAACAATTTATAAACAATTAGTCTTAATTAAATATCATAACTTAATAACAACATTAAAGTATACAACAAAAAAAATTCAAGTGTAATATTAATATAACATTTATACACTAAAAGTAATAACAAATAAAACTTCGTCTTCCAATCATTTTATGTAATTAATAAACAAAAAAATATTATACTCTGAAAATATCCTTTGGAAATATTGAACAAAGGATATTTTTTCGTTGTTGTTATATTCAACAAAATACATTTCGTTGTCGTTGTTGTTGTTGTTGTTTTTGCTATTGTTGTACGCATGTCAACATTTTATGTCACTTTTCTCTTTTTTTATTTATAAAGTTATACCTATATATACATATATACATATATATAGATACTTGTATGTACTCGTATATGTAAGAAATACGTATTTATAATTTTAATAATGTCTTCATCTGCTGAATAAGCAAGTGTGGTGAATATAATTTTTGTGTCATTTTTAATGAATGTTAAGAATTAGCTTTATCACAAGTTCAATACATAATAAGAATACATTGAATTAAAGCAAATATTTTTATTTTAATTTAAAAAACATATGTAAAATTCATATTCATATAATTTTTTCACTTTTAAATTTTCTTCAAACAACCTTTATTACAAACTAAAAAAATTATAGAGTGTATTTTGTAAGAAAGTCCCGCAAATTAAAGCGCTAATTTCTTGATCCAAAAAATATGTTTAGTAACATTTAGTCTATTAAATTTATTTTCATTTTGAGTATATTTTCTTCTTGGTACTTGCACTTTAAAAATTTTATAAAAATATAAAATATTTGGAAAGACCACTAAATATGGGCATCTGGTAATAACCGTAACAGCTGTATGATCAGCCAAAAATTCATTTCAACGATATTTTGAAGAATTGACATGTGATTATTAAGAAAATTTAACTTCGAAAAGCATTCATTGAATGTGTACTCGAAAGAATGACAATGAAGAACAACGTAATTAACGTTGCGAAATTGCGAACATTTCCCAAACGCAAACAAACGTAATCAATAAATGCCAAAACAATGTATCTAGTATACTAACTCTCAATGATTAGTTGACAGCAAATGAAACACCAGAAAAAGCACTGCGCATAAAGTATTTAAGTGACAAATCATGTTGAGTTAAACATAAAATTTAAATTACCAAACATTTATTTATAATCAAACCATCAGTTAAAATAGTAATATTAATCTTTGGTGAAGTGTATACAATTTTTTGTATTAGCATACTGTTTAGAGTAGTAATAATTATTTTTAACATTGTTTTACACTGCAACACTGTTTGTTTGAAAGGTGATTTGCATTTCATTTTTGCTTTATTAAATCTTTGTTCTTGCTTTTTTGCCTTTTATGCTTTGTATCAAAATTTGCAACTCTCTCTTACCGGTTGATCGTTGGCGAAGACGCACGCATTTGTTTCTTTGGTTCACTCGTTTATAAATTTTCAAATTTTGTAAAATAAATAAGAATGTACATTTATATAAAATATTATCATTTCGAAACAATATATAAATAAATAATTACAAAGTGATAAAAAATATTATCATATCAAATCATTGGTGACCCCGACGTGATCGGATTGAAAAAATATACTCGGATTTAATTTCGTACAAAACATTTTATAATGCACATGCATTTTAATTTTGGAAACATTTTTCGATGAAGTTTGTCAACTCGGACAAGTTTAACATACATTTTGATTGCTATTGTGCATTCTTTCTATTTTTACTTTCGCTGCATTTATGTGCAAACTTTATTTTATGCTATCGTGTCATAAAATATATTCAATTAATTTCAGTTTAAAGTTCGGCAGATCGGACATATATAAACAATTTGTGCTATCGTGCATTTCTTTATTTTGGATCGGTATATGAACAAATATTATTTTATGCTATCGTGTCATAAAATAAATTTTAGTAAGTGTCGTGTTTAAGATTTATATTTGTCAATTCGGGCAAATACAAAACGCAATTTTCGGAGCAATCGTGCAACTAATTCATAATACGAACACGCTACATTTGAAATTTACACGAGTTAAATTATTGATCATGATAGACGAAGTTGAAGTAAATGGGGCAACAGAGCACTCAAGTGAGCCTTCACAAATTCTCTTAAAATCAAGATCCACTTCAATAAAGTTTCAATTAACAACATTCAATGAGACTCTGACTCCTGAATATTTAAGCAGTTTGTGTGATTCCGATATTTCTGTTCGGCTGGAGCATGTGGAGCGTCTGGCCAATAAATTTGAAAATACTCAATCTACTCTTGAGGAATTGGACATATCCGAATTTGATGGAATGGTCCGGTTTGATTTCGATATGTTGTACTTGAAAGTTCGATCAAAACTTCAACATGAGCTTCAAGTCAGACGTACATTCAATCCAAGTTGCTCTACAACAATACATAAATCGTCAGGTGAGAATCAGCAAGACATCAGGTCAATGGCGAATACAATTAGGCTTCCAGAATTACAAATACCAAAGTTTGATGGAAATTATACTGAGTGGCCTAGTTTTCATGCCATATTTGAAAACTTAGTTCACAATAACCAAGAACTATCTGAAACAGAAAAACTACAACATTTATTTTCAAGCGTAAAGGGCGCAGCATTTGACATCATTAGATCGTTGAGTTTAAGTGATGCAAACTATGCTAAGGCTTTAGAATTACTTAAAAAGAGATTTGATAATAAACCTTTAATTTTACAGGCACACGTCAAGGAAATTTTGTGGGCAAGGGATATATCGAATGAATCATCGACAAAGTTAAGAGAGCTTAGTGATCGAATCAATTTGCACATGCGTGCTTTACAAACATTGGGCACCAAAGAACAAATCGCAGACAATTTCTTGATCCAAATCATCAGTGCCAAGCTCGATTCTAAATCAAAGGCTAAATGGGAAGAAGAGTTGTCCGTCCATGATTTGCCAACGTGGGAAATGATGACTGACTTCTTAGAAAAAAGGTGTCGTGTATTGGAGAATATGGACGGTGCTATGGTCTCCCTAACACCTAGCCACCAGGTAGGAAAGAAAATTACTAAAAAATATAGTTATTTGGCAGCAAATATGGGTACTATCTCTTGCGTATTTTGCGACTCAAAGGATCACTATATTACAAAGTGCACACTGTTTATAAATCTTTCCCCAACGCTTCGATATAAAGAAGCAAAGAAGTTGCTGTTATGTTTAAATTGTTTACGCAAGGGTCACGCATTGAATAAATGCAAGTCTGGACATTGTCGTCATTGTGCTTCAAAGCATCATTCATTGCTTCATATGCAATCTGTATCTCCAATTAATTCGAAAGGCGTTGCACCTGAAATACATATAGCAAATCGGTCGGAAGAGCCATCAACTTCAAAAAATACGTCGCTGCTCTCACTGTCCTCTGTAACGTCTATTCCTAAAGCCCCAGAATTTCTATCTGAAAATAGTGTGCTACTAGCTACTGCAATCATTCTCATCAAAAATTCCTCAGGAACTTTCGTTCCATGTAGAGCAATTCTCGATTCTGCGTCTCAACTCAATTTTATAACTTCTCGTTTAGTCAACTTGCTGCAGTTAAATACGAAAACAACATACACAACCATATCAGGCATAGGGGATTCTACACTTGAAACAAACAAGGTTGTTGAGCTATTTACAAAATCGCACTCAGGCGATTATTCAACTTCATGCACTGCGATCGTTACAACAACTATCACAGATCCTCAACCAAACTTTAACGTAAACATTTCAGATTGGTCAATTCCAAACAACATCACCTTAGCTGATCCGATGTTTTTCAAATCACAGAGCATCGATGTGTTACTAGGTGGCGGCTTATTTTTTAACTTATTGTGTATTGGACAAATTCGTCTGGAAAATAATTTTATGTTACAGAAGACAAGGCTGGGTTGGATAGCATCAGGTGGCGGTATTATTCCAAAATACAATCACTCATTTTCGTTAGCTATAGCTAAGAAATCAACCACTGAATTGGAATTTGAAAATGAAAAATCGTTAAATGAAATTGTAAAAAGGTTTTGGGAAATAGAAAATTGTTTTGACGCGCACTCTTCGCTAACAGACGAAGACGCATATTGCGAAACCCATTTCAAACAAAATTTTACTCGGTTAGATTCTGGTAAATATTCTGTTTTACTTCCTAAGCAGCGTAATATCGACTCACTCGGAGATTCTTATAATCATGCACTTCAACGATTTCACAGTTTAGAAAGAAAGTTGCAACGTAATGCTGATTTAAAAACTCAATATGTTGATTTTATTAATGAGTATATAAATTTAAAGCACATGTCACCAGCACAATTACCATCAGGTGTTCCAACGTGTTTTTTACCTCATCATTGTGTGCTAAAAAATGAAAGTACAACTACAAAATTGCGTGTGGTTTTCGATGGGTCAGCTAAAACATCCACCGGATTTTCTCTTAATGATCTGCTGATGTCTGGACCTACAATTCAATCCACACTCTTTGAATTAATTATTCGATTCCGATATTTTAAAATTGCTCTTTGTGGAGATATCTGTAAAATGTATCGATGCGTGCGTGTTACACATCCCGATGAATATCTTCAGTGCATTTTGTGGAGAAGTAATCTCGATGATGACGTAAAGGTATTCAAATTGGACACTGTGACATATGGAACAAGGCCAGCTGCATTTTTAGCTATTCGAGCAATGCATCAGCTGGCTCGCGATGAAGAGAAATCATACCCATTGGGTTCTAAAATCGTTCTCAGAGATTTTTATGTAGATGATTTAATGTCAGGCGGCGACACCGTGGATGAAGTAATCAACATTAGAAGGCAAACTACTGAATTATTAAAAAAGGGTGGTTTCCAGATCAGAAAATGGTGTTCCAATAATCCAAGAGTATTGTGTGGTATCGCTGACTCCGAACGTGTACAATTATTGAAATTTAAAGATGGTTCTGATATTACTAAAGCATTAGGTTTAGTATGGGATCCAAACCACGACAATTTTTTATTTTCATTTACTCCAGTGGTAGGTAGCCAGCAAATCAACAAACGTACTGTTCTCTCAACTATAGCCCGTTTTTATGATCCAATCGGATTAATTGGACCTATCATCACCAAGGCTAAAATTTTCATGCAAACCTTATGGAAACACAAATTGCATTGGGATGAGAGTCTACCACAAGCATTATACTCAGCATGGATTGAACTTCGCTCTCAACTTACAATTATCAGCAGTTTTAAATTCCCTCGTTATGTTTTAATGCCTAATTCTAAAGTGCAGATACATGGTTTCTGTGATGCCAGTCTGAGTGCTTATGGTGCATGTATATATATCAGGTGTGAGCGCTCGGGTGCATTTGATTCGCATCTACTATGCTCCAAATCAAAGGTTGCACCACTAAAGACACTTACAGTTCCCAAGCTAGAACTTTCAGCTGCTCTACTTTTATCGGAACTCATTGATATGGTCGTCAAAACTATAAATTTTACATGCGATTTTCATTGCTGGTCAGACTCAATGGTGGTATTATCTTGGATACGTGAACAACCGTCCAATTTTAACGTTTTTGTCTCTAATAGAATTAGCAAAATTCAAACTCTTACCTGTGGCATGAATTGGCATCATGTACCAACTTCTATGAATCCTGCAGATATCTTATCAAGAGGAGCAGCGCCAGATGAACTTTTAGCCTCAACACTTTGGACACAAGGACCTGAGTTTTTAAGAACATCGCATTTACATTGGCCCCAAAATACTGTTTTCGTAGCAGAATTACCTGAACGACGCAGGAGAGTTTTAATAACTACATGTCAGCAAGATTTAACGCTATCCTGTAAATTCGCTAACTCATTTAATAAAATGCAGATAGTTTTCGCATATATTTATCGATTCGTGTCACTCAAACATAAAGAGACCATAAGGAAAACTGGCCAACTTGATCCTCAGGATATTGAAAGGGGTACAAAATTAATGATTTTAAACATACAACAAACTCATTTCGCTGCTGAATACAAAATATTAAAAAAAGGAGAAAATGTTAATAGTTCAAGTAAACTTTACTCCCTCAATCCTTTTATTGATTCATTTGGAGTAATTCGTGTAGGTGGTCGACTAAAACATTCATTACTAAGTTTCGAGGCTCGCCATCCAATGATACTTCCAAAAGCTCATGTTATCACAAACGCAATGATAACCTATTTTCATCAGAAGAATTTGCACGCTGGGCCACAAAGTCTGCTCGCCACAATTCGTTTGCAATATTGGCCAATTGGTGGTCGAAAAACTATAACACGCGTTATCAACAAATGTGTTCGTTGTTTTCGACTTAAGCAAAAACATGTCGAATATATAATGGGAGATCTACCGCGCGACAGAGTGCAACCAAATAGAGTATTCCACACTACTGGTATCGACTTCTGCGGTCCCTTCTATTATAAATCTGAAGTGCGAACCAGACCTCCAGTAAAATGCTACATCTGTTTATTCGTTTGTTTTTCGACGAAGGCTGTACATTTAGAAGTGGTAAAAGATCTAACTACATCATCGTTCTTAGCTGCTTTGAAACGTTTTACTTGTATTCGTGGAAATCCCAAAATAATTTGGTCTGACAATGCCACGAATTTCGTTGGTGCAAGGAACGAGTTGGCTGAAGTAAAACAATTGTTCGAAAGTAGCCAACATCTTAAAAATATTCATCAGCATTGTCTAAGCGATGGCATAGAATGGAAATTTATACCACCTAGATCTCCACACTTTGGTGGTCTCTGGGAGGCTGCCATAAAATCTGCAAAGCGTTTGTTTTACAGCACTGTTGGACTTTCAATCTTATCATTTGAAGAATTACGCACACTCGCATGCCAGTTATCGGCAGTGCTTAA
>NC_051847.1:227071193-227074542 GCF_002237135.1 Teleopsis dalmanni | reverse complement strand
TTAGATTAATAAATCCTCTTTCAATGAATCAATAAGATGTGGTGAAACCTTTATTTATAAAACCAAAGATTTCTATTTTTAGGACTAAAAATTTGTGAAAATTTAAAAAAAGAAGTCTAACTAATAATTATTTTTATTAATTTTTATTTCTTCAAATACTTACAGCAAAAGCTTACGAAGCCCAAAAATGTAAAAATCCTCATATCGCTTATTTTATACATATTGTTAGCACTTTAATTTTCAGGTCCTTCGACCCTTGTATTCTCTTTCAACGTTTAGTGATAAAATCTTGTTAAAAACTTTTTTTTAACTAAAAAATTTAAAAAAATTATTACATTAATTTATTATTATTTTTTATTATAAATTAATAATTCATATTTTTTAATTAGCATTTAGCATTTAGTGAATTAATATAAAAGGTAAAGAATTTATATTTGAAAAAACTTTCTGTATGTTTTCACTATTTTATTGAAATCCTTTTTCGATTATAAAAATCATCCATACACACTTCCAAGCGATTTCGCTCTTAGTTATTCCATACACAACCATTCAACGGTCACAACGTTTTTGACTTGATTTGGCTGGAAAGCGCGCACTTAAAACTTTAAACCAAACTCTGCGAACACCTAAACCGTACTGAAAACTCCGCAGGCAGCCAAGAGAAGCCAGCAGTCAACTTGGCTTAAACATATATAGACAGATGCTGGCTTTGATTTGCTTTTGACTTTTTTATTAATTTTTGTTTTGTTTTGTTTTTTATTATTTTAACTAAATGTACAAGTTTCAAGTTAGCAGTTAACAACTGAAGCAAAAACAAAAACAAAAACAAAAACTAAAACAAACACAGCACAGAGCCAACAGCTAAGAGCTACGTACAATTAGGAGTCGAGTGGCCCAACAGCGGGGAGTTCACATGGACCCTGCGTGTGAAGTTCGACTGAGCGAAGTTGAAGAGCAGACTAGCAAAGCATCCTTAGCAGCTTGGCATCATGATTTGGTTTCAAACGAAACTCCAGTCCTTGAGAAAAAGCTGATGCGACAAAAACCAACCACCCAGAAAAAAATAAGAAAAACGGAAATAATTATTAATCGTTATTAACTGCGAGTGTTACATAAAGATGAGGCGATGGGCCCAAACCCTACGTGGGCCAACGCCCCAAAAGACTTGAAATACAAGGGGTAAACTATTTCTCCATTCTACGACTACCAACAAAAGTACCTTCCCGACACGCCATTTATAAAAAGTCCACATACAAATAGGAATAAAATATTCAAAATAAGGACACGCTAAAAATTATATACCCTCAGGAACTGTTTAGTATATAGTCCCTTCAGGACTGTATACATATATATGTTTAAAGTAAAGGTTATCTTATTTTGTTCAAAGCAAACGATTAATATAAAGGATCGCAAAAATTATATATCCTCAGGAACTGTATAGTAAATAGTCCCTTCAGGACTGTATACATATATATGTTTAAAGTAAAAGTTATCTTATTTTGTTCAAAACAAACGATTAATATAAAGGATCGCAAAAATTATATACCCTCAGGAACTGTTTAGTATATAGTCCCTTCAGGACTGTATACATATATATGTTTAAAGTAAAGGTTATCTTATTTTGTTCAAAGCAAACGATTAATATAAAGGATCGCAAAAATTATATACCCTTAGGAACTGTATAGTATATAATCCCTTCAGGACTATATATATTTAAAGTAAAGGTTATCTTATTTTGCTCAAACCAAACGATATAAAACGTGTCTCTTATAATTGCTAACTGCTTTAACAGACATACTATAATATAAGTTTGATTTAAACAAACAAGCGCACAGTTACTATCAGATTTTAACGCGGTTGCTGAGACAAATCTTCATAATAAAAAATATTTAAATAGATCCATCATTCCCAATACATTTATCTTGCTGTCGGGGTAACATATATGCATCCTGTTGACCTTCCCGTATTTCTTAATAACTGAAACAGGTATTTGTTAATTAATCGTATATTGACCTAAGACTTCTTAAAAGTTATTCTTTAGTGATGATTTACACAGCTTTTAATGTTTTCTCCCTATCCAAGAAAAAAAACAGACAGAATGAAAAAAATTTGAATTATAAGATTATAAATATTCTTTAAACTGTTATTTTTTAGGTTTTTCACATATTAATATATAGAATTCATATAACGCAAAATATAATGCTTCAAATACCACAATCACTCAACAAAGGCTTTACATGATTTGTAGGAAGAGAATCCGAAAATATGTGATATGTGTTAATACGTAAGTGGTTGATAAATCCGACTAGTCGCATTGTGATTTAACATAATTTTTCATATATGAAAAAACAAAGTCAAGTTTTTACTTATCATTATTATTATTATGTGGGGCTAGTTGAGTCAATGCACTTGAGCACTTTTACTCTCTATCAACTGCGAGGTTTCTTCACAACCCCTCTCTACGCCTTGACTGGATTATTGTTTATCGCTTCATCAGACTAATAATAGACCTCAGAACTACATACCTCCCCGAGGAGCCTGTACCCATTCTGAGAATCGATAACGCGGTATTGGTAAGCCTGTCAATTTTTGTAAATAATTTCAGGACTCTATACTTTATGCATTTTTTTATCGGATCAATCTTGAGGTCCATGAGGATGTCATTCGTCCTAATGTACTTCGGTTGTATCTGATTTGAATCAAATTATTTAGTTTAATGTACATAGCAAATAAATAGATTTGCAGGTAAGAATGGGCTTACACGATGATATAAATGAAATCATTATGTTCTATTGTATTATGTATATAGAAAATAAATAGATATACGAGTAAGGTATTTGTAGTTGAAATTAATCTAAAAAAAAATATTACAGTATATTCTGTACTGATTAGGTAAATATAATCTAACTTCCATAATTCGAAGTACCATTTTGCAAAGTAAACGTTCGACTTATGGAGACTGCGAGTTAAAGATTTTTATGTAACTTGCTCTCTAATCCCTGTTGCACTCTATTTAGTTTGAGTTATAGAAAATTTGAATTATAAAAGTTTGAGTTAGAGTCGAACTGACAGGCACAGCGTGACCAGGCATAACTTATTAACTGGATTCTAAACGATACGAGTAAAAGTTAGAGATGTCACAGAAAGAGATTAGAAGGCTTAATTTCTGAGTCATCGATTTTTGTTTTGGTTAAAGAGAAGTGTTTTAAGTTTCAATATACAAAACAAATTGTAACAAATTGTTCTATTTGGAAAAAAAACACATAATTTAAACAATAATTTAAGGAACACTCTGTCTCTGTCATCAACTGTCATTATTTTGCTACCATATATATTTGGTGGTATATAT
>NC_051847.1:227054485-227071093 GCF_002237135.1 Teleopsis dalmanni | reverse complement strand
GGCTTTGTGGGCAGTACTAAATAGTTATAGTGACAGGTGTCAAATTCTTAAGGATATCACAATGGACCTTATGGTCTAAGTGCGTCTACGGACGGCCCCTAACCTAACCTAATTTACTATTATTTACTATTAGTATATTAATAATACATGTTTGTTTCATTGAAACAAAAATATTTACAAGTGAATCCATTTTCTCTGACTTAATTACTTTAGTAAATAAAGTTATATTCATTTTTTTTGGTTTTATAAGAAAACAAAATAAAATAAAATAAAATAAATAAATTTAGGTATATAATAATATAGAAATAAATGAAAGAAATTACATCAATCAATTCAAATAAATTAAATTATGGCAATTTTTTGTGCTCAACTTTAAGTTATCGGGATAATTCAACGAAATTGCCTTAATTCATTTCGGTTGCAATTAATTAATGATAAATTAATGATAAATTTGTTAAAGTTTCATCAAGTACAATTAAAAGGGTTCAACAAGTTTAGTTACTTCTTTCGTCCTTTATTTTCTTCCTTATTTGTTTCTCTTGACGCGCTTCGCAGTGTCTTTTGCCGCCGCAATTTTTGGCTAAATTTTCCGCATTAAATATTTACGGTCAATCATAATCCGTTGGGATGAAAAATGAAAATAAATGGAAAATTACTTTCCAACACTGTTAAATACGATAAAGGAAAATTTTAAATATCCTGCTGTCCTTCAAATTGGATTTGCAACAAGTTGCCTATGTATGTACATAAATTTACTTTCCGGAGCACGTACCATCCATGAGCCATGTACCATGTACCATATACCATGTGCCAAGTGCTTATTTTCCTTTCTGCTGAAGCCCTAATATTAAGTTGATTTGCTGAAAAACCTAAATCAATGGATTCTCTCCTTATTGCTTATGTGTACATTTTTTAAATTGTATTATTTTTGAGAAACAATTTCATTTTATTTTCCGTATTTCACTGTGTTACTGTGTTACTGTGTGAAAACTTATAAAAAGCATTTGCTATTAATTTCGGCCGAAAATTCTAAGGAACCGAGTTATTACATGAATAATTGATTTATATGTATTCAAAAGGGAAAAAGGAAGCTGAATAACTCGATTTACTTTAAGAGCAAATTTTCTTTATGAACTTATTATGTTTTTTGAAAATGGAAGTATTTAAATTAAATATTTAAATTTAATTATATGTAATGTACTCGTAATGAGCTTTACAATAAGACAGCTTCAAATCCTTTTATTGGGCGAGCGCAGCATAAATGCTTATTGAATTCTTACTACGTATGAATACTTGAGTACTTAAGCTCTTGAGTTTATATGTGAACATCTATATTGTTGTTGTGATGTATGTTTGGAACTGTGTATCGTAATAACATTGATTGGATAAAATATGTCCCAATTACAAAGAAGAAACAAAAATTAGTAAATAAATCTGGCTATTGGTCACACTTACATGATTCAATGTGAAGGTTTTTTTAAATCAAGATCAAACTCACTTGGTTTTTTCAAAATTGTTAATGATTTAATTAACGTAAACAGTTTAAGTAAAATTTGATTAATAATTTAATAAATATTTGTTTGAATATATATAAGAGGGAAGGTTAGATTAGTGGCAATCTAAACTAACCAGTTGGAGTAGTAGCCTTGGTATATCAAAGCTCACTTAAGTACAAATAATAGCCTGTTTTGGGTGATAGAACTAAAGGAGTTACTAGAAAGTAATGTCTCAAACATTTTCAGCAGTTAACATGCCTTTAAGAGATTTAAATTTAACTTTGAAAAAATGTAAAGTACATATATCGTACGTATATTATGCTCTTATAGGTCATAAAAACAACCACAGTTTTCATATAGAGGAGACACCGAAGCACCCATTGTATCTTTGTTCAAATTTGTCCAGAATTAAGCTTATATTTTCATATGATACTCTTTATATATGCACTTAACTTAACTTTTCTATTCACTTTCTGGATAATAAACTGTGTAAAACAACAGAAAGCTTTTTACTTTTATAAATAACAGGACACACAATTCTTTAACGCACTCGATGATATCTCCAACATTAGTATTGGATAGATACTTGCATATATCAATAAGTCCCGTTGGTTCTAATATGATTATGACTATCTTTCCACAAATAATTGCGAGGAATGTTTAAATCAGAATAGTTAGCTAATTGAAAAGGATTTGATACTCCTTTCACTGCACTTACCTACCCACAGAAATGTATACATGATGATTACAAGATTCTATTTATGCTGTTTATGACAAGTCACAAACTATTTTTTATTTTTTTTTAGGATAGGATAATGAAAGTGTGAAAATCAATTCTAAAAAATCGATTGACATTATTTTTTCAAAGTGTAAACGCAAATCATATTAAGCGCAATTCAGTCAAAAGTCGTCATCATCAATCACCAAGTGACATTGAAAGCAGTGACAACATAGCTAAAACTCATATACTTGTATGAAAAAAATCGTTTATTCAAAAACCATATATAATAAATTGAAATAATTTAAGAGGTCCTCAGTATTCAAATAATATCACAGCTACATTTTTTTATATGCGCAGTGTCTATTTCACTCCATAAATGATGTGCACTTAAACTGAATTCACAAAAAGTCAATTGAAAATGCTGAGTAGTTTATTCAAAATAGAATCCTTTTTTTATTCACTTACTTTTTTACACTATTGTTTGGTATAGTTTTTTGTTTATCAACAAGGATTTTTTTGATTGTCTGACTCACTGGCTGAGAGGATATCTTCGAGTGTGTACATCCGGAAAAGGGGCAATACTGAATGAATTACTAGATACTTGCTAACTGGTTTTAGTCTCACGCACTTTTCAGTCATCAATATGTCAAAAGACAATGTTATCAAAAACAAAAAACAAAAACAAATTTCAGAAACAATAAAACCAAAAAGGCTCTCAATACAATTTTGTGAATCCTTACTATTGACGTTTTTCAGACATCACATAACCTCAAATGGTTTTATGGCATTTTTTTTGTTTTATTTTTTTCTGTGACGCTTACAAGGACTTCATGTAACGCACATAAACTATAAAAGCTCACACACATACCTATATATATACATATATATATGTGTGTGTATATAGTCAATGTTGCTTAGTACTCACTTGAAAGTGTGCGTTGAAATCGTATAGAGCGTATAAAGCGCATCGAGAGTTTCAAGTGCAAATCTTTTATAAATTGACACACATTTAAGTTGAATTAATTGAAAATAACATTCAATTTCCTAAAAAATTGTTAAAATTTGCAGCACAATTTTTCATACTCAATTGCTTTTGTGCATTTTAAGTGCAACATGAAAACATATTTCAAACACTGTGTTTCCATAAAATATTTGAGTTTCAGTTTTCCAATTCCATTTTTAAGCAAATAAATCATTATTTAAGTTTAGTGCTTCGAATGGATACGATTAAAATATATATATATATCAGTGGAACTGACACACGTCATTCAAATGTTAAATGATGCTGACATTTATATGTGTATCAAGTGCTAATAGAAATGTAATAAATCATTAGACATTGACATGTATTGCGAAAAATTAAGGCGAAATTTTTCTGAGTTTATTTTTGTTACTTTTTTTGAAACAATTTCTTGCTTCTAAAAGCAGCTTCAATCACACTTCAATACATGAAAGCCAATCGTATCAGAAGCTTTAAATTGTTTTACGACATTGATCGGAAATTCATCAGCTGTGAGATAAAAAAATGTATCGATATGCTTCAACACTCTAGAGACACATTGAGTTGTGAAAATTTCGAAATAAATAGCAAATTGATATCTAACATATGCGATAACATAAAGAAATTTAAAAAAAATAAAAATTTGAAAAATGTTTATAGAGCGAAGCCTTGTAAAGAAAGCAATCAAAATTGACAGCTTAAGGAAAGTTAATATTACCCGTGAAAGAAATAAAAATGAAACCAGCAAAGCTATGGCAACAAATTTGTAGCGTGCTTTTCGGCGCATCTTATTAACTTATATAGGACAAGACATTCACTTACAAAAAACTTAAATTAGAACGAATACAATAAAATACAAATAATGCGTTCATATTATTTTTATAATAAATACATTAAAAAATCAATAAGAGCAAAGCAAATTAGGTGAAATATTTATTTTTACTTTGGGCTCTGTAGAACATTTTCCGTACTTTTATTAGGTGTCACGAATAACTTATCTACTTCTGACTCATTTTATTAAAATTTAAAAATTCGTAAAATAATGCGAAATGTTACACTTGTTTCTCAAATAATATGCAATGGTAAAAAATACACTTCAAGAAGAATAACACTAACGGTCAGTAACGGAACTATGGTAAAGTGAATGACCACGTATATCTTGAAAAACATTTTATTCGAATATTTACAGTAGTTTATATAAAATATTAATAGAACTACTACTTCCTGAAATCTCTGTCCTTACATCATTTTGTATACACTTATACAGCCTAATATGACAGGAAAACGGGATTTCAGTTCAAACTTCAGTAAAAGAATTTCTACAAACGCTGGAAGAAGTTTGCCAGTAGTTTTGTTACTTTTAAATCACATGCTATTTCGGTTTTTTCGATGTCCATCACTTTATTCATGCTAACGAATCTGAATTTAGTAGTTCGACCCTCTAACTATCTGATTAACTATATCTTATATATAAATTTCTTATGGCTTCATACCGCTTTTCAACATTTACTGACATATGTAAAAAATTCTTATTAGAATGGTCGAGTTGAAGTTAAGTCTAAAGGATGCTAGCAGTCCATTTTAAGTTTTAATCGGTTAATGAATTAAAAACAATGATTTTGAGCGTTAAGCACATGTAAATTACTTTTATAATTTCTTTTGCAATTGAATCATAAAGTATTTTAGACTGCAATTTTCATTAGGGGATTTCTCAGGGATTAGATATAATCTAGCTCTTTTGAATAATGCCAATCAACGTCTCAACTTAGCGGTTCACTGCAGAAATAATTTTACTTTCATTTTACATTAAGACTGAAAAGTTTTCGGAAATTCTCATTTAAAATTCGCGCGCTGTATATTTTTCGATATTTTAAGTTTATGTAGTTTGGCAGCACTGTCCTTAATTACTATGCCAAAAATGAGCTCGATCTGTCAGACAGTTCGTTTACGGCAGCTGTTGAAACCAGTTCACCTCAGTAGTGCGTTGCGAAATGTCTTCGACGGTCGTACGACCGTCCTGGAAGGCTTTGTACCACTCATAAACTTGAGTTTTCGATAAAACTGATTCCCCATAAGCCTTTTGTAGCATTCGCAACGATTCTGCACACGAAATTTCGTTCGAAACACAAAATTTGATGCAAACTCTTTGTTCAATATTTTTTTCCATTGTTTTTTTCGCAACGCCCTACTGAGGTGAACTGGTTTCAACAGCTGCCGTAAACGAACTGTCTGACAGATCGCGCTCATTTTTGGCATAGTAATTAAGGACAGTGCTGCCAAACTACATAAACTTAAAATATCGAAAAATATACAGCGCGCGAATTTTAAATGAGAATTTCCGAAAACTTTTCGGTCTTAATGTAGATGAAAAAATCTTTTCTATTATTCCTATTCTTGATCTCCGTTTGAATTTAAATTTTGTGAAAGTAGCAACATTTGGATTATTTTATAATATTTTATATTGTTCTGAGAATATCCTTGTTGTTGCAACATCTTAACTTTAATGCATTGAAGATTACTTGAGAATTTTTTTTTGCTTAATAGTTTAAAGAAAATAAAAAAAGTTAAACAAAAAACAAAACAACGATTCTGTTAATGGTAAGCATTTTGTGTACTTCGCGGCGTTTAGTTGCGTGTGTTGGTTAGCGATTATTGCACAATGTGGCAACTACGCTTAAGACACAGCCATTGTAACAAACTTTGGAAAGATTTTGTTGAGTTTGTTTTTCTTTCCTCAAAGTCAACTGCTCGACTTCATTTTACCACAGCACATTTGCATTTCAGCATAAATCTGTACTTAGTTTGGTTGTTGCAGGCAGCGAATTGTGGCAAGTGGTGCTTGGTACACTACCACCAAGCTGCATCTTTCGCTTTGTTGATACTTGAATGTATTGCTGCGACTCTGCAATCTGTAACGTGCACAGCATTCATTTATCAAACTTTGAAGTAAATGACATTTTAAAATTTATCCTCACGTAAATTCCATTTTTTTATCTTATTACATTGGAGTTTACTTGCGGAAGGTTAAACTTAAATGTTTTGCTAAAAACGCTATAAGCAAGTCATTGAAGTCTGACTTCATTGCTGAGAAAGAACTAAAAATAAATTTATCTCGTAATAAAATTCATTAAATCAAACTCAAAGGTAGCTAGGATCTCCTTCATTTCATAGCCCATAGCCCGTAGTCCCTTGGCAGCAATGTGAAGGTGCATCATTGCATCTTTACATTGCTGCTTTATATAAAGCATTTTAGTTTAAAGAACCTAATAAATGGTAATAATATTACTTTTCTTTCAATCTCTTCCTTCATCTGATACATGAACTGACATGCGCTTTCTTTCAGTTTCCTGTATCAGCTCCTGCTGCTTCTTGTCGCTAACTTCCGTTCTCTTATGCGTTTAATTTTTTATTTACCTTTGTCATTTTGGATATTCAATTGCGATTTAGTTGAAACAAACTTTTTGGTTGATGTCTCTTCAGTTTCGAAAGCATCCTTTTTATTTGCAAGTTATTGTGCTTAAGTATTTGATATTTAATCTTTATAAATCCAGAAAGCAACACAAACACATACTCCTTCTCTTCTTCTTACCCGAATTTTGCACACAATTTTATTTTAAATGCGAGTTGCTTATTTTTAATATGTAATTCAGTGGAAAACTTTATCTACTTCAATGGAATTGTTTGCGAAAGTTTTCAACTTGTAATAACAGAAAGATTACATGGCAGTTAAGTTTGCGAAGTTGTAGAAATTATTTCGATATTAAGTTTCGTAGATACTTCTTTCAAAAAGTTCAAAAAAAACACTCTTTTGGTTTTCGAAAAATAAATTTATAAATGTATTATATATTAACTAAATAAGTGAACACAAATAAAATAAAATTGGAAATGAACACAGAAAATGACTTACAGTTGAGTGAAACACTGCAATCATAATAGATCTTTTCTGCCACAATCGCTACAACCCTAACCGAATAAAATGCATTGAGCACTTCGGATGAGTTTCAGAATGTGCTTCTTTGAAGAGTCGAATCCTATTATTGACTGAAAACACGAACTTCCACCCTAATATTCCACTCTAGTGTAAAGATGGCTAGAAAGCTACTGAACAGACACCATTTAGTAAATAAAATAATTGGAAAACATATATGTAGAATTTTACTCCAGCCTTGATCTGCTAAAAGTTTCAAAAGCTCTTCTCAAAACATAATTCACCAATAATATTATGCGAAAAAGTCTTATACTATTCAGAAATATTTTCGAAATATGTATCTTTAACAATGAAAGGGAATTCCAAAAGAATTTAAAAGTAACTGGTGTCGGCATCATATATCACATATGTAACTTAATTTTGATTTATTTCAAAATAGTATACATAAGCTTGAGGATACAACTTGCTCTTGACTGCAAGTTCCATACTTTTCAGATATTGCTATTGGCATACTATAGGTATACTATTGGTTCTTCATTGATTGCACTGAAACATCTCAAGCATGCGATACTATTCTTGACATCAATATGGTGATGTCACGCCTAGCTTTCCACAAAATGGTGATGTATTGAGTACAATCGAGACCCTCCTCATATATTTCTTTTAAATCTTTCTTAATTTTCGTTGTTAATCGTGCTCTGCATTTATAAGTAACCACAATCAAATTGATTTCCTTATGGATTTTGTCTTACATTTCGCCTTTGCTATGCCAAAACAAACGGAGACAAATAAAATTTACTCAATTATAAAGTAGAGAATTAAAGGATTCGAGACAAAAATATATAAACAAAAACCATGTGGGAATCGTCAATAATGTTTATACCTGTTAACTTATATAAAACTTTTTTTAAAATGGCATTATGTGTTGTGAGTTATGAAGATGTTACCAGATATCTACACTGTATGGAATATAACGTTACTTATCAGTTATCCATCCATAGGTAAGACTATGTTAATTTTGTTGACCGCAAAACCATGCATATATCTGTTGTAATTCCATGATATCTGACATAGTTGAGTAGGTACCTTTACGTCTTTAGTATTTAGTAAGTGCTACCAAGTATTTCTAAAGATTTATTAAAGTGCCTTTTTCCACAAAAACTTGCTGGGACTTGAACTTAGATCCTGTGTGTCATAGTTCTAGTACACACATCTCAAAAAGTACTCGGACTTTATAAATAAAACATACAAATTTAAAATTTATTTCAAATTTATTTTATCTCATTCAAAATATGCTCCTTCTGAAGCGATACACATATGCCAACGCTTAACCCAATCTTCCATACACTTTTCGTAGGCCCGTGAAGGTATGTCTTTGAGTTCCTTCAACGAATTCTCTTTTACCGATTCAATCGACTTAAAACGCTTACCACGAAGGGGCAATTTGAGTTATGGGAACTGGAAAAAGCCGCAAGGATCCAGATCTGGCGAATATGGTGCCTGAGCGATGACAGTGGTGCCGTGTTTGATCAAAAAATCGTGTACAACAAGAATTTTCCATAGTAAAAATCGTTAAATGCACTTGAGATAGTCTCACATTAACAGCTGCTGTAAAGAAACTAATTGACAGATGGCGCTCAAATATGTATCATATGTCAAGAAAAGGTTTACCAACATAACATAATCAAAAATTTTTGAAAAAGGTCTATTACTTAAGGAGTAGTTAACAAACACCAAAATCCGGATACTTTTTGAGCAGAAGGTACTGTGCTATAAAGTCAATATGAAATACTATTCTCTATAAAAATTATGGTATTTTTTTTATATAAAATAAATATTGTATCATAAGAATCCATAATCGTTTCAGTTTATAAACCAAAAATATTCAAAATATTTGAGTCTTTTCTTGCTCAAATGCAACCACTTCAAAATATTTCTAAGAATTTAGATGTTATTCGCTAAAAGGTAATAAAATTTCTGATGTGCTCATAAATTTCGCCTTCTTAAATATATTAACTTCTCCTATTACAATTTTGCATCTTAAAATTGAATAAAGAACACATACTCTAAGTTAAGCCATTTGCTGTTTGCTATTTGCTGATATGTGATATGTAATATGTGATCAGCTTGGATTAATAAAAATATATTGTGTGCCAGAGAATTTCCTATAGTTTTGCATAAACTCAATGAAATTTTTATTTTAAATTTTTACTTACAGAAACTGTGCTGTATCGACTTCAAGTGTTGCAAATAGCCATAAAAATATAAGACAACTCATAATCTTCTAGTGCGACACAGTTTACTTTGTATGCCAAGGACGTACTAGTCAATTTGCGGTGCAACATTAAGGCTTACGTATTCTGATACAAAATATCCTTTTTCATAAACGATAAACCATAAACCATAAACCGTAAGCTGATGAAATTTTCCTTTTTTGTGTAATATCTTATATACATACTAATATTTGAAAATTGTATAGAGCTAAACGGATCGCATAGACAATATGTTGTCACAAATGAGATGAATTATTTACCCGTAGCACCATTTTCATGGCTTACGAGCGGCAGCGTTTAGGCGGCGGCTTATCAACATGGATAGAAACTATGAAGTAACAATTCATAATTTATGGTTACAAACGCCCAACAAACTGCTTCTATTGGTAAGTAACATAATATTTTCTTTATTAGTATGTATACCACATTCCACAAGATTATTAAGACTTTTTAAATATTTCTTACCTAAACACTTTAAATTTATTACCAGTAATTGATCTAATGGCTATATGATTTTGTAGCATATTTAATAAATCAGTCGAAAATTCCCTTGAAACACATTTTACCTTTAATCTGAGATGATGAATAACTCGACCTTTTGTTAAGTATTTGCATTTTTTCAACTTCTATATAATAAATTATTAAGTATATATCTGCAGCAATGCTTTTTTGCCTACTGTTTAAAGTTAAATAAAATGACTTTTATGCTCTCAGCAAAATAAAAATAATGTTCTGCAAAAAAGGATAAAAAATTACACTTGTCAGGACTTTTATTAATAACGATGCCCTTTTTATAGTTATAAAAAAAAATATTTCAGAACTCAGTGGCAGTATTTCAAAACTTTTTCTATTTTCCGAGCATTGCAGCATGTTTTCCGCACTCTGATAAATGTTTTATAAAGAAGTTCAAGCATTTCCACTCAAACCAATGCACTGAATTAAATGAATAAAAAAATTAAAAATTAAAAATTAAAAATATAAAGAAATTTGAAATGATTAAATTATTTAATAGATAATTTTAAAGTGAGAAAATGTTTTTAAAATGGAGTAAATATAATTTCATGCCATTTGGACACTTTAAATCCCAACTCGCTCGTGTACTCGACAAACTCAAGTAAAATTCTATTTCCGTTTAAGTTGTTAATTGAAAAGCATTTACGTAGAATACTCATACTGACTTGCATAATTCTGCAGAAATTTAATGACGGAACAAATGCAATTGTAACACGTGCAACCAACAAATTCCTTTAATGCCACTCTTACCTCAATTTTTCCATCTCCTATCTCAAAAAAGTCACTGACTAAATCCTTTCATCACATTCGTTTCTGATTCTGTTGTGTTTCTGTTATTTCTGCTATTTGAAAACATTTTTCCAATAAACTTTGCTTAGCACATACTTGGCATACATCGAATATTCGTATGAGGATACGAAGTATTTGCAGGTTGCGTTACATGTGAAGTACGTGCTTGGAGAACTTTCTCCTGCTATGTATGCAAGCAATGAGTGGAATGATGCAATCAATTTAAATATTTCTAAGTTATTGTACTTGATTTTAATTATAGTGCAGTAAGTTATGTACATTAATTATAGATTTTTGACTGTAAAAAACTACTTTTCGTTGTCCCATATACATAGATAAGGTGTTTCTTCAGTGGTGTTTTTTTCAATATATCAACACTCAAATATATGGAAATAAATCTCTTAACTAACATCATCTATTTATGAAGATTATCAAAGCAATGGTTAGTTATCATTGACATTCGAGTAGCACATGTCAAACTGTTTATGTCCGTGCAGAAGAAAATGCTTTTAAAGTGATAGACTGTGAGATAGTAAGAGGCACACTTTCATCTGAGTGGCTCTGTTCATAAAAAAATTCTCACATTTGGAGTAAAGAAGACATACCTAAGTTGGATATTTTTACGACAGATGGACATATAAACTATTAGGTGCTATTTATTGACTGGTCACACGATTGGCATGTAATTGTTTAAAAATTAAGAAAATCAGAATGTCATTGACAGAACATGTTCATCCATATATCTATTTAATTTATCCAAATAAACCAAATATCGAATATAAGCGAATTGTTCGAATAGTTTGATTAGTTCAGAATGTTTCAATATCCCATCTGTAGAGTGTTCTAGTTGATGGGAGTATATCCAGTTAAAAAGTCAGTGGTCAAATAAGTTTAAATCTATATGAAATTAAATTTTATAGGATTTCCAAATAATGACACTGAATTTCCGTCGATTGTATTAAAGTATATTAAAGTTTATTGTATTAAAGTTTCCATAATTTGCATACAAAACGCTACATTCAAAGCAATTACTACGATTACTCACGATTGTTAAAATATTATAAAACATATTGTTTAAACACTTTATTTGGCAATATTGAAATCCGAAAGTACCTTTAAGAATAATACAGAATACGTTGGATTTTTGCATGGTTTTAATTCGCCGTCAAAGTCATAGCGTCTCTTCAAAAGTAAGCGCTTAATTAATGTTTAATTAATGAATTAATTAATTAATTTATATTTAATTTTTATTAATTTTCTAAAGTTAATCCGATTTTAATCTCACATAACCTTCATAACAGATACGATTGCATTAACTAAATTCAGTATTTATAGATTGGTCAACTAAGATATAATAAGGTAATGTCTGTGGTAGGTACTTTCTACCAGTTTCTAGACTTTGAAGAAAGTTTTCAAGTAACTGAGCATTTGCATGTCGTACAACGTGCTGGGTCGGGCACTTCTGAGACAAAAGTCATCAGTTAGAAGATATAAATTTGGCTTTCATAAACTCTAACTTAACGATATATTTAATCTAGCATTATAAGTTGCAACAATAACAAATTAGTTATTTTTTATGTTCACAAGAGGTTTCCTTAATGTTTGGACAAGTTATTAATAATTAAAAATTAAATGAAATAACTTATAAATTAATTAAAATTGTAAATTAATTAAATTCGGAAAGTATCTGAAATATGAAAAACCTATTAAGTCTTTGCATAATTCAGCTCGCATTCAAGCACCTATTTTCAAATAGAAATTTGCCAAAGCAATATTTATTGACTCAAGTTAAGTGCTCAAAAGGTGGGTTGTTGTAGCAGCAACAACAACAACAACAACTTCAACCTCAATTTTAGCGCAAATGATTTGCACGTTTTGCTGCTTCACTTAACGAATAAAATTTAAGTTGCTCTCCTGTTGCTTGATGTTGTGTATTTGGCACGTTTAAGTATATTAAATTGACTCCCAGTTGACAGTTAATTTACAATACAACACCCTCGATGCTAAGTAAAGTGAAGCCCAGAACAACACAACGCAACACACAACACACAACACACAACCAAACCTAAAACAACTTATAACACCTTGTACAAGGGTTTTTAACGTCAAGTATCTCATAGATACACTCGTCCTGGCGTGCTGGTGATTGTCTCCTCTCCCAACTCATCGACATATACACATAAAACAATTTGAATGCTGCGATTAATGAAAGTGTAAATTGAGAAAAAGACCAAAGCGAGAGCTTAAAATAACTTCTTCGTCAAATCATTTAAAAAGTGTCAATTTGTTTAAATTATTCGCGAGCAAACTGACGAGTAATTTGCTTTAAGTTTGCACAAAAGGCGAAAAGACATCAAACTGAAAAGGAGGGAAAGTACAACTTGTACAGCGGTTAATTATAAAGGATCACCTTGTCGAGCTGTATGTAGTGTTTGTGTGTATGTGTGAATTTAATGTTTTAGTCTGCATTTTATATTCGATTCTCTGTCTCTGGCTGGCTTCAGTGTTTAGGATTTCGAATGCTTTTCTGTGGTTTCTGTAATTCAAGTGTAATTGTGGGTTTGGCTCATTACCAGCACGCAGGAGAACATTTGAGACGGAATTCTAAACCAAACAACAAATGCCATTCGGGTTGCGTGAATCCAATGAAGAAAATTACTACGAAATGCATGTGTTGGCATGAAATCAAATGGTGGAAGTGTTTGTATGCATGTGTGTGCGTGTGTGCGTGTGTTGGTACGCCATATTGATTTGGCCAATAAATATTTGTGTGTTTTCAATTGTTTGCGAATTGAGTGGCTTCCCTAATTGTTCTTCACTCGCTCATAAGCCCCTTAAAGTGGTTTCTGTGGTTTTGAGATACTTCAAGTAATCGTCGAAACAATCCACAATTTACTTAATTTTTTTGGATACCTAATCGATTCAAGTGTTTACTTAATCAATGAATGTGCCTTGCTAAGTAATTTTTTAAAAATCTATTTGGAACCGATGTTTCAAGGAGCTATCAATTTCATAGATATGTTTTTCTTCTTTCTGAACTGAAAGGATTTGAAGTAAAAGAGTTTACTTAGCGTCTTATGTATGGGGAACACTATTTTGTTTGCATTCCTCTTAATATTACTTCAATGTTATCAATCTGTATATTTTATACATAGCTACCATTCTTATATACCGTGTTGTTTCATAGCTTTGCTCTTGAAGCTATACACAAGCAAAATAGTAGTTGTGCAGTAGTAGATTTGTCTGTTTTGCCATGACCTGCTACCCAATTACAGATAACTTATTTAGCAAGGAATTTTCGGGCTATGCTCCGAAGTTTTATATAGATTAATAAGTATAATAGATTTGGCTATTTTGTACTGATCTATGATCCAACTACAATAAACTTATATACGGTAGTGTTTCGAAAACTTACTGCAACGCTTTAGCATGAACTATCACTCAACTGCTTGTATTCCATGCAGTTTTAAGATTTACTTCAACGCTTACTATAGGCAAATACCAAGGCTTTACTTCTAGGCTTTACTCCATGATATGTATAGGCAAGTCTATAGTTAAGCAGGGCTGATTGGGTTGTTTTGGCATGCGTAGCATAACTATCTTAAATAGCAGATTTAATTATCTATTTGTAAAATTGTTAACACAACTGGTCCAGACCTAAGTAAGACCAGTTGACAAATATTTCTTTTAGTGGCAGCTATAATAACATTGGAAGAATGTAGGTTAATATACTGTTTCTTTGTCAGACTATTATAGTAAAGGACTGGGTAAACAATGGTGTTAAGTAACAATTAATTTTTTTATTCCTGATATGTACTCAAAATACTAACAATTTCATTATTAACATTGACCAAATACACTTTCGTTATATGAACCAACATTTACAATGTAAAATATTTACATTGTGACCGAAAGGTTTTCGGAAATTCTCATTTAAAATTCGCGCGCTGTATATTTTTCGATATTTTAAGTTTATGTAGTTTGGCAGCACTGTCCTTAATTACTATGCCAAAAAATGAGCGCGATCTGTCGGACAGTTCGTTTACGGCAGCTGTTGAAACCAGTTCACCTCAGTAGTGCGTTGCGAAAAAAACAATGGAAAAAAATATTGAACAAAGAGTTTGCATCAAATTTTGTTTTTCGAACGAAATTTCGTGTGCAGAATCGTTGCGAATGCTACAAAAGGCTTATGGGGAATCAGTTTTATCGAAAACTCAAGTTTATGAGTGGTACAAAGCCTTTCAGGACTGTCGTACGACCGTCGAAGACATGCCGCGTTCTGGACGACCTTCGACCTCTACCACCGACGAAAACATTGAAAAGGCAAAGGAAATCGTGTTCAAAAATCCTCATGTGAGTGTTAGAGAGATAGCACGAGAGCTAGGCATCGGTCGTGAGATGGCTCGTTTGATTTTGGTGGACAATTTGTGTATGCGACGTGTCAACGCCCGGCTTGTTCCGATTCACCTCAATTTGTTCAACATTATCAACGATTTTAAGGCCAAACATTCAATAAATACCATCGAACAGCCACCGTATTCACCTGATCTTGCACCGTGTGACTTTTTCCTGTTTCCCAACCTCAAATTACCACTCAGAGGAACGCGTTTTGAATCCATAGAAGACGTAAAACAGAATTCGCAGAGGGAACTCAAAGCCATACCGGAAAGCGCCTATAAAAATGTTTTGATGATTGCAAGAAACGTTGCAATTTGTGGAATCCCTTCTAATGGAGCATTTGAAAGGAGATAAATAAATATTGATGAAGGTTAAGAATTTTGCGTTTTATTTAAAATTTCCCGAAAACTTTTCGGTCACAATGTATAATTACAAAATATTTCATGCTGGTATTTAACTTTACCACAATACTACAATAAATACTAGGTTTTTTTTTTGCATTTTACTTTATTTTAATAGAGAATAAAATTGTTATGGTTTTTCAGCAAAAGCTTTCGTTGCAGTTTTTCGGACGAAAGTGCAGATGGGTCTGTGATTTTTTCATAAGCGGCTACGTGCTCAGATATTCCTGCAATTTACTGGTATTGAGTTTTTACTAACCTTTTTAATACCTATTAAATATTCTATTATCTTCTATATTTTGTTCTGTGTGCTCTCTGGATAAAAGAACACTAGCAGAAAATGCAAATAGAAATTAACAAAATGTAATAGTTTGCTTTGGAGGAGTTTTTCAACTACTTTTTCCTATGAATTCTTACGTTGAGTCATGATTACCTTCTACTCAAAAAGTACTCGAATATTGTAAATAAAACACACAAATTTAAATTTTATTCCAAATTTATTTTATCATGTTGTGTTAAAAAGTAATATAACAAAATGCAGTAAGTGCCAATTGATATATTTCTTTTGAATCTCACCTTTCAGATCAACACATTGCGATTCGAAATATATGTTCTTCGCAGTTTAAAAGAAATATTTACTTAATTTTTTAAATTTTCTTAACTAAAATTATAAATCATTTAATAAATATCGCATAATCATTGCAATATTTCCTTAGGATGATGTGTAGGTGTCCCAACGCAAATGTGAATACTTACCAGGCTCATATAGGTCTTTATAGTTCTGTTTATGTAGCTAATGCAAGGCTTCTGTGAATCTACTAAATTAGCAAAATATTGAGAAAAGCATAAACATGTTCTAGTTGCGAGAAAAACTTGTCCATGCCATAGACATCAAGTCCTTGCAGCTTTAACAAGGACTGTGTAAAAGTTTAATGTATTTTAATGAAGGGCAAATAAAATTACAACTTCGCTTTCATTTAATAAACTTCGTGAAAAAATGAATTAAGGGAAAAACCAAGTTGTGTACTTTATCAGCGCAGTCGAAATTGCAGCTTCATTAAGTCCAATTCAGTTTTAATTTAATCAAAA
>NC_051847.1:227037824-227054385 GCF_002237135.1 Teleopsis dalmanni | reverse complement strand
TTTTTTTTTTTTTTTTTGAAATCCATTTATTTATTACAATCTGTCAGGAATGAATGACAATAAGTAATATATATAAATTTAAATCGTAATAATGGTTATTACGATATAAAAAGAAAGGCACGTATGGACTATGCCCAGTGACATATCCATATATATTTAAAATAAAAGTGTATTGTCTACATATACATATTTAAAATGTCTCGCGATGTTTTTCTTCTCAGCCTTGTAAAGGTATTGGAAGGGGACATCAGTTGAGTAACCAGAGGGTTTGGGTGCATATATAAGCGTTGAGCGTAATTCTTTAAAATACTTGCTATTTCTTCCTTGATTGTTCGAACATGTAATTGTTTATGTAGCTGTTCATTCGTTATATACCAAGGTGCGTTTGTGATCATTCGTAGTGTTTTAGATTGGAAGCGCTGTATAATTGCCAGGTTTGAGTCTGCTGCTGTACCCCATAATTGGGCCCCATAACTCCACATAGGTTTAAGTACAGATTTGTATATAAGCAGCTTATTGTCGAGTGACAGTTTGGAATTTCGGCTGAGGAACCAAAATAAGTTTCGTAATTTAAGACCCAAGGCTTTACGCTTTTTGAATATGTGCGATTTCCAGGTTAGCTTACTATCCAGATGTATGCCCAAGTATTTTGTTTCTACAGCTTGTGGTAATTGAGTATTGTTAATTAAGACCGGCGGGCACGTAGAACGTTTTGTAGTGAATGTTACCTGGACAGATTTTGATTCATTCGGTTTAATACGCCAGTTTATCATCCAGAGAGCAACATTATCAAGGCAGGTTTGAAGTTTGGTGGAAGCACTGATTGGGTCACTGTCAACTGATAAAATAGCTGTGTCGTCTGCAAATGTACCGATAACACTCTCATCGGTAAGGGGAAGATCCGCAGTAAATAAAAGATAAAGCATTGGTCCCATTATGCTACCTTGAGGTACTCCTGCTTCTATAACATGAAGTACTGTAGTTTCGTTTCCATGCTTAACGAAAAAGTGCCTAGCCGAGAGGTATGATTTTATAAATATGAAAAAATTTAGAGGTAGATACAGTTTTAGTTTGAACAGGAGGCCCTCATGCCATACTCGATCAAACGCTTGTGAAATATCTATAAATGCCGCAGTGCAATATTTTTTACCATCTATCGCACTATGGATATGTCTGACAAGTCTGTGAATTTGTTCTATTGTGCTATGTTTTTGGCGAAAGCCGAATTGATGGTCAGGTATGAGTCTGTTTTGTTGGATAAACGGAGTAAGGCGCTTTAGAAACAGGATTTCCATAACTTTTGACAGGATCGGAAGTAGACTTATTGGCCGATATGATTTGACGTCTTCTGGGCTTTTCCCTGGTTTCGGTATTATGGAGATTTGTGCTATCTTCCACTGTGGCGGAATAAACCCCCTTATTATCACAGCGTTAAATAGATGAGTGAGAAATACAAATCCTTTTGGTGGGAGCTGCTGCAAGGCCATGCCTGTGATTAAATCGTATCCTGGAGCTTTTTTTACTTTTAACTTTGTTATTACATCTCTAACTTCATTAATAGTATATCTTTTAATTGGAAGTTCCAATTGATAAGGCTCTTGTAGAAAATTAATCCTTTGATTCATGACATTAGGCATATTTTGGTTATCATTTGATTTAAAGACTTTGTCCAAATGTAACGCAAATGTTTCTGCTTTTTCAATATCGCTTTTTGCCCATGAGTTGTCGATTTTGCGTATAGGTGGTTGATAGACAATCGGTCTGTTGTTCTTTTTTATGGCTTTCCAAAGGGAATATTTTGTATCACATGAAGCACTTAGGTTTTGAAGGTATAGCGACGTGCGATTATTGTTATACTTTAAAAGAAGGGCTTTAACGAGTTTACACAGTTTGTTTAAGCGAGTTTTATCCGCAGGGAATCTCGACTGTTGCCAATGTTTTCTCATCCTACGCTTTTCTTTAATCAGGTATCTAATGTTAAATGGATAATCTAGCTTAACACTTTTAGAAATTGGTGGAGTTGATTCCCATGCAGACATTTGGACACAAGAGTTGAAATGCTCTACTGCTTCAGTTACGTCAGATTCAGTTTTTAACCTGACTTCGGTATTTAGACCAATTGAAATTAGTTGACGGTAACTATTCCAGTCAGTGTTTTTATTATGAAGAATACATTTTTCCATAATTTCACAGCAGTCATTGAGATTGATTATTATTGGCGAGTGGTCAGATGACAAGTCGAAATTGGACTTACAGGTAGTTGTTTCAATACGTACCCCCTTTGATACCGCAAAATCAATTAAGTCAGGTATTTTTCTTCTATCTGTTGGCCAATATGTGGGTTCACCTGTTGAGATTGTGTGGAGGTTGAGTACATTTATTGCTTCGAAGAGTTGACGTCCTTTTGGAGATATTAGGCGGGAACCCCATTTTAAGTGTTTAGCATTAAAATCTCCGCCTACTAGGAACCTAGGTCCAAGCAGCTGAAAAAATGATATGTACATATCTTTCGTGATACTGTGGCGCGGTGGGCTGTAGAGTGATGAGAAAGTCATGTCGCCTTCTTTAGTTTGTACTACAATGTTTGTTGCCTGGATTTCATTCTTGCAATATGGTTTTGCTTCGTAATGTTTTATCGAGTTCCTTATGAGGACCGCAGAGCCACCATTTCCTTTACCACTGGGATGCATTGTGTGATAAAGTTCGTAGTTCGGAATTTTAAAGAAACTACGCGTCGTGAAATGGGTTTCTGATACTAGCATTATGTCGACCTGGTTTAATTTTAAAAATGCTTTTATTTCGATAGCATGTTTTGATAGACCATTAGCGTTCCATATGACTACTACTAAATCAAGAATTTTGTTTAGTCGTCAAGTTGATCAGTAAATTTGTCATTACTACGATTTGTTGCATCATTTGCTTCAACAGTGATGTCATCTCACGGAATTCTTCCACAAAATTATTTGGAATTGGTGAAAGCTTCTCCTCTGTTTCGCTACTGGTGTTTGACTTCACTATTTGTGCGAATGTTTCAGGTGAATGAGAAGTCGTGATGTGTTTTTTGTTTAGTGAAGGAAGAGGATTTTCTTGAATTTGTACTTCCGGCGCCCTAGGTCTTAGTTGGGGATACATTTTTTTTGCAGGTTTTTGTATATTTGACATCCTTTGTAGTTGGCCGGATGATTTCCTTCACATAGAACATATTTGACATCATTGGATCTGCTTTTCCTTTCGCAATTTACAGAAGCATGATTTCCAGCGCACTTGATGCATTTAGGTTTGCGGTGACAGTATCCTTTTGTGTGCCCATACTGTTGGCAGTTTGCACATTGAGGGATTTCCCGTTTCGGGTGAGGTGGTTCAAATGTAACTGTAGTATACAAGAGTTTCTTAACCAAATAAATATCCTTATTATTTAGGTTTGGTGCAAGTTCAATAATAAACATGGGGAGAGGTTCACCTGACCCTCTACGTTTAATGTTCCAAACGTTTACAGCCGTATGTTCATGCTCCAGAAGTGCATTTTTGATTTCATCAATATCGGTTGAATGATGCAAATTTTTCAATATAACCCTAAAGCTTCTCTCTGTTTTTGGTTTGTAAGTGTAGAATTCAGTGTTTTTTAACTCCAACTGCTTTACAATGCTTACGTAAGAGTCAGATGTAGAAGGTTGAACTCTTACTTGACTTGGATTTAGCACTTTTAAGTCGAATTGATTTGCCGCATGTTCGTTTAACACATCTATTAGAGGCTTGATACAATGTACCTTATCAATAAATATAGGTGGAGGTTTCATTAATTTTGGATCTGTATCATTATTTTTTAACGATTCTTCAGTTTCTTCAGAGTCATCTTCCTGGAGATCTGCGTATCGGTTTGGTTTGACGGGTTCATTTAGCCAGTATGAGTCTAGCTTGGTTTGTTTTTGGCTTACTTGATGATTTTTACTTGGACTATCGCGTAATATGTATGTAATTGACATCAAATGCATTTGTCATGAAAGCGAAATTATAGAAAATACTTTGGCATGCTGCGAAAATTGAAAATATTTTTAAATCATTACTGACAGACAGCATTAATGGAATGGAAAAAAGTTTTCAAATAAAATGAAATCAATATAATTTGATTAAAATATCTACAATTTTTACTATTTTCAGTAACTATAGTGTACATTACTATGACGAGTTATTTTATTGTCCAAAAATGTGATAGTTTATTTCTTATGCAAAAGCAATTCACTTAAATGTGAAATTGAAAAATTTAATATAAGATAAATAAAACGTTACTGCATTTTTTATATTTACAATCAACACTGAATTAATGTTTCCAGATGAGAGTAGGTAAAAGTGGAATTATTCTTGAATCTTAATGATTACTTGATCCACCAAAGTCATCGCCTTAATCACTGTCAAAATTAAACCCACTCATATCCCAAATAATGGAATGACAGCGTTTTTTATTTATTTATTTCAGTATAACATCTATACAGACCCTCTGTGTTATTCCCAACGTAATTATGGCAAATCTTTTTGCAAACAAGCCACTTCATAGGTCATAGGAAGTTAACAAACTTATCCCAACTAAACCCCATTGTGCAACTAGTAGATTAGTGCATTGGACACGAACAGATACTGTAACGGAATTTCGTGTGTGTTTACTTACCTTAAATACTTCCCATGTAGCTGAGAATGGTAGCACCGCTAAACCAACCAATAAATCGGCTACTGCTAAGTTAACTATAAAAAAATTTGTAACACTTCGTAACTTATTCGAACAGAAAACTGCGGCTATAACCAAACAATTTCCTCCTATCACTAATACATTTATAAATTCAAGTATGGCTAATGAGATCAGATTCGTGGGCTCCGTCCATTGTACTGAATTGATGAGATTCTCACACTCCGTTTCATTCATGGCGGTATTTTAATGATGGTTATGTGCATATACGTTTCGACCACCTGAAATAATACAAAACACAAATAGCAAATATAAAAAATTGTTTAATCAATTTGCCAGCAATTTATCTAAGAGATTGCTTTAGAGATTGATATAAGCGAAAGCAGATACTAGCGGTGGAAGTTGCATTAATTACTCGAATAATTGTTATTTTATGCAAATCATTACTTCTACTTTTGTTGGTGATGAATGAAACCTTAATTAGTCAGCAATGCTGTAATTTTCCTATTTAATTGCAAACGTTTTGCCATTTCACTTTTGCTGCTCTGAGTTGGTGAAGTGTAAAATACAAGAGCCCTATCCTTTGTATAAAAATGATAGAAATATTCACAAGAAATTATCGCAAAGGATTATTAAATATTTTCAAATTCGCTCGCAATTAGTAGCTACACTTCAAATTAGAATGACATTAGTCTTTGGGTCGTGATTGTCGTAGCATAGTGGTTTAAAAATTATATGAAAATATCTGAGGTGTAATGATCTGCAATTTCACTTTTTTAAAAAGAATAGGGATTGAGACTATTTGAAGGCATATGAACTACTCCAATTAACTCCAATGAAAGAGAATATATGCAGTCCTTCAAATCTTTAAATGAAGGTCAAAATGTTTGTCATTGTGGTGTTTTTTGTATGGTGAGGGAAAGCACCAGACAAAAGCTGGACATACGATGATTAAGACTAGAGTTGTCAGCGCCGTGATGCGAGTGAAGAAAGAAATATATTCTTTATAGGAACTAATGTATTAAAAATATCTTTTAAAAGAATTTTAACACTTTTTAATAGCTAGCTAATTTTTATTGAGTATTAAATAATGTATTTCTAGATTCAGCTTTAAAAGATTCAGTTCAATTTTAAATAATAATAATAACAGGTTTTTAAGATACTTAAAATTTAATGATTGAAAATTTTTTTAAATTAAGTTTGATGCAGAATATTTATAGATAGTATACAGAATATTTAATCGAAATTAAATTGATATCTTAATGAAATTATTTTTCCTGCAAAATTTTTTGAATTCTTGATTTATATATTATATACAAAAATTTCATATAAATATAGAATGAAAATACCTTTATACTACTTATTAACTGACAAAACAGCAGATGAAGCTTATACATTTTATAATATGAAAAAGTAAAAAAGTATATAAAGTTTCTGATAAGTGATATGTATTAAAAAGTCTTCAGATATTATTTGCTTACTTCTATGACATAGATCTATCTAACAATATATATATATGTATATACATATATATATGAGTATATGCTCAGTAGTAAAAGGAAGCAAATAGGAGAGCTCGGCAAGTGTAGATAATTTGAAATAGAAAATGAAAACGCTTTCTATTTAAATATATAAGCGATGTGAATTTAACCTTATTTGATGAATAATTACTATACACTGCGTAATAACATAGTATTTTTTTTTATTTTATTGTACTAAATTTTACAAAATTTTTGTAAAATTGATTTTCCGGTTTTTTCATATTTCATATTTTCACATTCTCATATTTTTTGTATATTTGGTGCTGTTAACTAACACTTTGACATATGCACTTGTGAGCGCATATTTGTGCTAAATTTTGCACTCATTGTTTAATTGAGTGCATTTAATAAACTTGTTTTGGTATCAATTCATTTAGTAGGATAATTCATGAGGAATGCCCATATTTTTAATACATGTGGAGTAGTATATAGTATCTAGTGTAGTATATAGTGAAGTACAAGTGTATAAGTATTTCTATAATTATATTATTATTATATTATTACACATAAGAAAAATGTAACATGGCAACTCTAGTTTATGTTTTAACACACATATGTGTAAATTTAAGGAGAATAAATGAGTTAGTAGATCGCTGATAGACGAAAAGAATAGTGCGTTTTAATTGTATTCTGAGCCGCTCGACTACACATGTATTCGTTATATTTGTCAATGTTGTTGAGAATCTTTTTTTTAAGGTTTCATCCGACTTAACTGAAATAAAAATGTTCATTTATTTTAAAATAAACTGCTGTGTTAATATATTACTCCTTTTTCGGTATCATGAAAGTCCTTATCATGTATGTATATTAAACTCTATTGAAAAATGCCTTTCGCAGAATATTAAATTTCACGTATATTGTTTATATATTTAATTAATTGACATCATTATGACTTGAATATAGCACTTATCGTCATTGTAATCGCAATAAAGATTATCAACCTTACCAGATATTTTTCCGAGTAATGAAATTAACCTTAATTAACAAAATTAAACAAAAGCAAGTAAATATGCACGGAAATTAGTGTGTAGAAAATACGCTCATTAAAATTTTAATTCATGTTTGTACATTGAATCAATAATTGCTTCAACACTTCAACAAATTAATTGCAAAATTAAATTAAATTACACACGCAAAGGTTACAAATGTTAAATCATTCACAATTGACGCCAGCAGTGGCGTTGCTTCCGGTTGTGTATGCAAAACGATTTAAATTACATTTGCTCTCCTGCCGTTATTGTTCGCTGCGAATAAAAACGCAACAATAAAAGTTGGCACGAGGTCTGCTCCTTAATCCTTTACAGTTTCGTTTTAGTTCCACAATTTTTTTTTTTTTTTTTGTGAATTTTAAACATGCAAACTTTAGCACTTCGAAAGGGGAAAGGAGTTTCGAAGGAGTGAATACTCATGTACTTGTCCGTTGTTTGAACGGACAAAAAGCTGTTTAGTTAGTTAAGTGCCCAGTACGTTGAATATTGGGAGCTATTCGGAAAATATGCTGAAGGCTGCCAAACAAATAAGCAAATTCAAGTGGAAGTAGTAACGTGATTAATTTGCTCCTTGTAACTCTGGTAAGCGCGTTAGGTATTACGCATATAAATGTGATTTTTCTTACAACATTCTTATAACACGATAATTACAGTTTCTTTATTAAAAGTATTAGCAAATTTTTGCTAGAAACTCATTTAAATGAAAACCGCCACTTCGAAGCAAATTTTATTTTCACATCCTGTATAAGTCAACATTCCACGCTAGGAAAATGTTGTGACATTGCAATACTAATGTGCTGTAATTATGTTGAAGGAAGTGTTTGCTCGTTTGGTTGCTTTGAAGGATAATATTTCATTAATCTCGATAACATTTCAATCTGATTCTCTGTTGTTAGACCTTAAAAATTTAGTAATGTTATCGGCAATACTGATTCTATAAGAAAGATTGTGTGTTATAATTAAAAAGTGCATTAACAGGAGTATCTCATCTTGTAAAGCATACGAAAAACGTTTCTGTATAATCACATTTTATTATAATAGAAATAATATTGCGCAAAATTTAAATATACAGCTTTAAGGATCAAGGCATTTATGAGCAATAAATGTATTCAAGTCGCAAAGCTTTCTGGCGTTTAAGAATAATAGTAATACTAAATCTAGACGATTTAATAAGTTATAATAATAATAGTAATAGTAATAATAAAAATCTTTTGTACTAAATAATTTTCTATTGAGATGATGAGGTCTACGTATTACCAATAATATATAACTCTATTCGTAGAACTATCCATCGACTCTCGATTTCATTATATTCTTATATATTGCTAAGAGTATCTGTCAAATATATATCTAAAACATTAGCTGGATGTTGAAATGGTCAGGATCAAATTTTATACACATATTACAGTTTTAGTTATATACCATTGTAATAAAGAGATCTTCCGGACAGTAGTGTACTACAACAAGAAAAACTCATTTTATATTATTTTTATTTAATTGATTTTTTGGTGTCCTGCCAAATCTGAAGCTCAGAGTCAGCACACTTTAACCAACTGACCCAAAGGCGTACTTGACTTGCATGTTTGACTTTCACACTTCTCTGGAGTTTTGTTAATTTGTTATGAAAATTTTATTAACAAATTCACTTGCTGTGTTTAAATTAGAACGAAATCATAAACCAGCTTTAGAATAATTGAATTAATTAATTATATTTTTATTTTTATTTAGTTAACAATTAAATTTCAATACTATTCTGTTTGTTGAGGTATTATTTGTCGCATGATTTATATATTCTTTCTTATGTATAGAACTTAATCTAAGAACGTTGTACTGAGACAATCATACTAATGTTACTATTTTAATCAAAGGTTGTGAAGCTGTGAATGTAGCTAACAAAAAATGTAATTATTGAAGCACATTTTTAAACTCCAATTATAATTCTGGAAATAATTTTTCAAAATAAAAAAAACTAATGAAATCAATTACAGTACTTTTAAAAGTTAATGAAAGGCACTAATTACGTTAAAATTTTATTGGCAGAATTCTACCTAAATTAACCTTCGTCATGTGAAGCCAAAATCCTTGTAGTCAATAAATGTTTCCTTTTTTTCTTGTACTTTTCCTCCTTATTCCTCTATACCCAAGTGCTGTGTCAAAATGCCATTGAAACATTTATCAATGAGCAACACAGCTGTTGCGTTTGGAATTTTCGTATTTCTAATTTGTTTTTTGATAAAAAAAATTTGAAAATATTTTCTCCCTCCTTGCATCTAGCATGCTGGTTTATGGAGCAAACTTACCAGAAATAAAACCAAAAGCCACGAAATTTATGAGTTTTTGTTTTACTACCAACGAAAGGAAAATAAATGAAATGCAGAAAAAATAACAAAATAATAACGAAGTGAACAAAACAGCATTAAATCACACAAATTATTAATGACAATGTTAACAATCAAAATTTATGTCCGTAAACACTCGAAATGTTCGGAGCTATAAAATTATTCGAAATATCCTCATTAACTCTTGTAAAACAATAAACCACACGTTAAAACTTACAAAGTGTGAATTTATTAATAAAATTAAATTTCATTTTCCTCCACAGGGAAATGCTTCTACAGGGAAATGCCTCTACAGGGAAATGCCTCTACAGGCATTATTAAAGTTACTCATACGCCATGCGAACGCCTTACATGCATTGTGAAAGTTACTCATACGCCACGTGAAGAATTTTGTATACTCCAAATTAATAAATTTCTTTTCATTTAATAAATATAAAAATTTACTTTTATATTTAGTATTTCTGATTTAATTGTTTTATTTGGAAATCATTCTATAAACCATAAAGTTTTTGAGCACATAATTTAAATTGGTTGTGCTTTTACTGATCCTTCAATCAAATTTGTAAATCCTTTCCGTAAATAAATTTCAAATAAATATGTTAATTTACAAGACAAAGACATTTTCTGCGCGCATAGGCAATTTACCCAGAACAGCAGAACCCAGAACCACGCTGTAGTCACATAAAATGTTAACTCGTAACCATTAACAGAGATACGTAGACATCCGTGCGAACCTCTTTGTAGTTTGGTTACTGGTGTGCGTCCACATATTATTGTGCCATGGTGAATACGCATATTTATATCCGGTCTGACAATTCTGATAATAAAGCGACTATAAAGTGTCATCAAGTGAAATATATGGAAACTTTAAGTTCGGTGCCGATAAGGGGAGAATTTAAAGGGACACTCAAATATGCCAACTAAAGGATAATTTTATTTAAACTGACATATATGGCACGACATATAAACACATAAAACTATTTTATTTTGAGTTTTAGAAATTTTCAATTTAAGTGGAGAAAAATTTTAATATTTATAAATATTTATTTAAAAGCAACGTGTGGTGAAAAGCAATCTTAACCATTTATTATATACGTAGCAAACCATATTATAGAGAAACTCAATTTATGTTTCCATTCCAAAATTGTTGGGATTCAAATAAATGGGATCAAATCGAAATAATATAGTCTCTTTGCAAAGGGAATATTTAATTACTTTCAGTTTGAAGTAAAATGTTTTTATCTTGAAACTATAAATAGGTTGCTGACATAAGTTCTCAGTAAACAAAGTCATATATCACACAATACTCCTTGTACTAATTTCTTTATATCTTTTTAAAATAATAAAGAAAAATGAAAACCATTTGTGGCAATTTTATTTAAGAAACACTATTAAAGGAGCTTAATTTGGTTAAGTAATTAATTGAATTTTGAAAGAAAAAAAGAAATATCTTTATTTGTGTGATAATGTGCACAATTTAGATGGGTTACACTCTGACATGGTGCAATAACTTTATTAAATAAAAGATAAAAACAAACAACATAGGTATATAATTACTAAATTATTATTTAATCTAAGTAAACAAAGTAACTTTATTGAAATAAAACATATACTACTAAGTTCTGGTTCTTTTTTCAACTTTTTTTGCTAATGCAGCGGAGTGCACGTTTCGGAAGGAAATCTATTTAGATTATCGGTAATAACTACTTTCAGCTTATATGAACACAGATATCATGTACAACTAAATAAAAAGAATCATTGATTGCTTATATTTTATATGGCTAATAATTATATTTATTTTGTTTTAGTGTTGTTGTAAAAAGGATTACATGTATGGATTGGTTAACTGTACAAAACTGAGTAATTTATTAATATATATTCCAATGTCACATCTCCAGATTTTATTTTATTAAATTTGGAATATAGATTTTCTTTACTATAAACAGGTTTTTCGATCAGTAGTGGACTACAACAACAAAAATTCATTTTTATATTATTAAATATTTGACTAACCATACAGCTTTATCAATCCTGAACATGAATTATTATATTATATTACTATAGTTTATTATTATAAGTCTGTTATCGCCTAAATTGCTAAAATTATAAAAATTAGAAAAATCAGGGTTAAAAATACCCTATATTAATATAGCAAATATTGTAGCATTTAATTTTCCTATTTGTAAAGATAATAGAAGAAAGAATTCCAAATGCCGGACTTTCGTTATTTTTTTGACCTTTCATTTAATGTAATTAAAAATTATACAGTCCACTAAAATTAGCCATAACAGACAATATATTATTTTAACATTGATAGTAAAAAAAGTAAAATTAGCTTTATGGTTATTTTGTATAAATAGAGAACAATGTTCTAAATAAAATCAGTAATTTCAAAATACTCACTCGGTGTACTTTAATAATTTAATAGTCTTGGAAATAATTCTTGTATTTAATTATTCGTAAATAATTTTTTGGGACTGCAAGTATCAGGAATCGAACTCATGTCCTGCCAAATTTTGAAGCTCAGAGTCAGCGCACGTTAACCAACTGACCCAAAATTGTACTTGACTTTTATGTTCGTACATTTTTCTGGAGTTTTGTTAATTTGTTGTGAAAGTTTTATTAACAATTTGACTTGCTGTGTTTGTATTAGAGTGAAATCATAAGCCAGCTTTAGAATAATCGAATTAATTAATTATATTTTTATTATTTTTAATTGTTAAGTTTTAATACTATTCTATTTTCAATACTATTTTTCGTTCTCTTTAATAAAGTCTGTAAACTTAAAAATATATCCTCTTAATAGAGCGTACATTTTAGCCTAACATATTTCTATTGGCTCTGATAATAATAGTACTGATAGGGAAAAAAATTGAAGTAGTTTTTATTGTTTTAGTAAGATACATTAAGGTTTAAGCACATTCCAATGTATAATTATTAAAAAAAAGAGTTTTAATTTTATATAAACAATAAAATAAAATTAAGCTATTTGAGCCAGTGCACTTGAGTACTTTTACTCTTTATTAACTCGAGGTATCTTCAAAATCCCTCTTTATGTTATGTCTAAAATTTTTTGTTGAAATATTGTATAATGAAGCTTAGAACTGAAATCTGAAATAATAAATATCCGTAGAGGAAATCTTAACAAAATGCGTCAAATTCATATGTGAAAAGTACGAATCCTTTAAGATTTCCTTGAATGAGAATTGCACATCTATGACACAGAAAAACATAATAATAAACTTGACTGCTAGAAAAGGACCGTCAATCAATACTAAGAAATAAAAAATGAAGCAAATAATATTCAGAAACTCAAACCCAGGCAGAGAGTAATCCAAAAGGTAAACAACAAAATTGTTTCCTCAATTCAATGCAACCGCAAAAAAAGGAACTTCATGAAAAATAGAACAAATAAAATTGATGACATATTGAAAGGACAACTGCGAAAGGGAATGAGATAGGCAAGACAGTGTGGTAATGTCAACGGCAGCGGCAGCGGCAGCGGCACTGGTAACGTTAACGATACTGATTATAACAGAATAAAAAATTCATGAGCGCAATTGTCAGGTGCGACAGTTGCGACATGTATAAATTGCAAAAGATATACAAATGCCTTTGTGTTGTTAAAATTAAAATTCATGAAATTGATTTGTAGCAGTCAAGATGTGCTTAGTGCGGAGCGAGAAGGGAGCAAAAAATTACAAACAAAAATAAGATGATAATGCGAAGGTAGACAACGAATGATCCTGGCCGAAATGTCACACAAACAAGCTTCAATCACGACGACAAAAGGGATGACTCCTTCACTACTACAGAGCGCTAAGGCAGCCTGTGTAAGCCAGTGAAGGTAACGAACGCAAAGGTACATGTAGCATGTAGCAAAGCAACAATAATGTTGCCAGCAACACTAGTGACGTCAATGTTACGTGAGTAGCTGATTGATTGATTAATGTTTTGCATTGTAACGGAATAGTTAAATATTGATTGAGTACGCACACAGAACCAATTGAGCTTCTTTGTGTTGAATAGAAACGTAGTTGACTTTCTGGCGATACAGAATACACTTGTATTGGTATGGGTGTAGGTGAGCCTGAATGTTATGAAGTTTGTTCACAAGGACACTTATGGCGTTTTATTTGTCTGTTTGTTTGTTTGTCTGTTTGATTTGCCGTGTTTTTGTCATTTGCATTGTTTTCTATTTGCATTTCGTTTAACATTTGCGGTTGACATTAGTGCAGTTTGGTACTTCGAAGTCAAATCAAAATCGATTGGCAATTAACAGTGACGTGACACTTATTTCGGATTTTTGTACTACAAAGAATGTCAATTGCTCAATCATTATTATGCGTATTAATTTTTGAATGCCATGTTTTGAAATGAATACGTTTGGAAAACAAAGCCTGTTGACTCACGTCAAATCCTAACGAAAAATATATTATTTAATTTATCATAAATCTGCATTTCAATTTTATTGTCAAAATTTTATATGTAACGCAATTAACAAGTCTTATATTCAATCAGTTAAAGTGTGCTTTGAGGTAATTTCAACAACAGTGACGTAAACAATAAATATCAATAAATACTCGGTGGTAGAAAGTAAGCATAGAAGGTAAATTGTCTGATTTTACTTAAGTTGAAAAACGCCAGAATGATCCTTTTTACTATTCTCTCTAAGTTGACATACAACCTCAAGTGGGTCCGTTTGGAGGGCTACAATCATTTGCACATAATGAACTAGTGATTATGTGGTTATGTGTCGGGCTTGAAATCCACCTTATAAAACATCGCTCTAAGGAAAATGAAGAGGAAGTCTTAGATAAGGACACGTCTTTAATGGTCAAATAAATAAAAAAAAAAATACTTGGTTTTTTAAATAGAATTATATTTAAATATTTTAAACAAATTACCATTTTAATTTAATAAGAAACAGCTTTTAATTAAATATATTAAATTTATCTTGTAGATGAGTATTTAATTGCTATACTGACTTTATCGTAATTTTAAATGACATTTTGTATTTTCTCACATATCAAAATATCACAAAATAATACACTAATACTACCAATATATTAATAGCATATATAAAATCACATTATTATTGAAATTTGACTAAAATTAATTTAATAATGAAATGAATGAAAGTTAATAAAACTCTATTAAAGCCACATCCTTGTTAGATGGCCTCATGATGCAACAATGTCTATCAGAGGAAAATGAAATTTGTTAAAGTCACTGAGCTCAGCAGGAGCCTGCAACCAGAACCACAGCAACAGTAACAGCAACAATAATTCTAGTTGCAGCAGCAACAGTTTCTGTTAATATAATAATCAGGTCAAAAATGTCCTTTAATAGGACAGTTTTCGTCAATGTGATGCTTACTTAATTGTTTGTGCTTTAAAATGTAAGCAGACGAAGGAGTAATAAATGACGTGCAAGAAATTCCTGCTGAGGGCGGTATTTACCTTTGCATGACATCCTATCTGGTAAGGATTATGGCTAAACGACTTAACTATGGTTACTGAATTTAAAACTATTTATCCATAATATCATTAAAATCTAGGGATTAAGATTATTAGCTTTCGTAGAAGATGAAACGTCTTTATGTATTCTTGGGTTATGCTAGTAAATTGATAAGTTTGATTATATTAATATTCATTACTTGGATAGAAAGGAAAAGCTCATAACGATAGAAAAAGACAATAGAAAATAATCAATTAAAAATATGAATCCAGAATAGATGGATGTTATTCTCTTCATTAGAAAGCATAAAATCCATCTCTTCTTCCTACCCAAGATAAGAGGTATTACGGTGGGTTTAAGCACGAAAGACAAATATCTGGGTATCATTCTGGACTTGAAACTCAGCTGGACGGATAATTTGGCTGAAAGGGCCCCTAAAATCACATGAGCAACTTACTGCTGAAGAATAGCCATGTGCCGCGGTTTGGGTCTCCAACTTCGAATCATACTCTGGTTTTACACAGGTGTTGTCTAACCTGCCTTTTGGTGGCAACCTACTATAAAGACGAGCTATACAAAATTAATTGACAAAACAAGGAGGAGCTCTACGCTCTACCCTCTCGAATGCCTTTTTCAATCCGCTTCAGTGGCTGCCATCTTGGCTGTTGTTTATAAATTCTTCTTTGAAGAAGCAGCGTTATAAAGCTGTGAAAGCCTAATTTCTCAGTACTCATATCTACCAACCCATAGAAAGATTTATCTGTTAACAGCTGTACTTACTGAATCCATTTAAGCTATCTCTGTAAATGAAAAATATATCAAGATTTGAATAAATTCCACAAGTCATACACAAGGCTTTGTTCAGTGCAATGAACTGAATGCAGGAGTGACTTCTAATTTAAACTTGGTAAATACACATGTTTGTAATTTTTTGTCAATGTGTATTTTGGTTTGTGTCCTTGCTAAAATTATAATTAACTCATAGTGCAGATTAGGAATAGAACTTAAATAAATGTTTTATTAGAGCCCCAGGCACAGTCACAGGCACAGTCACAGGCACAGTCACAACCACTACTACTGCTTCTATTGCTGGTGCTTATTAATTTATTAAATTGACATTAGTGCTCCATTACCTTCAACTACACTCGGCCCACACTTTCTGCTGAGGACTAAACTATCGTTATGCGAATTTAATTATGAATTAATTAGCATGTCTATTATGCGCTTATAAGCATTGCTGTGGTCCTTATGTGTATGTGAGTGACGTTTATGTTTGCGTGGGTGTTGGTGTTTAATTTCATGTCAGCCTTGTGTTTATGTTGATGTGTTGTTGATAATAAACGGTCAGTGTGGTATGCAAAAAAAATATTATTTCACTAAAAATAACTAAAAATATTGCAGTGCCAAAACGACTCGGTTGACTCGGTTTGGGTTTATTTAAGGAATACGCATTTAAGGATTTCATGTAGGCAGTTTATACCTAAAATAGATTTTTACTTTACATAATCTTCCGGACCTTTTCAAACAGACATTGAAGTATTTACTTAAATTTTA
>NC_051847.1:227024844-227037724 GCF_002237135.1 Teleopsis dalmanni | reverse complement strand
AATTTGAGTTTGAATTTCACATTTGGCATATTTCAAAATCAACTTTCCCCACACCGCCTTGCCTTAGCTAAGTACGCCCTTTTCCCGAGCACTGAAGGCGTGCTTATGCCAAATGACATTGTGTCATGACTCAAACTAATTTTGCAAGATTTATGCATAATTAATTCAAAACTCTTACATGTTTACATTGGCAACAAGCGAGATACTTAAATGTATCTTTAAATTAGTATCTACTGGCATAACCGTAGTGGGCTTTGCTGGCTGCCAGCGCTGCTCTGTGTAGATGCCAACTACACACTCACGGAATGCTTTCATGTATTTTCAATGAATTAATTGCCAAGGCTTGATATCGGAGTTGAAAAAGTAGGAAGACAGCAAACTCAAGGTAGGAGAAAAGTACGTGGAAGCTGTCAGCGAAGCGCTTTAAACTGTTTCCCATTAAAACCGAATACTTAGAATGTGTTACAGTGACAAAAATATGCATTTGTCTATGATGTTAACATACAAATTTAAACTATTCAATTTAGTTAGTTCAAAAAATTAAATACACTCAAGCGAAAATATTAGTATCTATTCATTTGTACCGAAACTATCGTTATAAGTGCTTACCGTTCAGATCAATTGAGTAACAATTATGGATTCTGTACATGTGTCACCTAGAGTGGAATATATGGTCAGATATGACATGATGGTTATAAAAGAACTACCCACATTGTAATGGAGAGTGCCTTAACTTTCTTCATAAAACCAAAGCAGTTCTGTGGGATATCCATTTGTGCGACTACATCAAAAGTTAAAAACAGAGAGTATGTATAACTTGGGGTCAATACTGTAATCATGCAGCATTTTGAATGGCTTAGTCTGAACAAATACATGCATACAGGCTACACAGTTGTTAACTCGGGTTACTCAATCATCTCTAAACTGGGATGATGTTCAAAGACAGTATTAAAGAACACTGACAATTGTAGATACAGTAAAATGCCAAGTGAAGCATCTGTCCATGTTATCTGCTTAGCTCTGGAATTGCCAAAAAATGCATCTAGTACCTTAATCTGGCTCCCAAGACTTCAATTATTTATTTTCTCTAGCTCTATTTACTGGGTTTGATTTCACTATGAATCTATGCTCCAATATAGATCAGAGCATTTCGTATTTTTTGGTTAACACTTGTAGGAACTAGATGGAAACTGTTGGGATATGACGTATTGAGCATGAATGATGTTTATGATTTAAGTCTGTCCAATTTTCTTAGATTCATTAAGGAAATTAAAAAATTGGAGTTAGTATAGCTCAACCAGTTTTAGCAACTTAACTTTTCTTTTGGAATTTGGACACAACGTTAAACTGATTGAGCACCTTGGATTATCCTTCCCTACACTCAGGAAGAAAAGATCTATTATGTTGTTTAAATGAACTTTAAGCTATGTAGTCTTGAGTAATTTATTTTTTTTTCACAAAAAATTATTGGTTTTTCTACAGCTTTTCTAAGATCTAACATTCAATCCCTTTATTGTACATGAAGACCTGCTTTATAAGTATGTATCTCCTAACCTCTATGTGAATAAGTTTTAACTCTATAGGTGTTTTTAATTTTTACAATTTAAGTATCTAACCCTAAGCCATCTTCTTGCTATAATCCTTCCTTTCATTCCTTCCTTTTGTTCACTTACTTCCTTCAGTGTATCGCAACGGGTCATTATTTGAGCTCGTGGACTCTGTTACACAAGGCCACCACTACAACCTTACCACACCTACTTGCATACCGTTTTGAATCTAATCCTAACTAAATCTTTATATGCCGTATACCTTATGCCTTTTGTATTGAATTTCTTATTCGAATCTTCGAATTCCAATTGCTTTAATTCCATCCTAACTATTCACTCCGTTGAGCTTCTATTCATGTATCGCATGGAGTTTCAATTAACGTTTCAATTTCGTTCGAATGTCTTAAGTCCTTAAAAGACAGCACCACTGAACGAGGCTCCACTGAACTTTGACGAAGTTCTTAAATACGCATAAACGGGACAATAATATCGACTTTTAAAACATTTTTGAGCGTTAACAGAGTTGAAGGGAGAAGCAGACAATACACAGAAAAAACTGTGTCATCTAAGCGAGCACGCTTCACGCACTCTCATCCTCATCCAATTAGGGACTTAAAACTGGCTATAATAAATATGCAAAAATAAATCCAACAACAATTCCGCCCATTGCAGTGCTGTTGACAAAACCAAAACAGGAAGCAGCCAAGCACAATTATGAGGATAATGACACTTTAACAACTTTTATGGACTTTGTTTCGTGATTAACGCCGACTTAGGACATTTTTTGCAGTCGGAGTTTTGTAGCCCCTTAAAATCGCATAAAAAGATTTACACTTTGTCTACTGATTTGAGGCACGAACGTTGATGAGCAAAATCGAAAGCAAAGCGACATGGTTAAGCTAGGGAGAGCTGAAGTGAGGAAATTTATTTTTACTTAATTATTTTTATGTCAACTTAAAGCTTACAATGAAAAATTAGTAAAAATAGCTCAAGAAAGGCTATCTATAGCTGTTGCATAGATTTATGGAAGTGTCAGTGCAATCTACCGTCGGCTTAACTGACGACTGCAGCAGATCAAAATAGAACAGAATTATATCAAAACTCTTATTGGTTTCACTACTGACATCTATCTTGCTAGCAGCCTTAAGGATATGCTTTACTTAATATTTAGCCAAAGCCTAAAAGCAGATAGTGTTAAGCGGAATGAAAGACTGCGCTGCTGTTCAATAACGCCACACAAACAGAACGCCTCCTCTGTACTTCGGAAGAGTAATTTTTGTTCGTTTATTATAAGAAAAAATTTATATAAGAAAAAATATAATAAAATTTGTAAAACTGTTAAAATATTTGTGAAAGCAGCGAACTCATTTGCTAAAAATTCCTTCACTAATGCAATTTGTGTGCCAACTTTTGTCAATTTTATTTTCGGTAAAGAGTTTTTATGGCTTTTAACAGCAGAGGAAGGACTCTGTTCAGCTAAGCAAAAAAAATTTGTGCACAACAAACCCATTTGCATACGTCAGGGAAGACATCAGCGTCGACATCTTACTGACATGTTGAGGTGGATGCCAGGATTATTGGTATTCTTTTTCATTTATCTTCATGCTGGATTTTCTAACATGCTTAGTTTCTTCTTGCATATGCATTTTTTTCTCTTAAGTAATACATTTTCTCACCCAAAATCCAATTGCTAAAGTCAATCAATGTTGCAATGCACGATTTTCTTAATATTTCAAATTCTTGATATTGGATTTTTCATCTTATTTAGTTTGTTGGTTTATGGAATTTTATTGTATTCTTGAAAAAATACCAAAATTATTTACTACTTCTATAGTATAGTTGTTATACTACCTCGGTGATTTATATCTTGCTCTTTCTAAAATCACTGAAAGGTTTCATTCACGTTAGTTAGATCCAGAAAAGTCTTAATCCTTTCTAGGTCGATGCTTGAACACTCTGCTTCGTTAATTCGTGATTCGTTTCTTGTGAAATTGGCCCAGAATCTACTAAAGTATATGAGAGCTGTACAGTCTTCAGAGATATGTATTATAGGGTTGATTTTATGTCCAACAAAGTCTTCATCCTTTTTGGGTCGATGCTTGAACACTCTGCTTCGTTGATTTGTGATTCGTTTCTGGTAAAATTGGCCCAGAATCTACTAAGCTGTATGAGAGCTGTACAGTCTTCAGAGATATGTATTATATGTATGTTATAATACATATGTATTATGTATTATATGTCTTCCATGTAGAGGCGTTTAAATGCTAATACACATATTAAAATATATATGACAAAAAATTCTTAACTTTGTTTATTAAAATATTTATTGCACATTAAAAATGGCTTGAAGATTAAGAATGATAATTAGTATTGAAAAAAATAAATTAGGAATAAAATTTGGTACTGAGAAGTGAATTCACTCTTTGTTATTTTTTTTCAATTTTTCTTATAATTTAGTCTTATCAACTAAATTATATTATATATTATAAATTTACCTCTTTTTGGACTAGAAAATTGCTTATATTGATATTTGCTTATTGACGCATTCGTAGATTATAACAACAATAAATACAGTAATCCCCCTATATTACTGTACCCTTACAACGCGTTTTCCTCCTACGCGATTTCAATCCCCCATATAACGCGGGGTTGTACAGTTGTACAGTTCAAAATTAGCTTCGCGTAACTTTGCACGTGTGTATACGGGGTATACGGGAATACCCCTATAACGCGTTTTCCTATAACTACCGTGTTATAGTTGGGATTACTGTACATTGACAACTGCAGCAAAAGGGAGGCATGAGGAAAAATGTAGAAATCAAGGGGAATGCAGAAAAAGTATCTTTAAGGCTGAAAAAATTAAAAATAAATATTTTATATACAAAACAAAATTTGTTAATTGGTTTAAAAGAAAATAAAAAATTTGTGGATTCAAAAATTTTGTTGATTTTTCTCACCATTCTCACCATTTTAAAATCTCTCACAATATATCCAAATTTCCATTTTCATTTATACAGAATTATAATTATTTGTTATTTCTTTGCTATGCTCACTTATTATTGTTATTATTTCTTTTCATTAATTTTTTTCTATCAATGTTTACATTATTTAATTTTAAAGTTCTTGGAACTAAAGTCGGTTTTGCTATTAATTCACAGCATCACTTAAATTCACCATAATTCAACAACAACAACACCCAAGCCTAAAGGTATGCTAATCGTTGTCTACATTACCTTCAGTGATTTCGATTTTACTTTGCAATTAATGCAGAAGAAAAAACTTATTGAACTTATAAATAATTTATATCACATAAGCCACTAATAAACTTTCCCTAAGGCAATTTTTTATTCTCATTTTATTTCCAATTCACTGCACTCACATACACAAGCGAACGAAAACATGAACATTTAATAAAAGCAAGAGCAACTGTTTTACAAACACAGAAAGCGAATAAAATCAAAAAAAATAAACAAAGGCACATAGAAACTAAGTGAATGATGCTTTTGTCCTATTTAAGTTTAACATTAACTTTGAAGTCCTTAAAACTTAGGCTTATTTTAGTTATTATATTGAATTATACGCAGTAATCTCAAAGTCTTTATTTATAGATAGATGTTCACTTTGATTAAAAAAAAGTAGTTTTATTAAAATAAATTTTGGTTTAATTTTTAATTTTATAATATTTTATCTAAATTAAATAACAACAGAAAACTAAATTATAAGTAATAATTCTGTTAAAGGTTTGTACACAAGCACATTATTTATTACTAGAGGACTCTAAATACAAACAGCTACAACATCTGATTGTAGTATAAATAAAAACAGAAATCTTAAAAATTGCATTTAAGAAAAATTACTTTCAGAATATGTATAAAACACAATTTTAAAAATATTTCAAATGCATTTGCAACGTTCCAGTTAACACACCATTTCAAAATAGCAGCTTTCTAGTACTCACTAGAGGGCACCACAACTACTAAATGCTTTTAATGTTGCCATACTAGTTATTGTACATGTTCAAAATTATTTAAACTAAACTGATATGATATAATATTATATTCAGTGACGATTGCTCTAAGGTGCGGAGGTGTGCGGTGAACACCCTAACATAATTTCCAAAATGTCAAATAACATTGAAATATAAATTTATTAAGTATCTTCACATCAAGAATTATTATTATTTATTACATTTCCATATATATTTTTTTAAAGTTTTAGCAAAAACAATTAAATATAATTGTCTATGAAAACTCAATCAATTTGCTTCTGTTAGCTGCTATACTTGTTAGTTGTGCTCATATATTTGCAGCTCAAATCACAGAACATTTCTATTTTATTTCGTCTCTCCCCTTTGTGTGCAAAGAAGTTGGCAGCACATTCATACGTTGCATATGAACAAAATAATGTGCGTGTGCTCCCATTCGTAATATCAGAGATAGAGATTTATATAGTGGGAATTGTATGAGAGTGAATTTTTGTTGTATTCGAATATCAACGAATCCAACATAATGATTTGCCAAAGTGGTTGCGTGAGCGGCTGAAGTTTGCAGCTCATCTCAGCATACATTTCTATCACATTTCGTCTCTCCCCTTTTAACAGTAGCACCCACAAATTTCTGTTCTTACTGTGCGGAGTACTTGTGCGCACACTTGTACGTTGCAAGTGGGTTTGATTTTGTTTGATCACTGGATAAACATGTATGGTTCTGAGTTAAAACTCTTTTGTTTGAAAAAAGTTGGTTTGATGTTACGAGAATTAGTATGTAAAAAGTTTTGTTTCTTCCATATTGATATAATATTAAATTTATATATAAATTATTAATTTAATTTGTTTAATATGTTCTTTTGTTAATGAATTGTTAATATAATATTGCGACTATATTATTGCCTTATATAATATAGTTATTATTAATAAAAGATCTCATATATTTTAATATAATTGGTACATGTAAAAACAACATTAAAGAAGGGCCGCACACCCTTCCAGATAGGGCACGCGTCGTCACTGATTATATTATATATATAAAATATATATATATTTATTTATTCTAAAGAAATAATTATCTTAAATTAATCTTATTTGATGTTTTTTATTTTGACATAATATTCTGTAACACATCGGCTTAGATTAATATCAAGAAGTAGTGCGAGTCTTAGTCAGTTATACGTGTACATAAATTAACTTGAATTCTTTTGTATGGATAATGCATTAAGTTGCGTTAGAACTCGCAAGTAAATTGCGAAGACACAAATTGAAATTGTGTAAACGTACTATAACACTAGTTACTGGTGAACCGTAATTAATCCAGGTATGGTCCGCTTTATATACAACATTTTTTGAATTATCAAGAACTAACAAATACTATTTTCTTAATATTATTGGAGTACTTAAGAATATTAGGTGTTTTCGGCATCTTTTAATTGTAGCAAAAAACAGCAAAGTGCTTACTATAAGCATTAGGCTATATACTAGGTCTGTTTTACGAGCTAATCGTAGTAAAATTTAAGTAAAACACAAGTAAAATACAAACTGAGAACGTAACACAAATAAAGTGTCAAATTTCGCTCTATGCACAGATTTTTATGGAGCAGCTTTGTGTAAAGTCAAGTGAAAACACCAGCGTCGGGCAAATAAACATTACAAATATTAAATTAAATTTAAATTCAAATTAAAACACCTGATTCACACATCAGTACAAGTTTTACTTGAAATAAAATGTACGAGTAATATCTGTTTAGCATTTTCAAATTTCGACAGGGATGTTTCGCTCTCTCAGGTGCTCTCATTTACTCAAAAATTTGCTGGTGGAACGCACGTGTGTATACACAGCGTTATGTTACTCAAAGTTACTATGAGTAGCTCGTGGCACAGACCTGTGATATATATAGAGCTCATAGCTACGGCATTTTTGCTGTCACCGGTTCATGTCCATTTATTCTATTTTATATCCATAGGCAATACTGAATGTTCTTTCCCAAATTGTATTCACAAAATACAAATTGAATACAAATAATAAATAAAAAAAAATAAGAGTATGAATGTAAAATTCGAAACGAAACAGCGAATTTCAAAAAAAAACTACAGCGTAACAGAATTGTTAACAATTATATTAACAATCAACAATTATTTAAATATTTTCTTGGATTGCGAAAACTCGAGCTGGTAACGCCACCACTCTCGCGCGCTGTCACAACAAATTCGGCTTCTCCGCTATTGTGTGCTTGTAGATGCTTTGAAATTGTCGGATTTAGTAAAAAGATTTCTGAAGAAAACATCTATTAGGAAATTAATTCTGTTTATTACTATTATTAATAAAGACACAAAATGCAAAAAATTGAAAACTTTGAAGGTTTGCTGAGGATTGGCGAAGGGACTTATGGCGTCGTGTTTAAAGCAAAGGATGTGACCACTGGGAAGGATGTGGCGTTGAAAAGAATTCGCATTGAAAAGTAAGTATACTAGAATGCAAATTAAGAAAAAATTTATAAAATAATTGCAATTATTTAACTATAAGTATAAAATGGTGCAATGTGAAAGTGCCTCGCGGCGTTTTCTTAACAAATTTTTATTTTGTCCTTTACTGCGTGTTAGTGTAGAGACAAAAGGCAAATAAAACAGAAAAAAGTGACGGCAGGTGCGTTGTCCTTGACGAAAGTCATTTGCCCTAAGTAAAAAAATTCGCTTCGGCTGAACACAATGTTGTGTTTTCGTGCTTTGTTTATGCTTCACAAGTGTTTATAAATTATTTTAGTGCAAAATTGCAAATTAATTATAAAAATGCAATATATTTGGCGATGTGTAAAGACTGGATCATGGTGTGCCACGCGTTTATTGAGTACGTAGCACCACATGATTCGGCTTTATCCTTTGCTGCATGCTACTTTACCAACTGCCGAGTTGTTTTTAAAATCATTTAAATATATTAATAATATAAATTTATATATTATTTGATATTTGTATTAATGTAAAATTATCTGTATCATTCATGCAGCACACGCGCATATTAGGTAAATTTATTGTCATATCTAAATAAGTTATTAATAATAACAGCATTAATAATGAAATAATTAATATTCTTATTTAGTGAACCTGAAGGCGTTCCTTCTACTGCTATACGTGAAATTTCACTGCTGAAGAGCTTGAAGCATAAGAATGTCGTCCAGTTGTACGATGTGGTGGTTGCAAATGGTGCACTTTACATGGTGTTCGAATATCTTAATATGGATTTGAAGAAACTATTGGACAAGCAAAAATCTGCTTTCACGCCCCAGTTAATTAAAGTAAGAAATGTCCACCATAAATTACTAAAATTTTAAAATTATTCCAACATTTTTAGAGCTACATGTACCAGTTGCTCGATTCCATTAGCTTCTGTCATGTCAAACGTATTTTACATCGCGACTTAAAGCCACAGAATTTACTTATTGATGCAAAGGGACAGATTAAGGTATTCGATTTTAAATTGATGTATTCTTATTGGAATTGGTATTAATATGTTTGTGTTTCTAGCTGGCAGATTTTGGGTTGGGACGTACCTTTAGCATACCAATGCGTGCTTACACTCATGAGGTTGTAACTCTATGGTATCGTGCTCCAGAAATTTTGTTGGGTTCAAAATATTACGCTACTGGTATGGATATATGGAGTTTGGCATGCATTTTTGCTGAGATGGTATAATTTATTAAAGTTTAACTTATTAAATAAATTGTATAATAAATTCTTTTATTAGATACAGCGACGTGCATTATTCCCCGGCGACAGTGAAATAGATCAACTGTATCGCATATTTCGTACCTTCGGTACACCTGACAATGCTAATTGGCCAGGTGTGCAAAATTTCCCAGAATATAAAGCTAATTTTCCTAAATGGGTTACACAAAATATTCCTGATGCCATTAAAAATCACAGTGGCTTTGATCTTTTTAAGGTAATATTAAGCATTTAAGTTATTAAAAACTAAATTTATATAAACAATGTCTTTTTTGTAAAGTTTAAACTTTTTTTTTAAATTTTGTGACAATAATTAATGATCGTTTAACTTATAAAATTTTTAGCAAATGGTGATTTATGACCCAACGCGACGCATAACAGCAAAAAATGCTTTAAAACATCCTTATTTTGAAAATGTCGAACCTGTTACAGAAGTTGACCTACCGACTGAATACCCATGAAGATTACGCTATTATCCTTACCTCGTATTGCTGTTATTCTATTGGTGCTTTTTACGATTTCAACTATAGTAACAGTTTAACAGCAAAGACTGAACGTTGCCAAAAACAAAAACAAAGCGTTAAAATCTCAATCTTTAAACTATACTTCAAGAAGCTTAGAGTCAATTAAAAATGGCACAGGGACGATGTAATATAGTTTTAATGTTATCATTATGAATTAATTATTATAATAATTGTTTTATAAACAATTTTTTTACCTAATGCTGGGAGCTGTGAATATAATTTTTTAAGCTCAGTTTTAAGTTTTTTTTACCATAAGTTATGTCGAAAATAAAACTATTGTTAAATGAAATTTTGTATTTAATTATATTGTAATTAATAGTAATTAGAAAAATCTTACTTATTATTTCGTTATAATAACTTACTACACTTTGTAAAAGGACCTTCAATCAATTTTGCTTCATCAAGTCTCTACCATCGCTGCATAATCAGGTAATTAAATGCGTTTCTTGGTTTTGACTTATTTTTAACGAAATTTTTGTTAGATATTCTCGGATTGTTGCGCTGGCGTTTATTATTTGGACCATCATCTCTCATATAACTGCCAATTGCATTCCGTAGCCGCTGCTTTTTGTGTTGTTTAATTTTAATGGGTGCAAGTCGAATTTCCTGTTCTTTATTTTCATCTGAAACTGCCGTAGTGTTATCCTCTTGTGAACTTGCTTCAGTATTACTATCTTGGTCATTTATATTTAGTTGCTCTACAGATTCATATCTATTAACTGTGCTGTCATGCTCAGAATCTGCATTAAAGACTTCACCACTGTCATTATTAATTATATCTTCCTGGTCTTGTACTTGCTCAGGCGCTTCCTCAAATTGTTCTACACTATTAATATAATTATAATTATCTTGCTTGCGCATATGTTGCGCCTGATAGTACTGATCCTTGTATGGATCATAAAAATAAATAGCATTGTGCAGTCCAATATTATTTGGATATGTCTGTAACAAGACTGCTGGTTTCTGTACTTGTTCTTCTTGTTGTTGCGTTTGTTCTTCATCGTCTTGGACATCGTCTTCATATTGAGTGCGTCTTCGTTTAATGCGTTGCTTCTTACTGCTTTTGTGACTGTTTTTAGTTTTACGCGAACTTTTACGTCTATGATTGTCATTTATTTCGTTTTGATATTCATATTGATTACTAACTGGTTCTTCGACAATATTGGATTGGCGATGTCTGAAAAAGTTGGCGAAAGGTCTTGTCATATTCCAAGTAATCGTTGGTATGGGTATGCGAACGTTTCGCATTAGGTGATTCCAGTAACGCATAAAAGCATTTTGCCTGGCAGTCTCACTTAACTCATCGTCTTCATTGTTAGCTCCAATAGCATAATCATAATCAAATGACGTACCATCGTACAGCGGAATACTAGATTTGGAAAAAAGCGGAATCAAAAAAGCTGCATATTTAAATCATTTGTTTGTTTTAAAATATTTATATTTATTCATTTTATTAAAGAAACTAAAGTTCTTATAAAATCCTTCTTTCTACTTGCATAATGCTTATAAACGGAATGTTTTAATTCCCAATCTTAAAATATCAATAAAAATTCTGCATTAACCTACATAAGTTCTCGAGTCTCTTAAAGAGTAAGAACACTAGCTTAATACTGAATCAATTTATACAAACAGACAAAACAGATAACTTGATATTAATATTTCGAAGAGCGATTTTTATACCCAACTGATGGATGGATACAGTTACAAAAGATTGACAGAAGATGAATATCCAACAATTAAAACCAGAAGCAATGGATCAAGCAGAACGGAATCCGAATTTAATATAAAAGATATCAAGTACTTTGAAAATGAAATGCAGTAATTGAGTAAAATAGATGCCCGATACACACTTAAATTTCTTCTAAAATTGAAGATTATTAGAAATGATGTCATGTAGTACATATGATGTATTGACGAATTTATCTGGATATGTGTACCAATAAACCCTAAATTAAATGAAAGAAGTTTCATTATCCAATGCGGTCCATACTTGTTACGGCTTATAGATTGTAGTTCTTTTAATTAAAAGAATTTCAATACAGCCCCCAAATAAAATCTTAAATCTACTACGTAACTGTTAAATAAATTTACTTGAATCCATTCCGGTTTCTTTCTCAGAGAGAAAGATAAGATTTCGTTATATTTCTTTATCAGTTCATTTTTAAAAAAGATTCTCCAACGAACTTATGATTCCCATGCTTCTGGAATATACACTCAATTGAATCATCCTGCTATTTAATTGATAGACTCTAACGTAAATCCTGTATCGACAATGTTTGTTATTCTTTACAGCTTCGCTCCATAGAAGTGGCTCGATTGCTCCATCTTGAACTTCGTTGTCTTTAATTTAAATCCCACCAATCCATTCTCACTTTCAAATAATCCCCATGCATTCCCATGGAATATTCATATCATTTTATTAAAGTCCACATGTAGCCCATGCATTCGTCTCGTACTTCCTTTTATTTTTTCTGTTTAACGAGTCCCTGTGGGTTACAAAAATAACAATATCTTATACCGCTGTATGTTATGAACCAAATCTTGCATTCAAGGGTAAAAATTTCTTTAGACAGGACTGCAAGCCCAGTCATGAAAAAGTTGGTACGAGTACTGAACATCTAACTCTACAGGTCCACAATCGAATTGTGATATGAATAAATTTATAAAATTTGAATGCTATTTCAAAAATTCTCTTCTCAATTTTGCGACGAAAAGTTAATAAACAGTGTATGGAACTTTGAAAGCAATGTATAATAAATAATGGTCTGCCGATGGTAGACTCTGCAGAAGAGAAGTAACACTATTCGGATTAGTTCTATTATTAGTTCTATTAATTAATATTTTATTCTATGAAATGGTCACATAATAACTTTTAAGTTTGTTTGTCGTGCAATGGAGGAGGATGTATATAGTATCATTAAATTTAGAGTATCAAATTCAAAAAATTTTTAAGAAATATTTACGCAATATTTTTGTTGTCTCGCTGTGTAGCTGCTCTATTAATTCCAGATCCATTACTGAGACGTAGTAACATAAACAATATGAACAACTACAACAAAATGATGAAAATTATTGTTATGTGGTATAATATATATATA
>NC_051847.1:226986913-227024744 GCF_002237135.1 Teleopsis dalmanni | reverse complement strand
TTTAAATTTATTTTCCACACTTCGGTTTCGGACCTCACAACTTTTTGACGAAATAAACAAACTCTACTGAAATACACGCTTCGCTGTTTTTTTTCTTGCTTTAATCAGAATTTGTAAACAAACTCAACCGCATTTCCATGGCTTTTTGGAGCAATTTCGGCGCATGCCTTCTGAAACATTCAAGTGACAGGTGTCACCATAAGTTGACCAAATGCTTGACGTGGAAACCATTAGCAACAAATGCAGTTAAAGGCCATGGAATTTGAACAACTTTGGCCCGACGAGCATTCAATTTCCAAAATGACCTAAAAGTATGCAGTGCTTAACTTATTTAACAACTTCATTTAAGGTAAATTTAAGGTAAAAATTTATTTACAGCGGCTATTCCGTAACGTTACAATTAAAAGCATACTTTAGGGCAGTCGCAAATTATATTTTCAAAAATTTGTTTATGGCAAAATAAACGAAGTACCGGATTAATTTAAATTTATCCAATTGAAATTTAAAATTAAAACTTTATCTGATTAAAAAATTAACTCAGTTAAATATTTGCATTATAACACTAATTCTGAGAAACGAATTTGGAATAAAGTAGCTTAAGTAGCGTAGTATGTATGATAAATAATAGTGACGTATATAGCAAATATATAAAAAAAGTTTGCGGTAATTCCAATTATACTATTATTAATTATAGCAGAATCAGCTATATTGAACCACTTTTTCAACTGCACCAAAACTTAATATATCTAACTTACTTTTCAAGATATTGAGCTTGAAATTGTATACTTCCCATATTGATCGCACCCACAGAAAATATATGCGCCATCTGGTGTCAACTAGTTTATACTAATTTTACCATATATTGTAGAACTTTTCAAATTTTAAGAGCGATATCAGTAAAACTACACGTAATATATCTCAAAATATTGGTGTATCTCTGAAATCGGAAACTAGTCAAAAATTTGTACTAAAACAATTTATTTAAAGAGTGGAAAATTGTTTAGAAAATTGCGTGAATTTGCATAGAATCTTATGCATTTCCCTATTGGTATCTAATTATGTAGAAAGTTGAAATTAGTTTCTATTTCAAAGATTAGCTCGGTAGCCTTACGCCTCACAGTGCGAAGTAGTCATGATGTTACCCTTCCTAAAACGCTGTAGTTTGCCGTAATTGCAGACTGGTTTGACTTTGATCTCTTGCCCTCTAAATCATTTTGTTGCAATTTTAGTGGTTTATAATACACTTAAAAGTTTAATGTCATATTTTCATATTCAGTAGGGGCTACCAAGCACCATAGAACCGTTTGCTCACTCCAAATGCAGTGTCATTTGCGTAGGGCACCAATCTATACCAATCTATGAAACAACTATTTTCATAACATACAACTGCAATATATAATAAATAGAGAGGTTTCGAAAAGTAGTGAACTACAACAACAAAAATTCTTTTTATATTATTTTATTATAATTGAATTTTTGACTGACCATAGAGCTGTTTCGAGTATTCCCAAATACACATCATCAGTAGTCTTAAAATTATTTCTTCTTTTTGATTATTGGTATATAAATTTTTAAAACTGCAAGTACCAGGAGTTGAACTCGTGCCCTGCCAAATTCAAAGCTCAGATTCAGCAATAATAAATATATTAAACCACGATTTCTGAATCTAAATAAATATTCATGCAAAAATATAAATATAAATATATGTCATATAAAATACAAAAACAATAAATATTATAACCTGCAATATATTTTCATAGTGCTACATTTTAGCACTAAAAATGTTTATAATTATATGAAGTATAAAAGGAGGGTAAGGACAAGTAGGTATAACGTTGTAGGATAAGCCTAATAAGATGATAGTTTGATATATAAGTTTATATGCAAGGTTTTTTTTTCAATGGGGTTCTCTAATTGGTGGAAAGTGTGTTCAACTAGGATTAAAATTGAAAACTTAAATCAAAAAAGTCTTAATTTATAGTTGGATTTTATTAATTTAACTACAATTGACTTATAAGCTATTGTAATTGCTTATATATATTCAATTTCCCTAAAGACGGAAAAGAAGACCTTAGAATTGTTTACTATAAAACATTTACTGAAAACGAGGGCACTGGTCCCCTCCAAAATAAGTCACTTAATCTGCTATTTATAGTTTATTTATTACCTCATACAAGATAACCCTGACATCATCTAACTTAATGATCAAATACTGAGTTCATATAGTATAAAAACATAGTACAATAGTCGTTCAACTTGGAGATTCGAAGTGCTGTGTTCCTACCATCAAAAGTTATTTCCGAGAAAATGTACTATCAGCTATTTTGGGCTTTTTATTCTGCTTCATACTCTGCTTTAATGCTGAGTATTATTAAATAGGAACTACATATTTGAGTAGGCCTTGGCGAATTGTAATCCAACCTAGGTTAAAATATATCTAAACATAGTTCAATTACAAGCTTTTTATTGAATGTGGTTCAGCCTCATCTACCTAAGGCAAAAAAACATATGCAGATCCTAAATAATACATTTGCCAATTTTATTTAAAGTGTGGGTTAACTCATGAAGAAATTGGGTAAATTTTTTCCTTGTTGGCTTTTAACTTAAGAGTAATTTTAATTACTTATTAACATAGATATACTTTAAAGGGTGCTTGACTATTCGAATATTGTATTGTAAAGTTTCTGCTTTTTAAAGGATTCCTCTTATCATTTTTGTTTAATTATTTATTATTGTGTTAAAAAAGCTAATATTTTTTATAAAAAATTGGTGAAGAACTGAAAGAACTCTTATGGTTCCAATATGTTCATTTATAGTAATTGTGGATTATTATACAAATTAAAAACAGATTTTTTGTACCACTTAAGGTCCCTTACTAGGATAATATTGGGCTTAACTATTTGTTAGGAGTGACTTCGTTGCTAAAATATGCTATTCAAAATTTAAAGCCTCATTAATTGCCTTTAAGGACTCAAATCTGAGTCCTCAGATGCAAATATGAGCCCTTTTTTGTCCATTCGTTGTCTTAACCAGCGAGCTTTTTCTATCTAGTTGATTATTTTCAATCTTTTGAAGGGGCAACTGAATTAAACCCTTAAATTGACTACCTTCATTTGCTCTCTGCAGATGTTTTATTTGATACAACATTTTTATATCTTATATATATAATTCTTCTGTACGTGTGTTGACAGTGAACTCCTCCTAAACGGCTGAACCGATTTTGATGAAATTTTTTGTGTGTTTTCAAGTGGATTCAAGGAAGGTTTAGATTCACAATTTGGCCCACTGGATAATGTCTTTTTAATCAATTTTTTATTTTTTGGTATCCATATACATTTATATTAAAAATTTAAAATTTATTCATGCTTACTTTGATTTGTTTAAAAACTTTAAAATCTCTAAAATGAATTGTAAAACTGACTTTGCATAGCTTAAGTGCATTTAAATTCCGCAGCATAATTATAGGTGAGCCAATTTTTAATCTTAAGTTATGTGCTGGTAATCCTGGTAAATCCAGCGAATTCAAAAATTCAACACACAAAAAAGAAGAATTATATATATAAAGATATAAATATCGTACAAAAAAAATGCCACGTCTTCGTGGACGAGAAGGAAATATTGGTCGACGGACTCGGAATTCACAATTACTCCAGAACCGTCGGTTAAATAGATCGGCAGAAAACAATGAAGATATAAGAAACCAGGATACAATTACACGTGCTAATGAAAGTTAAGAGCAACGCAACGAACACCAGGAAAATTAATTGCAAGGGGAAACAACGTTCGCCGGGTCAGCTAGTATTATTATATATTTATGATTACGTGGTGTTAAAAATAGTGAAATGAAGTTATTATTTATTAAATTAAGTCTTAACCGATAGATTAATTTTAATTTACGGGTATACTTCATTTGTTAAATAATAAATGCGTGGACCTTACTCCTGTATTGTCACTGTTTAAAATGATCTAACTTCAAATAAATAAAAGGGGTGTACTCTCCCATTTACTCCATCGGTGAGATTATCAAATAACTTCAATCAAAAGACATATGAAATCGAAAAGACTTCCAACTAATTAAGGAGAGTCCACTCGTTCAACTTCATCTATTATGAACGGATCAAACACACCGATAAATATACATGCAAATATAATTAAGTAGATTGGTTTTATCGGCTTAGGATATATGGCGAGTGCTAATTAAATATATGCGAGTGCACTGAAAATATGAAATTAACACGACAAGAGTTTCTAAAAAATTATCTGTATAAAAAGTTTCAGAATTAAAATTAAATCGAGTTTTATTTTTTAAATTCATATATTAGTCACTTCAAGATTGAAGTATTTGAACAATAAAAATACGATTTTAATTTATTTTAGGTGGAGAGGTAAAGTTTTTTAATAAATTTCAATTGCCTTCTTGACTTTAAATCTGCGGAATAAATTTATCGAAAACTGCTAGCAGCTGCAATCAAATCAAATGCTACACCACCGCAAATATTCGTTCTATCACCCTACCGAAATGTCTATGCCTGAAACCGTAAATACGAGGTATTGAACACATAAATAAGCCAAATAAAAAATTTTTTAAATTAAGTGAATATTTTACCAAAAAATAAATTACCTAAAAAATTTCTCGATACTGAAGTTCAATACTTGGACCACGTTGGGTCGCTAAACACTTAGCCAAGCGGCATCACCAGCCACGGCGGCCATTTCCTAAGTAAGTCGGTTGCACTACTCATTTCCCATTGAAAACGTTAAAATGGCTTTATGAACGCCATTTTAACACTTAAGTACAAAATGAAAACATTTTAATTTGGCTTCTTTTTTGCTCTTTCCGGCGTTTAATGAAATGAAAATCGGTTCCAGTGGATTTTTATTGATATGCTACCGGCATAATTCCCGCCGCTGAGCTGCAACGGAAATATTTTCAACGCAAGTATTGTAGGAAAAAAATTAAAAAATTGTGGAACGCCATAAAATGTTACTTTAAATGGGCCGGTCCCTGTTATTTATTCTGCTGACCCACGGGATTCTTGTCACTTATATTATTCAGTGACACACACAGCAGCCAGCACGCAGCAGGCAGCAGCGGCAGTGATTTGGGAAGGTGTCACAGCTCATTTCCTCCAATAGTTCGTTTTTAAAGATTATTTAAATAAATTAAATGATTTTTTAATGTTTGTCTTCATTTTTGTTGTAGTTCCTGTCTTTGGAAATTTTCTCCTGTTGTGTCCTGTTCTGTTTTCTACTTAAGGAAGTTAATTTGGTATTTATGGTTTTATGTTTTGTGAGATTGGACTTCCTTTACGCTTGAGCTTATGGACTTGGCTTTCACACAGCAAATTGTATTGTGATTTTCTCTATATTTCTTTTTGTGGTTTTTGTGCTTAGAAGGCAAAAGTCTTTTGCTATTCAACGTGGAGCGGAGATTGCCAAGATGATGGAAAGGAAGGATGAGATGAGATATAAGCATTCAAAATGCGTTGACTCGTTAATGTAAATAAAGAATTTTACAATGGAACAAGCAATGTTGGCTCTATTTTGACTTTGATTTCTTACTTAAGTTGTTGCTGTAGAGGTACATATATGAAATAAATTACGAGTATCAAGAAATTTACAGAGGTTAGAGCGATTTATTAGAATATTCATTTATATATTTAAAGCTGATGCACTGAGTTAATATAGAATTTTACAGTTCACAAGTTAAACTTTATTATTTTAAATATTTATTAGAAAGTTACATTAAGAGGACTAAGGGGGCTTAAGCCATTGCTGAAATTTTTGTATATAACAATTTGTTAAGCCCTCTACTGCAATTATTTTAACAATTTTAATAAAAAAATAACTATTTCGAAGAAGTAAAATGCAATGATTTAAAAGTTCTCTGAAACTTTCATTTTTCTCCAAATAGACTTCTTGTTCAACAAATTTACTTTCAAGTATAATTTTATCAAATATTGCAATGTAAATGTTTTATCTACGAGTCTTGCCAGCACAGAAGTTGGAAATTTTTTTAACTTTTTAATGCAATCCTGCACAAAAGTTTACGAGTTTTCTGGGAAGTAAACATAAAAATATTAATGATTTCCTTGGAGTTATTTTAAGTTGAGATATACACTTTTCACTTTGCGACGAGATTTACCTACACGCCAGGAAAACTTATGGCTTTCCTAGGCTACGCAACAACCACGAACCGCGCCTAGCAATTAGTTTCCCCCATATAATCTCAAATCTACAGCTGCAGGGTGTAGCAGTCTTGAGAAATGTGTCGTCTCAAAGTTTGAAGTATGCAAATAGAAATAAATTTTAATTTAGCGAATACGAGTACTAAGTCTGTTTATTTTTTTCAATTATTTAGTGTTCGTATATGGAAAATACAAGGACTTACAAGTATAGAGGATTACGATTTTGTAATTTGCAATGTTTTTGTTTTTGCATATATTTATTCATATGCAATCTGATCTCAGAATAAATAAATTTCTAGGCAAATAATAATCACAGGATTTCTACAGTAATAGTAGAAAACACTCACTATTACTACTACTTTGATACGTTAACAATTTACTATAATAACAAAATGGCTTATAGTGCAGGTACTGTATTTAAATCATACTTTAATTCTTAACTGTAGACTAAGAGACTTACAGATTAACTGTAGATATGCCCACTCATCATATTCACTTATTTTTGGCTGCATTTATGAATTTCCTCTAACTATTGGAATATCCACTTATGATTTTCTCCTTTTTTTATAAAAATAATGCCTAGGTCCTGCCTAATAAAGTAGTTTAGATGCGCACCATGAATCTTTGATAATACTTCTGACTATTTCATATTGATGGCCAACATTGTGACCCCTACGTCCTGATTGATTTAGGTACCAGTTTGAATCCATACAGCAGAAATTTGTTCTCTAAACTTAACTTAGAATTGTGCTTTTAAGAACTATTGTTACTGGTAACTAGTTAACACTATTTTTTTCTAGAAAAGTACTGACTATTTGCAAACACTATTTATTTGTAAATAGTACACTCAGAAAAATAATTTGGTTGATTTAATTAGATTTTAATTAAATCTCAGGTTAAAATATTCACAGTCTGGGTATCATGAAGAATAAAAGAAGAAGAATCTTCTTTATCAGGTCATTTAAACTAATATATGGTTAGAGCATATTTTTCTAAGTGTTCATTTTTCCTGTCTTAAAAGTAAGCTGCAACTGTTTACACTTTATGTAAGTTTTTGAACTCATATCGGTCGAAATGTGACGCCATTCAATATATGTATAAGGTTACATCGTGGAATTGCAATACTGTTGACATTAATTTGTGGACAGGTTCTTTCTTTAAGTGTAAACGTTCGTGAATTTAATATTATCTCTCACTTAAGCATTCCTTAATTAAATTTAGCTGCACTTAGTGATTTTATGCAAACTCCACTGGAGTTGGAATTGCTGTATCATCTGCATATACGATGGATTTATATGCAATAAGCAATAGTCTCAACTCACTTTCCTGAAGTTTCGCTGTGATGCTACACAAAATAATACTCGTATCGATATCTAAGATAAAGTTATTGATAATAAGATAATGTGTAAATTAAAATCTATCTCCACGATTCATTAAGCATAATTATTTCACACGATGCACTTTTAATTAATATTAAGTAATTATTGTGTCTGTTGATTGTTATGTTAAGCCTTTTCCGAGTTAGTGCATCTGGGCACTTTTACTCTATGATAGCTGGGGGGATCCTGAAGAGTCCCGCCCATCGCACTGACTGATTTGAGTATTCCTGATAATCTTCGTGATTATTCAATGTTTGATCTAAGATCTGTGTACCGACCCTTGCGGAGTACTTTGATACAAAAAGAGTGCCTGAACAATATGTATAATGGTGGAAATTTTTACTAGTGAACAAAAATATTTTACTTTCAATACTCATTATTTTTCTTTTGTTTAAATAGATTTTACTTTAAAATGCTTATTCCAAAGTACTATCCCACTTTCATCAATATTCGCTATAAGATACTTCACAGTATGTAGTTAACAGCATTCGCTTTCTATAATATATACATACAGTTATTGTAATATATTAATACCTTTACGACACATTTACACTTGTACCAGTATTTGATAAGAAGTATAAAAGTAGGGCTTGGAAATACTTTCATTCCGTTCTTCCCTTTTATTCAATTCCCAAAAATGATATATAATACTACAGTTCTGGATTTTCGTTTCAGCTTTGATTCGAAATCATGCATAATATTTAGTTATATTTAATCCAATAAATGCCTAATCAGCAGAGGCTCTAAACTATATTAAATGCCAGAATATTTCTATACTGTTTCTGTATTTTTTGACTGAAAGAATATACTAAGACTAAGAATATGCTTAATCCAATAAATACCTAATCAGAAGAGGCTCTGAACTATATTAAATGCCAAAATATTTCTATACTGTTTCCGAGTTTTTTGAGTGACAGAATAGATCTTTTGGTCGGCTTATCTTCGGGAATTTTATAATATTTTTTTTTCTATATAAATTCTGAGTTCTAGTTCAACAATTTTTAATTATTCATATGTGCTTAACTATATATTTGTGCCATCGAAGTATTTGTACTTCTATTTCGAACTGCGGATTGTGGATTTCTGAGTTCCCAGAAGCGTAAAAATAAATCGGAATCTGCTGTTTTTGGTTTGCTCTAAAAATAAAATTTGCGGTATTTTGTCTGTTTATTCACGTGACACATGTCACCAGTGCGTAATGCGTATATTTCGCATCCAAAGTTTCTTAAGGGAAACTGCGTACGAATTCTGTGCGTAGAAGGCATTTAATATTTTTCCATCTCAACTCACAAATTCGTTGTTTACATTCATTTTTGTATTTGCTTCGCTTCCCTCCCTCCCCTTTTATGCATAAATAAAATTCCAACTAAGTTTGCTTTAAGGAAATATTTTTACATTGTCGTTAGAACACATGTTTGGTATGTTAATTTATGTCAGCAATAGCCGCCGCTATCTTCCGTTGGTATGCCACAGAATCTCTGTTCGAATGAAACGTACTTATCGTAACGTTTTGGAAAAACTTTCAACGAAATGTTGAATACCTGAAGGAATTTTAAAGTAAATGGAACCGCTCTTATGCGGCTTGCCTTGGGGTTTGCGGTGTGGGCGCCACTTTTTTGGTGTCCAAGTGATGGACAACTTCGTTTGACTCAACGTTTTTTCGCTGTGCGGAATAATTGTGAGTTAACACAAAAAACACAAATCATTGCATTTTAAATTTCAGTTTTTCATCATTGGAAAAGTATCTTTTCTATGTCATTCGTACGGTTGTGTTCACACACACTTCTGTAAATTCTTCAGAATAATTTTAAACTTATTTCATTATTTACTGCGGTTACATTTCAAAGACTTTTTTGTGTGGGTTTAAATTTCATTTTTTTTTTCTTGAATTTCATTTTCAAATTCTGTGATATGTTTAAATATTCAAGAAAAAAAAAAGATTTCAGATTTTTATCTGTAAAATGACACAGTGAAATTTTCCCCAAAATAAACACAATTACAAGTTAATTTAAGAAAATGCAACAACACTAATAAGAAATATTAGAGCAAAAGACACAAAACCACATAAAATTTAATTTTTAAAATATTTTATTTTTCTTTTATAAGATATATAATTCGATTAAGTAGACGACTAAACCGAAAGGAAATTAAAATTTCACTTTTAGAATTTTGCACTTTTTATGTTGTCAACATTTTGACTGCAATGTTGCTGCAATTCTTGTTGCTATTGTTGTTGCTATTGTTGTTGCTGACATGTGCATAAGCCACACACAAACCACAAAATTCAAATGACAAAAATATTTAAATCGCAAATTTTTATATAAAAAATACCATTTAACCCTGCAGCTGAAGAGAAATGCGAAAAACAAGTAGAAAATATAAAAAACTACATAAATTTCAATCTGAAAGCAATAAATTTATTTATTTGCACTTAAGTACTTTGAAAGCCACTAAAATATGTGTGCGTCTCTGCTTGCCTTTTGCAATTTATTCATAAATTAAGATAAGAAGAAGACTCTTTTGGCGGAGCAAACAGCGTTCCATGTACCGTTCCGAAACGCCAGCACTGAAAAACCTCCAACTCCGCGGTTGGTTAGAGGAACGTTACATACTTAGTAAGGCAGATATTTACATAAGCAAACTGAAACCGCCACTGGTTGCGACTGAAATCGGTAGGTAAATTGCATTTCGGTTCACTATTTTAAGTTTGCACGGAAAACTTTTGATAACCATAGGAAAAGGAGTGAAGAGCGAGACGGGGTAGGAGGAGGAGAAGGGAGAGCGCTGCATGTGAACATACCATAAAAAATTGATAATATTTTCGAGTATTTAATAAAAATTTTGTTGTCTACTAAAGTGCATAAAATATAGTTTATATATGCTTTCAAAAAGTAATAAAAAAATGGAATATTGCAAGGTATTTTACTATAAAAGCAGTATGCCATAGATAAACAGCAGGAGAAAAATTAATATCAATAAGTAGTAAAGGTACTGCCATTTTGAATATATCTTTTATATCGAACAGTGTTTAAACTACTTTATTAAAAAATATATGAGCACAACTACTTTTTTCTAAGAACGTATCATGCGAATATATAAAAAAGAAAGATAGGGCAAGAGAAGAGAAGTTTAATAATATTAAAGAATCTACAAAGACATTGCAACGGATTGAGAGGAAGTGTGGGAGTGCCATACTATAAACACTTCTTTAACTGTAAGTAAAGTTATGTTGCATTTATAAAACATAAATGAAAGTAAGTATATATAATTTACGAGTATTTTTTAAAACTTATTTATTTCATAGATATACTCATACTTTCTGAGAACATGCTGAGGTATTCAGTAGACTATATCAGCTGAGTGACGTCACTCCCAGTTAGATTCCTGGCTTTGGTACATAGGCATGAATGAAGAAGCACAAAGTTGAACCTACCTTGTAGCTTCTATAGTTGCATCTCTATGGTATAGATTTAAGTTTCCACTGAAAAAAAGTATTAGTAGAGCAGTACCCACATTTTCTACCCCTAGCTAATAAAGTGTGTAATTCATTCACAATATGTATAACATTCCGATTATTTTAACCTTCGTATAATAAAATTAGATTCTAGAAACTTAATATCATGAACCACGTGAATACTGCTCAACTAATTACAGTTCTCTCAGGCCACTAGTGTACTCACGCAGAGGAAATATGCATTCCTTTTAACACTGAAAATTTTGACTAAAAACAAACGATTATGCATCTCTGTGACTAATCAGCTTTTGAACAGATTTGTATGGAACTACTTTCTTGACCTTTTGTGAATTGCTTCTCCATAATGAAAAAAATCTGTTAAATTTCATGAACTCAATGGGATAAATCTAATTTATCTCTATGGAATTATTGCGAGGAACGCGGTATTCAAATAGTGAATAAATGGCAATAAAATTATGAAAAGAAAAAGTGTATCTGATGATCAATCACTACAACTAATCAACCAACAAATTCATACACAATTTATTGTTTATATAGTAAACAAAAAATTTCTAGCAGTAGAGGGAGCATTGGATAAACTGAAAAATTTATTAATATTAAACTAGATCAAAAACTTTAACTATCTTACATATTTATTTGTTAACTAAAGAGGATTTAGTCTGTTCACAGATTAATTGTTTTAAATAGATCTCTGATATATCACTGCATTTTTAACTGGATACGCTATTATTAACAAGTAGATCTCTGATTCATTACTGATTTTTTAACTGGATACGCTATTATTAACAAGTATAAAGCATCAGACTCTTTTAGCTTCTGTAAAATGCGAACTAAAATAGAGTAATTTGCAACCAGTATATCCATATGACTTTTTTTAAACCGAATAACATATAGATTCTCGGGCAAAGAACTGTTGTTAGGGTTATCAATTAACATAATTTATCTAAATAAGTTTAGAGGACCTTCTTCAAGCATAATATATCAGATCTCAGATGTCGCAATGTATGATTATGTATTCTAATAATAATAATTATATATTCTTCTAATACTAACTAAACAAAATGCTTCCTATATATCTATATATATATACATATATATTTAAATGTTTTAAAATTGCTTCTTGAATAAAAATTAACCTCGTCGCTTTTTGAAAAACAAACTGTATTAATAAAGATGAAACCTTGAGATAATTAAACCAAAAGCTGAAGTTTGATGCTTGATGGTTGATGGTTGATGGTTGACGTACGCAGCAAAACTTTTACAGTAGATTTTGAAATGATTTCAACTCATAAAGTTAAAAAAAAACAACTATTTTAATGTGGTCAGGCCACAGCAACGGGAAAAACTTTAGTTCGTACACGTAATGCAAAATAAATATTCCTTTTATGCATAAATAAAATTTCTGCCCTTTCGTTTTGACATTTCCATAAGAAGAATAAAAGTTTAGAAAAGGATTTTCAGAATATAATGAAAATAATAATCTTTTTAAATGAATAATACGACAAATGCGAAATGCGAAAACATGATGAACAATGTTCAAGTGAGCTAAATACGCACTTCAGATAAGAGCCTAAAAGTGCGCTACAAAATTAATCTAAGCACGTAACAAAAGCTACACTCACGCATTTACACACCCACACACGTACACTGACACACACACGCACGCAATGAAATGGAAAAAAAATCAGTTGAGCGTTGAGCTACTTCAGCGTTTCTTGAACTTTTAATGCATTCAACATTTTGCATTTGTAATTTTACTGAATTTTTATAAGATTTTATGTTCTACACCTCCGCCACTCCACCAATCCACCAATCCACCACTCCACCACTCCACCATTCCTCCTTAATGACATTACAAGAAACAGAATAGCAAAACAACAAAACAACAAAACAACATCGCCAAAGTTTTTATTACGCTGCCAAAGCATGTTAAAGGATTTCATGCCGCGCTTATTGTTGTTTCTGTTATTGCTACTTTTATTAGCGGTAATGTTTTTGTTTTTGTTTTTGTTTTTATTTTTGTTTTTGTTTTTGTGTTGTTTTGTTTAATGCCAAGATTTCTGAAGTTTTTCCTTTTTCCTGTTGTTTGCTTTCCACGCTGATGCAAATAACAATCAAATTCTTTCTACATTTTTAGACAACGGCAGCTTCCCTGACAGGTGTGACAGTCAGCCAGGATTGGTGGATTGGTCGATTGCTCGTTTCTCCCCCGCCAACGACCAATCCGTGTCGTTTAACCCAGATTTTTCTTTTATTCTGCAAATTTAAGGCTCAACTTAAAATTTATGCCTCAAAGTTGAAAAAGTTTGCTATTGTTTAAAGTTTTGCTTATAGCCATATTTTTTATTATCTCGCTTTCTATTCACTCGACTTCTAAACGCTGCCTTCGCTGACGACAATTGCCAAACCTCAAGCCTCAAACCAAAAACAATCGAAAAAGCCATGAAAGGCATTGACAACAAAGTCGGTAATGAAACTGCCGGATTAAGACTGACTTTATGACTTTGAAATGGTTTCAATTTTATTTCATAACACTTTGGAGATTGTGGCTGCAGGCATCAAACGGTGGCAACCGCTTGCCGATTGCAAGGCATGGCTTTTCGGTTGCCACGCATTTGGCATAATTTTTACACGGCCAGATATCTTTTGTTTCTAACGTGTTTCTTTAATATTTTGTAGGTTATAAAACGCTTACATAATTGCTTCGAAAGTATTTGGAAAATGTGTTGACTGCGATACTTAAAATGTTCTCTTAATGCTTAACTTTAATTAAGTACAGCATTAAATCTTGCTCTCTTCTAAAGCCATTAGCATTAAGCGACTTTTTAGTACAATTTAAGGTGAATTTAATATCAACCGTAAATACTTTACGATTCCTCAACGTTTCTTTATAGGCTTAAAGTGGTAGAGTTTTAAATTCAACAATTCTTATTTTGTTATATATTTTCTATATATTTCTTTAACTTGAATATGAAAGTTGAAAACGTTATTCATTGTGTATCTTCGTCTTAAAATTGGTATCTTAAGAAAAATAATAATAATAGGTTAGCTTAGGTTTAGGTTAGCACCTCCACTCAGAGGCATATATTACCCATTGTGTTGTCCTCAAAAATTTTGTCGGGAGAAACGAGTTGCTAACCTTTCTTAACCTTCTTAAACCATTTGGTTTTTCAGATGAAGTTGACGAGATCCGAAAAATTTGCTTTCTTTATCTCTTCTAAACAAGTGAAAAAGCGATCCCCAAGACATTAAAGTCGCCTTGTCTGCAGTCCTGGACAGAGACACAGGAAGTGGTTGATAGATTTAACCTCCTCTTCATCTTGGCAACTCCTTCATAATCCATTTGTTGGAACTCGCTACCTTAGGAGCATAGGCAAAATGGCACAGTGCCCCGTTAATACTCCATTAAGTACACGAACTGCAGGTTTGCTGAAGCCTAAAAAGCTTTGCATTTTATTGAAATGAAAGGTCTAAAAGACACAGAGATGTTAAGGCACTCATCAAGGCATTATTACTATTGGACTTAACTACTCATGTGAAAAACAAAAGCTGCTGTCATATACATATATGTATTTATATGTATATGTCATATATATTAATATATATGTCATATATATTTATTTAGATACTTGACCTAACATTCAATGGCATTAAATTGATTAGTCTTACTTATTTATAATCCAGAACTTTGGCTCACTATAAATATGTTCAAGATTGAAAGAAGTATCTTAAAAGTAAAGTTAATCCACAATATTATAATGAAACCAAAAATTTGCAAGCGATGTTGTTATGGTTTTAGACTTAAGAAAATATTGACTTTTCTTTAAAAAGAAAATCGGAATCTTGTATTGGTACTTGGATCTTGGATTGTTATAAACTTCAAAGCTTCAAATTGTTTTTAGGCTTTTTTGAGGAGGAATTATTGCAATGAAACATTTTAAAATATCAGATAAAATTTAATTGAAAAACTTTAATACTGTGATGAGTGTCTTTAGTAGACTAGCTAAGTCTTTAATCTTTTACTTAATTTTATTCTTAATTAATCTTTTACTCTCATCCTATTAAGGGAAAGAGTAATGTAAGATGAATAACTTATGAGGAACACTGCAGAAATATCATTGAAATGCAGAAGGTAAGCAAAAATCGGTTTTTTATAATCCTAAAAATCATTTATTATTGCTTCTAATATGACGCACTCGTATAAAAAGCATTGAAAGTCTTTAATTTTATGGACATTTTGCACAATAATTTTTGACAGCTTGACAAATGCATGACTTGAAAACACTCGTAAGTGAATTAATCTATTAAAAGTTTGCTTAATATTTAATAAAAATCAATTTTATTTTATTTTATTTAACAAGACTACGAGTGATCGAATATTTTCTGTCTGCAATCTCAGCAATTTTTCGAAATATTGCAAAGCTAAAGAATGCTCAGACAGATAGACGGAATAAGTTATAAATAAATAAAGAAAATTAATATTAATTGTTAGAGAATATAATATAATTTATTCAGAAATAAAATTTTAATCATACATGAAATGAGTTTTAAAGCTTGAGGAAATTTTAAATGAATTTATTTAAAGCAAATTACTCCATATGGACTTGAATTTCCGTTTCCAGTCTTTCAAATCTTCATGAAGGCAAAGTGTTTATTTCATCCCGGAGAAGGGGTTGCGAAAGCCCCGATGAGCACTTCTGCAATATGTTGCAATGTTGTAAGTTGTTATGAATAAGAAAATTACTCAAGTGACAAAATTAAGTAGCATGAATATAGCATGAATATGAATATGTTTATGTGCTACTAATTTGCATGTACACAAGCTGCAAAATGTTTGTTGAAGTCCTTAAATGGCATATTAAAGCAGAGATTTTAATTATTAAAAAACATTAAAATAAAATATCAAGCAATTTGAGGCAAGCACCCAAACTAATTAAATTGCCACGGCTTTCCAAAGCCACGGCGCAGCGTTCCTGGTACTGCAGTCGAAGTCACTGGAGCTGCTACTACTTTGTCATCATTCGTTCTGGTCTAGTGGGTCTACTGGGTTGTGGGTTGCTGATTGTGGATTGCGGATAGCGAAGTACACTAACCAACCCAACGGCTATAACGAGAAGTTGCAGTACCATGACGAGAAAAGTGACAATAACAATGAGAGAATATGACACTAAGAATACGAAAACATTTTACATACAATATACAATATTAAGCGGTCTTAAGCTGGTATGAATATACTCGTATGTATGTTTTTACGAGTAGCTGCGTTCTGCTGTGTATTGGATGTCAGTCCCTTAGGTGTGAATTTGGTAAGAAAAACAGAATAATATTTATATTTTTATTTTGGAGATACATTGTGATGCTTTGTGGCGTGTACTGCTGTTTCGGGCACGCCAGCCCGAACGGAAACTGAATATAAATAATTTTTAGACTATTAAGCAACATAATAACTCACAGTAGGAAGTCACTCACAAAAGATTATGTGTATTAATTCGCACAAATAAGAAACAGAAAAGTTTTTAAATCTAATAACTTTTCTTGTTATTTTTATGCCCAAATACGAAAGTACGAAATGCGAAATACGAAAATATTTTTGTCATTTTTGTAATTTATTTTGCATTTATTTGAATGAATCCGACTTACTTTTTCGTTTTTTTTTCTGTTTGCCAAGAAAGTTGTTGAACTGCACAGATTCGGGCTCTACCGAGTTTGCCAAGACAAAAGTTATTAAGAATGAAGGCTATTAATCAATCAGGACATGCCATAAAATATTGCACACAAATATTTTAAAATAAGAATATTCTGGTGGGCAGAAAGTCACCTCCTTTCTAAGTGTTCGAATTTAGTAGTTGGATTTTCGGTTTATGAATATAGTTCAGTACAGTTATATTCGTAATATGATTCAGATTTAGAATGAAAATAATTAAATTTGCGAACAATTAGCCAGTTTCTCTGGTAATGTATTGATTAACTGGAAACACAAATCAATCTTCATCAGAATGTCGAATCGGTTTAAAAGTATTGCAATGTCCTTAGACAAAGCAACACGGACTCGCAGTTACATCCATAAGGTTTGCTTTATATTCTGTTGGAACATCGTGGAATTTTACTAAGATAAAAATGAATAATTCATGCAAGGAGTTGAAGTCAAGTTTTTATTTTAATTGGTTTGATTTGGGTATAAAAAATTTGTTTCCTTCTCATTTGAATTGCTTATTTTAATTTACTGTGTAAACAACAGCTTGCAAGGCGTATCTAATAATTTTCAAATTAAACAATGGAATACGCCCGATCCGTTCCAAAATCAGTTCAATGTGCTAATTCATTCCATGGTCTAACAAAGCTACAGCATATCCTATTCTATTCCCTATATATTGCCGCTGTGTATTGAGCAAAGTTTGAGCCTTTATTTAAATTAATGTTAATTAATAAAATTGCTACAGAAATTGTATATAAAATTAAACCAAAAATTAAAAAACATTTTAAATTGAATTAATGACTTCGAACCAAAAGGCTGGGAGCCAGATGCACTGATGTGTTAATCTGAGTAAGGATAAAACATCCATTCATCACATCCACATTTAATATATTTTAGGAAAGAAACGAGAAAAAAACGAATATTGGTTAAAATAATTAAATTAAAACAGTTTTTCAGTAAGTAAATAAATATTTTTATTAAAACTTAAAAGATAAGACTTCAAAGGAAAACAGTTTTACAATAGTTTATATAAAAAATCAAGAAATATTTAATAAACTTAATGTATGTTAAATATTTGCTATGTAAAATAATTATATTGTTTATTCAATAGATCCTGAAGTAGTTAAATTCTTAACATTAATTACTGAAATAATTAATTTAAATCAAACATTAAATATGCTATCCTTACACAGTGAGCTTACTTGTATATATGTATTTAAATATTCCGATAAAATAGAGTTTCAGCATGAGTGTTACTTTAGGTCGAAACCTGGAAATTGATTGTAAGGGCCAACTTAGTAAGTGAAAATCAAGAAAACAATAGCCAAACAGTCAGCTAACAGCATTCAAACTCAAGAATAAGTAATATAAAAAATTCGAGCAAACTGTAGTAAAACAATCTCTTAACAACATTTAGTAAATATTGTAATTAAAGCAAGTTCCTTACAATTTTCATTTTATTTTATTCTTATTTTTATACAACTTCACACAAATAGTTGTTTAATCATTAATTTACTATTTACTTAAGTGCTAAGTGTTATGTATACACAAGCAAAATTTTATTGTACACATAACAGCATCGCTGTTGTTGCAAATTTATTGTTTTTTCCATAAATCAACTCAACATAAATGTATTATCCAGTGATAAAAAATTTAAAGACAAAAGGACAAAATTAAATAGCGGTTACAGTAAAAAGCACAATAGAATAAAATAAAATAAAATAAAATAAAATAAAATAAAATAAAATAAAATAAAATAATTGACGAATAAATGTCTCATTGTGCTTGGAAATTTATAAAGTAATGTGGGTAAAAAAAAAGTACACGTAATTAGTTAAAACTAACTAGTCAGTGTTACTTGGAATGTAAGAGTGCAGTTTCTTTCTTCTGGTTTAAGTTGTTCTTTCTATCTTGTTTGAAAGTATTTATGTATTTTTTATGATATAGACTCTAATATTATTTAGAATCACATTAGGAAATTTAAATGTTAAGTGGATCTTTTAGTACTTATATGTTATGTGCTTTCCATATAAAGTTCCTGCTTAAGTTAGTGCCAGATATTTCAGGGTGCTACTTTATTCTATACTGCTATTCCTATTATATAACTTATGATAATATCAAACTATATATTCCCTATGTGACCGAAAAGTTTCCGGAAATTTTAAATAAAACGCAAAATTCTTAATCTTCATCAATATTTATTTTATCTCCTTCAAAATATGCTCCATTAGAAGCGATACACAATTGCCAACGTTTCTTCCAATCATCAAAACATTTTTTATAGGCGCTTTCCGGTATGGCTTTGAGTTTCCTCTGCGAATTCTGTTTTACGTCTTCTATGGATTCAAAACGCGTTCCTCTGAGTGGTAATTTGAGTTTGGGAAACAGGAAAAAGTCACACCGGTGCAAGATCAGGTGAATACGGTGGCTGTTCGATGGTATTTTATTGAATGTTTGGCCTTAAAATCGTTGATAATGTTGGCTCGGTGCGAGGGAGCATTATCGTCATGAAAAATCCATGAATTATCCTTCCACAATTGAGGCCGTTTACGGCGGATATTTTCACGCCAAACGTCTTAAAACAGTCAAATAATAGTCTTTATTGACTGTTTGTCCTTCAGGGACGAATTCATGATGCACCACACCACGAATATCGAAGAAAACAATCAGCATTGCCTTGATTTTCGAGCGACTTTGGCGTGGTTTTTTCGGTTTCGGCTCGTCTTTTCCTCTCCATTCCGATGATTGTTGGCTTGTTTGCATGTCGTACTCGTAGACCCATGTCTCGTCACCCGTTATGATGCGTTCCATGAAAGTTGGATCGGAATTGGCACGATCAAGCATGTCTAACGAGACCTGTCCACGATGGTGTTTTTGGAACAAATTGAGGTGAATCGGAAAAAGCCGAGCGTTGACACGTCGCATACACAAATTGTCCACCAAAATCAAACGAGCCATCTCACGACCGATGCCTAGCTCTCGTGCTATCTCTCTAACACTCACATGAGGATTTTTGAACACGATTTCCTTTGCCTTTTCAATGTTTTCGTCGGTGGTAGAGGTCGAAGGTCGTCCAGAACGCGGCATGTCTTCGACGGTCGTACGACAGTCCTGAAAGGCTTTGTACCACTCATAAACTTGAGTTTTCGATAAAACTGATTCCCCATAAGCCTTTTGTAGCATTCGCAACGATTCTGCACACGAAAATTCGTTCGAAACACAAAATTTGATGCAAACTCTTTGATCAATATTTTTTTCCATTGTTTTTTCGCACGCACTACTGAGGTGAACTTGGTTCAACACTGCCGTAAACGAACTGTCTGACAGATCGCGCTTTTGGCATAGTATTAGGATCAGTGCTGCCAAACTACATAAACTTAAAATATCGAAAAATATACAGCGCGCGAATTTTAAATGAGAATTTCCGAAAACTTTTCGGTCACAATGTATTTCTTAGTTAGAATCTTAAGATTCTAACTATAAATTGGTGTCATAAAAAAGTTTCAATTTATTAAAGAATTACAAAGTAATATAGAGACATGAATATATATTCAATATATCTTGCAAATTTGAACATGATATGTTAAATGCATTAATCCTTTCACAACCCCAACCCCAAGTAATTCCAAATGCATTAGTCATCACAATGGATTTTCTCATTCTGTAATCAGGATTTTAAATTACATTTTTCAATCAATTATTAATTATTCGGAATGAGTTTTTGGCTATTTAAAAATATTTAATATTTTCATCTGCCCAATTAATTATTTAATTCTCTTTTGGGTAGAAATATTTAATTTTAAATATATGAAAAAAAATATATTTAATTTCCATGTCTAATTAAACAAATTTCCATTGCTTATTTATATAGACATATTTTCAAAAGAGTGCAGATTTACATAGTTTACGTGCATACATACCATGTATACATACATACATGATTTTTGATTAGATTAGCTTAATTCAGGCGAAATGGAAATTGATTTTTAATTAAAACACATTAAGCAATATTTTCGCAAACTGCCGTGGCATCTGACGGCTGCGATGGAATAATTTAAACGGCAGTTTTCAGATAAATCTGCCCTGCTGTAGTGATTTAATGTAATTTACTTTGTCTAATGGAAGCCCCACAATGTCGCCGTAGAGAAACATATTTTTTTTTGTTAATTTAAACAAAAACAACTTGTGTTCTTTATAAAATAATTTTTTGTTGGGTGAATAAAAAATTTCAAAAATGTCAATTTAGCTTGCTAATTTCATTAACTTAACTAAATTAAAATAAAAAAATTTAAAAATATTTAACATAACATTGGAATGATATGAAGCTGGTGAGGATTGGTAATTTGAAAGTAGAGCTATCAGGGTGTTCAGACTGCAGTATCCTGATAAAGTATGCAAGGTGAAAGTTTGACATATAATCAATATAAAAGATAAATGACAATACAACCATAATTTAAACAAAATGAAGTAGAATTATTTCCAATAATAAATTTATTTCTAATTTATTAAAAACTAATGCTCACCAGATACATTAATCGTAAAGTAACTAAATCAAAAGTGACTTCTAATATGTACTTTATATGTAAATTATTCCTTTGTTAATACATAATATGGGTAATAACAATATTCTTTCTTATCATAAATAATTAAATGCATAATGTAGCATTATATTTAATCCCTTTATTCCTAGACGAAACTTAGGGCAGTAAAAAACTCTTGTCTCTATTGAATTTTATCTAAAGCAAGATGTTTTGTTTCACTCCAGCTTTTTCCAGCATTTCTTAATCTACTTCTTCTTCTTCAACGCGGTCTTCTAATGCGTTGAAGATTGAAATCTAAGACTTTTTTATATCATCAGCTTTGGTTTTACTGATATTGATTAAAATACTAGCTGCCAGATACTTGCATCTGGGAAAGGTTATGTGTTAGCAAACAAATGTTAACCGCGTAGTCAAGGTCAGTAAGTTTGTCTTGAACGTCGAATGAGATGCCGTTAGCGGCGCTCTTAGATTCCGACTTAATCACATGTAAGACTATATTAAATATGTTAATAAAAGCGAAAGGATTCAGCCTTGCTGAACGTCAGACTTAATTTGAATTTGTTCATTGAGATACCCTTCGTGAAGTACTAAGTCTGAGTACAAATTTATTAATTTGCTCGGTATATCTTTATGTTATAATGCAAACCAAATGGCGATATGGAGAAGTGTATCGAATGCACGTTTAAATTCGGCAAACAACAGATATTGAGGAGATCGCCACTAGATTGTTTGACGAAGATTCGAAGGCTGTTTATGTGGTGGGCATATGATCGAACAGCTTGCTCAATTCGTAATCTAGGCTCAACGGCTGATGTTTTGCGGTTGTGTAAGATTTGAGCGATGACTTTATAAGCTGCGCTTAGTAAAGTTATGCCTTCCCAGTTGGAGCATTCCATCAGGTTGCCTTTCTTTGGTAGATTAATAATGATGCGTATTTGCTCTTATATGTATGTATATAAAACTTTTATAGAGGATATATAAGAAATATATATTAAAGTTATATATAAAAAAATATATATAAAACTGATTTACTACTATTTGAGCCACTCTAGCATCTTCGAACATTGAAGGTATTTAATCCCAATTTTCGAATTCGAATTCGAGTATATTCGAACAATGGCCCGTATACCTCATAGCGCTAATTCTCAACCAATTCTATACATATCAAAATTCGTAGCATTTATGCAAATTTGTTTTTCTCATTAATTAATTAAGTGAAGAATTTTTTTAATTTATTATATATTATTTTGTTAAAAAATTATTTATACATAACATATGTATGTATAGTGTATGTATTTATATTATTTTATAAATATCCAATCGCTATTTAATTTGTAAAATTTTTGAGGAGATATTTTTTATTTGTGCATATGTGGATATAATGTATCAATGTTTATATATATTTTTATATATTATATATGTATATACATAATTATATGCGAAAATTTATTTAGTGCTTGTTTTTTACGCTTTACTTAATAGCTTTTATGGCAAAAATTTAATTTATGAGTCAAGTTGAGATAAAAAATTAATCATAAAATCAAACTAAACTGAAATTCAAGCACTCACCAACATTAAAATTGCAGTTTTGTCAGCGCAGCAATTTTTAGAATGCAGCAATGTGCAGTTCAGAGGAAAATTGCAGTTGAAGTTTTTGTTGTTGTTGTTGCTGTTGTTGTTGTATTTGTTTTTGTTATAGTTATTGTGTAGATAGTCGTTGAATTCTTATTCAACTTGAATAGACTTGAAATCACTGGCGGGCGTTTAAGCCGGCGTATTAACCTTCAACTGTGAAAATACGCATGAAAACTGCGGTACGGTTTATTATCAGCAACAGTTGTTCAGTCAATTCTTCCCCCGTTTGTTGTTGTTCTTTTGATTGTTAATAAAAGTAACCAACATTTAATAATTATTAATGTATTCTTGTTATCTTGTTTTCTTTTTCTTTTTCTTTTTGTTTTTGTTTTTATTTTTTAATTAATTTTTATTTATTTATTTTTGTTTTATTTTTGTAAAGTTAGTTACGCATTAAACGTTTTACTTAGACACTTTGCCTTCAAAACACACCTCCAGCAAAATCGTAAATTATTTCAGATACGAAATGCAAATAGTTTACGAGTATGCAGATTTATTGCACTAAGTTTCAAAAAAATTCATTTTTAAATATTTGGAATATATAACATGAGTGTTTCAAACCATGCCATTTACATTTCATAAAAGTTAGAATTTTATAGTATTTTAATAATAGATCAATTATCCGCAGTCTCTGTAAATGAAAACTCTTGAAACCATTTAACAAAGAAAAACAAAAAAATTAGAATTTTAAGTTTCTATTGAAATATATAATTATATAATTATATGTGCTTATATTTATTTGATTTCATTTAAAAACATGTAAATAAAAATTTTCACATTGCAGAAAGGAAATGATGGAATCCTGGCACACCTGTTGTAACAGTTCTCATCGATTAGAACATAGGTACGAAAACTTTAACCCCTATTTAGTAAGTATATTAAGTAGAAGATGTCTTCCGAATGAAACATAGATATATTGTTTAATCACTCTTAAGTTCAACAACTGTACGCATATCAATAGAATAAAAGTGGAAGTAGTACAATGACACCAACTTCATAGAACTTGAAAGAATAATGTGGATTGATCATATACCATTAGTCTAGAGTTTGAAGTACACATACAAAACATGTAGTAAAATTATTTAAAAAAAAACTTTAACTTATCCTCTTCAAGACAAAATAAATTAAGAAAAGGGGAAAACTTCTTAAAAAACTCATCAGTACTTTAAATATGGGAGAGTAAAGTATATGCTCTCAAAAGAAAACTTAGATATTATGCTAAGTATGTGCAGGCGTAAAAGAGAAATTGGGATAAAAGGAGGAAATTTAGCTCAACAATAGAACGAAAGAGTATTAACTAACACACTTCTTCAAAATGTTTACTCTTTCCACTCATTCTTCTGTTAACTCCCTATTGACCAGAAAACATCTACAATTAAATTATCGTCTATATGAAGCTGATAGTTTATATTAATTTGTCTTCCCAGATTTTTAGAAGGGCGTGAGATGGTACATTCTATTGACTATTGCATTCAAATGTATTGTATTCAAATGTAGAATAGAAATTAACATAATGGAACACATTTATCTAACAATCCTCTGAACACATTTCCTTAATAGCTTTACTATATATCCAAAATTTTACACTCAGTATAGAGTAGACTCTACATTTTTTTAATATTAAGATCCTTAAGGATACAAAATATAAGACACATGACACAAATCTGTACTATATTTACTTTTTAGTTTATAATCGAAAGCCTAATATGAAACTTTTTGCTAACAAGATTATTTAAAAATATTTGAAAATATCTTGAATTAAAATCAAAGTCTGAAATAGCTCATGTGAAAAACAAAGTAACTGCAATTATGTATAGATTAGATTAACTGGACATCCTTAAAGTCCTTGTGGCAGGAAAAGTTATTTCTATGCTTTACCAGAGGACGTGAAGCATAGCGTCAGTTCCTAAAGATTCTTGCTAAATATCGAAAAATATGTTGTATAAATAGGTTCCACTTTTATCACGCGATATACACATTTATTAAATGTTAATTTCAACTTTGTGTATCTAAGACAAATCATCCATTTCGAATTAAAAAGAAGATTATAGTGCGAAAATTTAATTACTAAAATTAATTTACTTTTAATTGAACTTATTAGGTTTAGCATATACAAAATTAATTATTGACCCCGTATAAAATATTAAACTACAAAATTAGCAGCTGTTAAATTACTTCATCTTTGAATCACTAAATCTAAATCGTTACTAAAGTTGCATAAACCTCTTAGTTGGGTACTACAAGCATCAACGACGGACTCAGCAATAGTGAATCAGCCGATCAATTTATAAAGAAATTTTCCCATTTATTAGGCTACATTAATTATTTGAAATGTTAAATGAAACAATTCAAACAATTCCTTCGAGTCAACAATAGAAATGTTGACAAATTTTTCAATGTTTTAGAAATATGAACTCGAACATATCACTGCGTAAGCTTCACTTTTCAAACATGAGATTGAACCAGATTGACACTTAAAGCTTCAGTGAAAATCAGAGTTAAATAATCACCTATCCTCTCTGTCCATATTCTGCGCTTGTCAATAAATAGATCCAATACACGCATTAGGCTCTCATTGAATTGAACTGAATGACTATAACTTACTGACACCTTTGAGATTCACAAACTCAATAGATATATATCGCACACCCTCTTCGTCAATTTTCAGAAAATGCAAAAAATGTTTTGCAGCGTAGTGTCATTTTCATATAACTGTTTTTTTTCGACAATTTGCAATAATTAAAACAATGTGGAATTTTTCGTATAGGTACACAGGTTAACTATAAACAAAGTTGACGAATTCCGAGTTGTGCCTCTTTTAAAGAGGGTTTGAGATATATCTCTGTCTTGAGAGCATAACTTAATATATTATTATTGTTAGGGGATGTGTTCGGGATACTATGATATCCCTAGCGAAAGTCTTCCTATGCTAACCTGAACATATTAAAACGATAGCTATTTGTAACTATATTCCTTCAAAGCTCCGGAACTTATTCTTCATGTCTAAGCATAGAAGTCTCTCGCCAGTTATGGTGCAATAGGTGTTTGAGATTGCAATGTACTACTGTGATAATAATGGGATAATAAAATTAATAAAAGTGCTGAAATTTAAATACATACTAATCTTAGAGTAATCACTAACTAATCACTAAAGGCGGTACGCAGATCTTAGATCAGTCATTGAATAATCACAAGCTTATGAGGAATACACAAATTAGTCAGTGAGATGGGTGGCTGCAGAAACTGCAGAAACCCCGCAGCTATCAAAGAGTAAAAGTGCTCAGATGTACTAACTCGAAAATGGCTCAACAAATGTTCATGTTAAAAGAAATTTATCTTACTCTTACGTTACTCTTACATCGCCCCGCGTTGAAGTAAGGTCTGAAACTGAATCAGAAGCCACCTGTAATGACCATAAACTATTAAAAAACCATTTCGGCTCATTATTATTTTTTATGAAGTCGACGTGACACACGTGAATGTCACTTTTAATTTCGAGCAAACATTTGAGGCATTTAATTTACTCGAAAGTCGATAAGGAAATTGTTTAAATGAATTTGAAATGGAATTCGTTGAATATTTTTAAGTTTTTTGTGGAAGCAGAAGAATTTGTCGAAGCAGTCGGGAATTTAATCAGTGCAGGCTTGAAAGCATATGTAGTTTTCGTGTTGCAATTAAACTTCGAGGGTAGAACACGGGGCTGGGCAGAACCCCAATAGAGCAACGCCAGTGAGCCTATAAACAATTAAAATCACGTCTAAGCAAAATTGTTGAAAAATTTACAAAACTACTGGGAACAACAACAACAACAATACAGTAGCACACCAAGATTTTACACAAAAACACGTACATCGTTTACGTGTAACACTTAACAGTTTTCTTTCGAGAAATTTTTAATTTTTTTAAAATTTTTAATATTTATAATATATTTTTATTGCGCCTTTATCAGTGTTAAACGCTGAAATAAATAATTTTTCAAATACTTTTTACTGGTTTTTTATATTTTTATTTTTTTTTTTTTTTGCATTTTAACTATTGTAATAACTTTATTTTATTTTTTTTATGTAATAATTAATCTTTAGAAAAATGTTTTTTTTTATTTTTATTTTTATTATTTTGTTTTTGTTTTTGTTTTTGTTTTGTTTTCATTGCATAGCGTGAGGAATTGCATATTTTGGCTTTGATATTAACCTTTGAACTATTGACCGTTATTTTTCTTGAATTATTTGCTGAGCACCGATTTGAACCCTTTTATGAGGAGCTACCAACGACGACTAATTTCAAAAAATTCTACTTTCACTCGACACAAAATCGCACTGGCACACAAAAGGTCCTGCGATGTTTTCGCTTCGCTGTTTACTGTTTACTGTTTGCCGTTTGTTGGTTGTTAGTTGTTAGTTGTGCGCTTGACGTTTAAACTTTAAGCGTGCACCGTCAATGTTTTGCCGATTTTCGTTTCACGTTACGAAACTGCCAATAACGTTTTGCCGTTAAGCGTTGATAGTCAGTGTCCGTAGACGACCGTCTTGTCGGCTTTATCAACGCAAACTGTTGAGAACGTCGCGTCGATTTCGCAGTATCGCTTGCCATTCACCATTGCGAAACATCCACCAGCAGAGGAGTTCTGCCAACACGTAGGCGATGTTTTCTATTTTGCTTCAACAACAGCAAAATAGAACCAAAGAAAATGCTTGCCTTTACACAGTGAAGTAACGGAAAAACATCGTCAACTGAAGCTTTTGCAAAAGCTTTCATAAAATGTGGAACATCTTCGCGCAATGTTATGAACCAATAGATTCTACATATTTTTGGCATAAACGTTTGGTAAACGAAATATTTATTTAAAAATATTTATAAAAAAAAAAACTTAATTGATTATTTTATCTTCTATTTTCTTAAAAATAAATTATTAATTATTTTAATATTAATCAAAAATTAATTAATAAAGAGTACTTTATTTTTATTATTTTTAATTAATATGTTATTTCATAAACTTTATTTTTTTTATTTTAAATTTAATATACAACACAATAACTATTATTTGTTAAAGATTTTTTAATTAAAAAATTCAGAAATTAATCAAGTTCGTAAAAAAAGTTTTCATAACAAGTAAAGTAAATAGTAAATAGATTATATCATCTTCTACTTTTTTTTAAATAAAAATATTAATTATATTAATATTAAAATATTAATAATTAATATTAATATTAAAAATTTATTAATAAAGTTTACTTTATTTTTATTTATAATTAATATTTTATTTCATAAATTTTAAGTTATTTTTTATTATTTTAAATTTAATATAAAATACAATTATTATTATTTATAAAATAAAATTGAACCCTCTAAACATATGTTTATATACAAATTATTTGATAAATATCTGTACACACAAAAATATTATCACGAATCAAACTTTTTTTAAAAATTAGTTTAAAAAAAGTTAGATATAAGGTTGATTTAGATTAGAGATCTACTATTTATGTATAGCGTGAGATATTTATACCAAATATTTATACCATTTTACGATTTTCAATAATATTGTCATTACTACATAACGCTACTACAGATGTGTTTTGATACATTACACTACCTATATCTCTAGCTAAGGCTTTCCATATTTTCTTGACAAGAGTTCAACAAGAGATGTCTTTATCGGTTCAATTTAAACGATATGTTTTCGTTAGCGCTCTATACTTAGTATGTGCAATATTGTAATGTGGGATTGGGTCGCATTCATTCTTTTATCGAATGTTATCCAGCTTAAATTTATGGATCGTAAATTAAGACTCATATTTCATAATGCCTTCATTGTTCAGTTGCAGCGGTTCTTTATGGCTGTTGTTACTGTTTCGAAACATTATCAACTATGTTTTCTTATTCCTCATATTAGATGAACTTTGCTACGATTCTATGATTCCACTTCTCAAACATCGAAAATTAAAATAATAGTTTAAAATTCTTAAAATATATATTACGAATAATGTGTTAAGATCTTATCTGATGTGTAGTATTTTCAATACACAAGTATTATCCTGAAACTTCCATTTATTGCCAATACTTCAGTACTATCATTAAAATGTAATTCCAAGAGTTTTGTGGAATATCCATTCAATACTGTAATAACTTGAAGAACAAACTTAATATTTCTGAACAAAATTAAGATATACGTTATTTTACAATAGTGTTCTATTGGACCATATGGATCTAGATACTTATAAACATAGAAACAGAACATTAGAATTTTAAGTTATGATGTGAACTTGAACCTATATTATTATTAATAACTTATTGAGACTGCGATTGCAAAGTAAAATACAAGATGGGAAAATCTACGATATATATTTATGTAATGTAAAAGAATCAAGTATCATTTTTCGCTGAGATATTAGTCGTTTTCTGGTTATACTGATGAGTTTCTGTTCTGCTTGGAGGTTAAAAATTCCTTTCTACTCTTATTGCAGTTATACGTAATATGTAAAGAATATTTCACAACTGTTTAGTCATTCTACACAGCATATATAGTAACAATTTAAAAAGCTTGAGATTTTTCAATGATTTTAATCAGCTGCAAGTTCTCTCCTTGAAGAGCATTTTATGAATTATTAATGTTTTAAATGGGTCTTAAGACCTTCATCGTTTATAGGACTATGTCATACACCCCATAGGTATAAGTGGATTATTAGGATCATTGATAAAGAATCCATAGTAGAAGACTGTCTCTCTCTTTTAATCCTACCTGTTGCAGTAGTGAAGAGGACGATGAAAGTGCCTCACATTTGCTTTGTTATTGTCTAGGGCATACGTGCTGTTGTTTAACTATTTTAGGGTCCACTATTTTTGAGGATGTTGGCCAACTGCAGGACCTTCCACATTTAAAAAGTATTTTAAGCATTGCCAAAGGTTCAGCGTGGTTTCTAAATCTTTATTATACGATGATACAATGGGCCAATAGACAGAAGTGGATCCTTAGAACCGTTGGTATAGCCTAACCTAATCGAAAATAATGGTAATAACAGGTATACGTATTAATTTTCCAATTCCTATGTTTTTATAAAAATTAAATAAATATTAAAAGTTCGCTTTTCAAAATTAATATTTATTTTAATTTTATTTAAATACTTCATCTCAGTTAAGCAGCACATTCAGAAGCGGTTAACCTCCCAGTCAAAAGAGTGATTCACTCGTTAAACTGAACAAGTCACCAGCAATTACGGCCGAGTGCATTTCACATCTGACAGTTTCTATTCAAACAAACAATGAACTTCATTTCATTATTGAATTCTGAATTAATTTTCCACATAATTTCAATATCGAAAATGAAATATTAAATTTCTTCCGCATTTGGTGGAAACGAGCGAAGCCGGAAATCGTTCCCAGAAAATCGAACTGCATTTCACTGGCGGAAATCTTGTGGAATGTGAAGTTGCACGAGAGCTTAAAAGGAAAATTTTACACCAATGTTTCTTTTGCGAAGGACACTTGTTGCTGCTTCGGAGTCAATTGCATGCAATTAAAAGGATTTAGAGGCAACGTTGCTGGAAAAGGTAAGCCGCATTAAAATTAAAACGAATTTCAAATAAAACAAGCATGCTTACGTAAATCGCTTAAGCTCATGAATAAAAGATGTCACCGTAAAGATGAAGTACTCGCTCCCGGAATAGCAAAAAGGATATGAAGGCAAAATACAGAAAGAAACCGAAATACAGAAATACAAATAAATACGACAGCAGATTAAAACATTTAACCTCACGTGACGGTGTAAGCTAAAAAAAGCCGGAGAGCTAAAAAAACCCTAAGACTCGGCAAATTGGAAGCAGCACTCCCCCATCCAGTTCCATTGGTGAGCTCCTCCCAACGTGTACGACCGCAGCTACAGAGTTCCGCAGCCCAAAAGTCAAGCCACTGCAGTGTTTGTTCACCCACAAGTTGGTTTATCCTAGTTTGGCTTATTGTTCGTCATTTGTGCAAATGTCTGCAAATATTTCCGATTTTTTCGGGTATTTCGGTTGATTTTTTTTCTTGTGCTGTAGACTTTTTGTCTTTTGACTCTGAAGCCGTTCGGCGCACCTCAGCAAATCGATTTTGGTTGATTTTGGTTGATTTTGGAGTAACGTGATTTGAAAGAAAAACAAATTCTCCCTTTGTGTGTACACACAATAGAAACGCGGGTGGTGTGGGTACTTGGAGGGCAGGGGGTAATTTTTAATTAACACTAACAATTCAGCTAGTATTTCAACTAAAGTTTACTTCGACAAATCCTATGCGTAAATATTTTGCCTCTTTGTGGTTAACAAAAGTGTTTTTAAGCAAATTTTCAAGCAACGCTTTAAGGATTTGCGGCAAATTGCGGTTTTGTTTTTTTTTGTTTGAGTGTAAATGAAGGCTGTCAAAAACGGTAGCCAGCCAGTGAAGTGCGGTTCGTTGCAGGAACTTCCTTTTTGGGTTTTGTATTCACTGGCAAATAAATTTGTTATTGGCATTGGGCCTAATGATGGGACATCAGGACGAAAACGAATTGTTGCTTGTGTCTTGAATTTTAGGTCACTTAAAAATGGTAAAGGTGTAACCTGAAAAGTGGCTTAAATAAGATACAATTTGGTTCGAAATTTTTCACCATGAAAATGGTTTCATTTTTCACTTCAATGGATACTCAATAGCTAGGATGTATACATAAAAAATACTAAATTTATGAAGGATACTCATTTGAAGGATGTTTGACTGTTTAACGTTATTATGGCAAAAAATTCCCTAATGAGTCTATTCTTTAGATGAAAAGAAATGTCAATGCTGGCCAGCCTACATACTTGTTAAGCTAAACAAGCTAAACGGTAACGTTTTTCATCTCTTTTCAGTGGATAGTGTTTAACAAAGCCAGAGCATATTTCTACTTTTAATAGTCCTCATCAACTCATCTCTTTTCAATGGATAGTGTTTAACAAAATCAGGCTATATTTCGACTTTTACTAGTCCTCATCAACTCGTTTTTTTTCAATGGATAGTGTTTAACAAAGTCAGGACATATTTCGACTTTTAATAGTCCCCATCAACTCATCTCTTTTCAATGGATAGTGTTTAACAAAGCCAGGCCATATTTTTACTTTAAATAGTCCTCATCAACTCATCTCGTTTCAATGGATAGTGTTTAAAGTCAGGGCATATTTCGACTTTTAACAGTTCTCATCAACTCGTTTCTTTTCAATGGATAGTGTTTAACAAAGTCAGGGCATATTTCGACTCTTAACAGTCCTCATCAACTCGTCTCTTTTCAATGGATAGTGTTTAACAAAGTTAGGGCATATTTCGACTCTTAACAGTCCACATCAACTCGTCTCTTTTCAGTGGATAGTGTTTAACAAAGTCAGGGCATATTTCTACTTTTAACAGTCCTCATCAACTCGTCTCTTTTCATTGGATAGTGTTTAACGAAGTCAGGACATATTTCTACTTTTAACAGTCCTCATCAACTTCAAACATCCCACAGAGCATAGAACTACAAGTCTGGTCTAGCTTAAACTACAATGTGCTCCAAGTTCAATATTCGACCCATTCGTGCCACCAATTGTTGGAACTTTCTTTTGGAATCACATTCAACGAGTATGACTAGTACGATGAGTATAAATATTTATGTACGAATTAATGCTTTTAATGTGCCGAAAAAGATTCATTCATGTGGAAACAACGAGCAGAGCCACACAAAAATTTATTTAATTCAGCAAATTTCGACTACGAAAAATGCCATAAAAGCACAAAACTGAAACGCATTTACAAAAGAACAAAACAGCAAAACAACAACAATAACAGCAACAACAACACATGCTAAATGAAACTAAATAAAACTAAAAATAAAAATAAAATTAAATAATATATCATAAAACAAATTGGCTAAATATTTTTGTTAAATGTTTGTTTGCTGTTTGCTTGATTGTTGGTTGGTTCGTTACACAGCACAGCGCAATGTAAACAATCCAAACAAACCAAACAGAGCAACATTGTCATTCGGTGCTCGGGCATGTTTATGGACGCTCATATTGCAATCGCCCGCTATTGTCATTTTACACCCAAACGAAAATATGAGTAGAGATTCGAAAGTTTTACTTATCATCTAAATGTTTATCAGCATTATCAACAAACATACTTCATACTTCAATGAACTGGTAGAAGAGGAGAAGAGCAGGAGACTGCAGCACGACAAGCAATATAATATAAGTATTTTTTTTAGTAAACTAACAAAAATATTCCCATCAGTGATAATGGCGGAAGCTTAGTCACAAGGGATCGAGAGCAGCTAAATGTATGACATGACTGTATTTTGATAGAACTCCTTTTCTGAAATGTTCTCAAACATCGCAGATATTGATTTACTAACTCTAAGGTTGATAGGTGACCATGTAGAAACTCAACCAAAATATCAGAGTTGTGTTTCTCAATCCTTTTTATGGTACGCCCCACTTAAAGCATTCACAATTTTCAATGTACTCCTTAAGTCATATACAGGTGAACATCCTAATCCGACCCTGTGCTTAGTTGGATTATATGCGATATTATTCGATCGCATGATTGCTACCAAACGGGACATCATCTTGCTTGTCTAGAAAAGTCCCGTTTGGCTTCGGTAGCTCTTAACTTTACAAAAGAGTGCCCGTTCACTTCTATTTGGGCTAGTAACCGAACCAGACGTTCGAGATTTTATTTCTGTCTGAGTTTAATTTAAACACATGGAACATAAACCACGATTAAAATATTAAAGGTTAAATTAATTTAAATTAAATAAAAATTATTAACTAATTAATAATAAATATAAAGACAATAATTAACTTAAATATTAGGACTATTATTAACTTGCATAAGGAGTTCATCGGAAAGTTCGGCAGATTAGTTGAATATGCAGTGATTATACAAAATGGAAAGCACTTGCAATGTATAAATGTGAGGCCAACTATTCCGCACACCTAGCGTCAGAAATCATGGGTATATTTTGAAATGAATTTTTATATTTTATTTGACATAGTGCAAATTATGTTAAGGTATGCGCCTCACACCTCCACAGTCGTCATTGGTGTTAGGGTGTGGTGGACAGTTTTCTGATATCTCTAGAACATTACAGCAAGGTTCGACCTTCCTTCCTTACGCGTGCAATTAACTCAGAGTAGGTGCGGATCCACTTTTAGCCGTTGGTTAAGATAGTACACTGCTATTTTATCGTATATTCTATCGTACACTAAAGCTACTAATGATAGTAGTTCCAGATATTTGAACCGCTGCCATTGTTAATATGCTTTCTATTGTGTAAGCAGTGAACATCTCTCGACCACGGAGTTCCTCCTAAGAGGTTTCATTTCTACTGTATCCGTCATCTTGTTTTTGATGTTTCCTTCGTTGTTATTATTTTCCCTATTATTGTTTTTTGAGTTTTCCATGATATGTGGGGTTCTATTCTCATGAACTCATCATTTTTTCAATTTCTCAAGATTGTAGACTTTAATGAATGTATCTAGTAATTTAATAAAAGATAGATAAAATTTCATAATATAGAGCTGTACTTTTGACTTTTCACTTTTCTGTAATCGTTATCGTTAAGACTTCATTGATGTTTACTGTACTATAGAGTCCGGAAAAAACGCTAAATTGAATCTTTAATCCTCAAGAGGAGTACCTATATAACGAAATAAATTTTCATTTTAGCAAATGTATTTAAAAAAAAATTGTAGTTAAATATAATATTAAAATTTACTAGAATTCTGCATAAAAAATAAATACTTTAAGACCAACACTACCTCTACCACCACCATAACCCCAAGTAATGGGTGCCCACACTTCGGTCTAATTACGGTCTAAGAGGTGAGCACAGTTCTTGATGTTTTGATTTATTTCTTTCGATTTGATTTGATTTTATTACAGTTGTAAGTGCAAAAGTGACAATTATTGCATTAAAATTTTTGTATTGAAATTAAAATAAATAGAATTACACAAATCAAGATAGAAATCTTGCGTTTAAGCCATAAACGTATTTAAATTTGGAATATCGAAGTTGGAATGGCGCACTTCGTCGCTGTTTATGGCAGGTAAGACAGCACCGCAGGCCTGGCAAGACAGCAAAACATGTTCGAGTATTTATGAGCAAAAAGATACATGCCAGTCATTGTTTTCATTTGCAACTACAGATACATTGCCATTTCGCTGTCATTCCTACTCAAACTGAAACTTGATGGCTCACAGATACAACAAATGGAACAGCAAAAATTCGCACTTTAACCCCTAACCTTTGCCTTTCCCTAACCTTTGTTTCCATATACCCAAACTTAAACCGGCAAACGCCGAATACTGAACACCGAATACCGAACAATGAACACCGAGTATCTCAACCTAAACTGTCATTTGTATTTATAACTTTTTTATGTTTCAATTTGAGTTTGAATTTCACATTTGGCATATTTCAAAATCAACTTTCCCCACACCGCCTTGCCTTAGCTAAGTACGCCCTTTTCCCGAGCACTGAAGGCGTGCTTATGCCAAATGACATTGTGTCATGACTCAAACTAATTTTGCAAGATTTATGCATAATTAATTCAAAACTCTTACATGTTTACATTGGCAACAAGCGAGATACTTAAATGTATCTTTAAATTAGTATCTAGTCGCATAACCGTAGTGGGCTTTGCTGGCTGCCAGCGCTGCTCTGTGTAGATGCCAACTACACACTCACGGAATGCTTTCATGTATTTTCAATGAATTAATTGCCAAGGCTTGATATCGGAGTTGAAAAAGTAGGAAGACAGCAAACTCAAGGTAGGAGAAAAGTACGTGGAAGCTGTCAGCAAAGCACTTTTAACTGTTTCCCATTAAAGACCGAACACTTACAGTGTTACAGTGACAAAAATATGCATTTGTCTATGATGTTAACACACAAATTTAAACTATTCAATTTAGTTAGTTCAAAAAATGTAATACACTCAAGCGAAAATATTAGTATCTATTCATTTGTACCGAAACTATCTTTAAGTGATGACCATTCAGATCAATTGAGTAACAATTATGGATTCTGTACATGTGTCACCTAGAGTGGAATACATGGTCAGATATGACATGATGGTTATAAAAGAACTACCCACATTGTGATGGAGAGTGCCTTAACTTTCTTCATAAAACCAAAGCAGTTCTGTGGGATATCCATTTGTGCGACTACATCAAAAGTTAAAAACAGGGAGTATGTATAACTTGGGGTCAATACTGTAATCATGCAGCATTTTGAGTGGCTTAGTCTGAACAAATACAAGCATGCAGACTACACAGTTGTTAACTCGGGTTACTCAATCATCTCTAAACTGGGATGATGTTCAAAGACATTATTAAAGAACACTGACAATTGTAGATACAGTAAAATGCCAAGTGAAGCATTTGTCCATGTTATCTGCTTAGCTCTGGAATTGCCAAAAAATGCATCTAGTACCTTAATCTGGCTCCCAAGACTTCAATTATTTATTTTCTCTAGCTCTATTTTCTGGGTTTGATTTCACTATGAATCTATGCTCCAATATAGATCAGAGCATTTCGTATTTTTTGGTTAACACTTGTAAGAACTAGATGGAAACTGTTGGGATATGACGTATTGAGCATGAATGATGTTTATGATTTTAGTCTGCCCGATTTTCTTAGATTCATTAAGGAAATCAAAAAATTCGAGTTAGTATAGCTCAACCAGTTTTAGCAACTTAACTTTTCTTTTGGAATTTGGACACAACGTTAAATTGATTGAGCACCTTGGATTATCCTTCCCTACACTCAGGAAGAAAAGATCTATTATGTTGTTTGAATGAACTTTAAACTATGTAGTTCTGAGTAATCTATTTTTCTTTTTGCCAAAAATTATTGGTTTTTCTACAGCTTTTCTTAGATCTAACATTCAATCCCTTTATTGTATATGTATATGCTTTATAAGTATGTATCTTCTAACCTCTATATGAATAACTTTTTACTTTATGGGTGTTTTTAATTTTTACAATTTAAGTATCTCACCCTAAGCCATCACACACTACCGAATCTTCTTGCTATAATCCTTCCTTTCATTGGTTATATTTTACAGTTCTACTATTCAAAACTCGACTTCTTTTGTTCACTTACTTTCTTCAGTGTATCGCAACGGGTCATTATTTGAGCTCAAATGGACTCTGTTACACAAGGCGACCACTACAACCTTACCACATCTACTTGCATACCGTTTTGAATCTAATCCTAACTAAATCTTTATATGCCGTATACCTTATGCCTTTTGTATTGAATTTCTTATTCGAACGTTCGAATTCCAATTGCTTTAATTCCATCCTAACTATTCACTCCGTTGAGCTTCTATTCATGTATCGCATGGAGTTTCAATTAACGTTTCAATTTCGTTCGAATGTCTTAAGTCCTTAAAAGACAGCCTCTCTGAACGAGGCTCCACTGAACTTTGACGAAGTTCTTAAATACGCATAAACGGGACAATAATATCGACTTTTAAAACATTTTTGAGCGTTAACAGAGTTGAAGGGAGAAGCAGACAATACACAGAAAAAACTGTGTCATCTAAGCGAGCACGCTTCACGCACTCTCATCCTCATCCAATTAGGGACTTAAAACTGGCTATAATAAATATGCAAAAATAAATCCAACAACAATTCCGCCCATTGCAGTGCTGTTGACAAAACCAAAACAGGAAGCAGCCAAGCACAATTATGAGGATAATGACACTTTAACAACTTTTATGGACTTTGTTTCGTGATTAACGCCGACTTAGGACATTTTTTGCAGTCGGAGTTTTGTAGCCCCTTAAAATCGCATAAAAAGATTTACACTTTGTCTACTGATTTGAGGCACGAACGTTGATGAGCAAAATCGAAAGCAAAGCGACATGGTTAAGCTAGGGAGAGCTGAAGTGAGGA